>NC_140591.1:874516471-874973971 GCF_964204655.1 Triturus cristatus | reverse complement strand
GGAATACCCATCCCACTTAGGGCGAAAAGCGTTACAACAAACAAATGATGGACGGAATGCTGACAATGCAGACATTCTCCCCCAGTCAAGAGATCTGGGTTAAATCCATCGTTCTTTTGCCCACTACGCCACTCCAGTTCAGACATGGCCATATGCAAATCAGTCTTGACCCTGTGCCTCATGGGATGGATTTAACCCAGATCTCTTGACTGGGGGAGAATGTATGCATTGTCAGCATTCCGTCCATCATTTGTTTGTTGTAACGCTTTTCGCCCTAAGTGGGATGGGTATTCCCAGACGTGGGACCCGTGCTCACTACGCCACTGGAGTCAAGCTATCCTGGCTGATGACGGCTGATAGCCAGAAACCGGTCCTAGGATGCTTGATTCCGGTCCAGGGAAGACATGGCTTGGCAGTTCGGGCTGGACTGTTCCCATGAGGCACAGGGTCAAGACTGATTTGCATATGGCCATGTCTAAACTGTGGTGGTGTAGTGGGCAAAAGAACGATGGATTTAACCCAGATCTCTTGACTGGGGGAGAATGTATGCATTGTCAGCATTCCGTCCATCATTTGGAGCATTGTTGTAACGCTGCTCCCAGAGCAGAGCAGCCCCGCCCACCAGACCACCCACAAACGAAACATAAAATGATAATAACTCAAAGTTATCATCATTTTATATTTACTTTATATTGCACTGTTCAAAAGTAGTGGGGCGGCGCTCCTCCGCCATAGCAAAAAAGCTGCCACTGCGTTAAATCTGGAGCAGTGCAAAACCTTGTGCCTCCCTAGAGCAAGCATAATGAGGAGAATTGTTTTAATTTTTCCTCGTTTTTCCTCTTTCATTGTGTGAGTGAGAAAAATGCCTCCATCGATTGTTTTTGTGCAGGAAGGTGTCCCTCCCTGCACAAACACAATAATTCCTACAATGCTGACACCCTTGCAACATGGTGCAAGGGTGCCTGCATTAGCGCTTGCCGGCAAATTGTGCCCCGGCGCTGACTGAAAGGACAGGAATGCACTATACATTGTAAATACAGCGCATTCCTGCTCTTTCAAACTGGTGTAGGGCAGTACAGCAAAAAGACTTGCAGCACTGCCCTACGCCAATTCTTTGTAAAAGAGACCCTAAATGCTCTGTGAAAGTTTGGTTTCCCTAAACTTCCAATGTACACAACTTTAAGGCTGACTGGAATGGAAGTGAGTCAAGTCACCAGGCTCGTCCTGGCTAAAAGCGGTGGTTACTAATGAGAGGAAATTGGAAAGATTTATGTATTTTAGGTCAACATTTCCAAAACCAGAATGAGGTCTTAAATCTTTTAACCTGTTAAAAGCCTCTGCGGTGTTGGAGTGCTAATGGTGATGGCGAACCAAGAAGGATTCCAAGGAACTCCTGCCGATTACCCAATCGCTTGGGTGTTCTAGGCCCCCAACCCCAAAGAAAATGCAAATATAGCCCCAAGGCTTTCCACGCAATGGGTATGACTGGGGAGCCAGCTTAGTGAAGGTAGGGAAGTTCCACAAGCAACCAGGTAAGATACGACCAGCCGCAGACCACTCTGTGCTAAAGAAAATGGTGGATGGGTCACGCTGAGCATGGTGGGCCCATTTCATTGGTGGACTGGTCAGGGGAGTTTTCTTGAGGAAGACAGCAGGAGAGGGATTAGGGCTGTTTTCTGTGGGCTCGGGGCTGCTTCGAGTGTTTTCTGGATTGCTGGGTTGTGATCAACAGTCGAGTTCAATGGCAAAGAGGAGGAGAGGCTGGATGTATGATGCTGGGCAAAGATAAACATATAGTAATTGGAACTCATTAGGTGGGCCCACCTGCAGAAGGGAAAAAGCACAAGTGCCATCTCTCACCATTGCTATTCCATATGATAGTATAGTGCCCATCATCAAATATAAGTACCATCAAAGACATTAGTGGCATGAATGGGGTGGGGGGGGGGGAGCACAAGCTTAGTGTATTTATGGTTGCTATCCTGCTCTCCCACCATGGCCCCCAGAGCTCCTGTCCTGTCTTGCTCTAGGAATATAAAAAGTTAAAGTATATGAATTTAAATTAAGTGTTTGCAAATCTGAAATGTTGTACCTAAATCTTTCTCCTGAGACAAAAAGAGAAATAGTATGTTTGGCCAGCTTTCCAAAGGGGCAATGAGGTACCTGCAATAGGTGAAGTTGAATCTTTATATGGAGACAATTACCCGCGTTAAGTTAACCCCTTCAGCGCGGCGCGGATTTCCGCGCCACGCTGAAGATTCCATGCGCGGGCGGGGCCATGACGGAACGGTTCCGTCATAAGCACAGCCCAACCGACGTGCATGACGGAACCATTCCGTCAAGCGCGTCGAAGGGGTTAAAGAACTAGTGACAAACTTGGGAAGGTATAACCAGAGGCTGCTCCTCCGTTATGGCAGAGGAGCGTCGCTACCCTGCTATGAGCCAGCAGAGGCAAAGGACAAAAATAAAATAACCACATTTTTTTTAAATCATTTTATTTTTTGTCCTGCAGGCTGCAACTGCGAGCCGAGGAAGGGGCTTGGCCACCCACAGTGATAATGCAGCTGCAGCACCAGGGCACCAGGGAGAAGGGGGAGTGGTGGGCACTGCCAAGTGCGCATGACAGTTTACAGCAATATACAAATGGCAGTGGTGGTATCAATGGTAGCACATCATTCCTGGTGTCGCTTAATAGCAGTTATGTAATATTGGTGCCCCTCGAAGTTAAACACAAACACCTCACTACCTCAGGTGTCTATTAGCTGCGGTTTTCACAAATCCCAGTATACATACAATATATAGATATAACCTCGGCACTCTAGCTTGTTTGTCAATTTATTCATATAAAGTATTCTGTCTCGGAATATCCAATGTGTACAAACAACAGTAAGTAATTTTTAGTACTATTTAATATTGTGAAATATATTAGCTCAACTTTGTTCTTCATACATTTTGTTCAAAAATACACAGGTCCCAATGTTACCATATTACAGAGATGGTAAATGTAATACAATAGACGTATTATGAAGCAACGAATCTTATTCAATTTCATTCAAAACACATGGATTGAATTATCACAGTATCATACAGATGGAAGATGTAAAAGAGTAATCTTCCTATGGAGCGGTGGATCGCCAGCCGACAAGTGTTTCGGTACTTGGTAACTTTTTCAAGGCTTTTAAAAACAGTCCCGTTGGTGCGTTCAAATATCGCGGACACCGTGGAGTCCCCTATATAAACGACCGGGTCCTATTTAAATCGCTAAGTGTAGGTCATCCATGGTAAGAGTCAGCACCTAATAAAGTCAAAGTTTGGAAAATTCCTTTAATCCAATATCCTTGGTGAGAAGGACCGCATCATATAAGTACAGATGCTGAAAAGTTTAGTGGTTCAATAAAAGGGTATAGTAGCCCTTACTAGGCAGACGGCTTGTTCTCAGAAGAGGTACTCCAAAATTTCCTCCATACAAAAGTCTAAAAAAGGTCCTTATGACAATTCCCCAGTATATCGCATACAAGTTTGATAATAGTCATAGTAATCTGTGGAGAGGTGTGGCTCACTAGTTAGAGGCGGCAGACCCGTAAGCAGGGTAAATAGACATAATATCGAAAAAAAAAATATCGAGTGGACAGAATATCGAGTTTTTAATATAGAATGGACAGAATATCGAATTGCCAAAATATAGTGGTGAAGAATATCGAAAATCAGGTAAGAAATATCGATTACAATAATATAGAAGTAAGTAATATCGACAGTCATAATATAGTTGTTAAAAATATCGAATTTTTTATAGTGTTTTAAGTGTTAGTATATGTGTTAAAAGTATGTATTAATATTGGAATGTATGTTAGAATATTTTTAAAGTAATGAATTTTATGTTATTTTATTTTTGTGTAATTTAATTCCGTAGCGGGTTGTGGGTTTATAGGGGAGTAGGGTGGGAAGTAATTTAATTATAGTACATTAAATAATAATTTATAGGAATTATTAATTATTTTTAATTTAATTTTGCGTTTTACTTCTGTAGCGGGTTGTGGGTTTATAGGGGAATAGGGTGGGAAGTAATTTAATTGTTATTAGTTAATTATTAATTGGTATTGAAAATAAATTGGTTTTTGATTAATTATTAATTGGTAAATAATTTGTATTAATTGGTATTTAATTTTTATTAATTGTTTAATTGATAATTATGTTAATTGTATTCATTTAATATTTGTTGCGGGTAGTGTGTTTATAGGGAAATATGGTGGGAAGTAATATAATTGTAAATAATTAATTATTTAATTAATTTGTGTATATTGTTAATTAATATATCTTTAATTTAATTTTGCGTTTTACTTCTGTAGCGGGTTGTGGGTTTATAGGGGAATAGGGTGGGAAGTAATTTAATAGTTATTAGTTAATTATTAATTGGTATTGAAAATTAATTGGTTGTTGATTAATTATTAATAGGTAAATAATTTGTATTAATTGGTAATTAATTTGTATTAATTGTTTAATTGATAATTATGTTAATTGTATTCATTTAATATTTGTAGCGGGTAGTGTGTTTATAGGGGAATATGGTGGAAAGTAATATAATTGTAAAAAATTATTTAAATAATTTGTGTATATCGTTAATCAATATATTATTAATTAATTATTAATTGGTATTATTTGCATTTATTAATGTTTGTTATTGAAAAACAATTGGTTGTTAATTATTAATAGGTAATTAATTAAACAAAAAAGTATTGGTATTTATAAATAATCAATTATTAAATCTTGTGTGATTGGTAATTAATTGTAATACTTGTTTTGGTATTAATAATTAATGAATTTTTAAAAAAATATTAATTTATTAGTTTCCCTACTATTGCACTCTCTGGAGTGGGAATAGTAATTTTTACCCTCCCGCTATCCAACGCTTTCCCTACTGTTGCATTCTCTGGAGTGGGAATAGTAGTTTTTACCCCTACGCTATCCAATGCTTTCCCTACTGTTGCACTCTCTGGAGTGGGAATAGTAATTTTTACCCCTACGCTATCCAACGCTTTCTCTACTGTTGCACTCACTGGAGTGGGAATCGTAAATTTTACCCTCCCGCTATCCAACGCTTTCCCTACTCTTGCACTCTCTGGAGTGGGAATAGTAATTTTTACCCCTACACTATCCAATGCTTTCCCTATCGTTGCACTCTCTGGAGTGGGAATAGTAATTTTTACCCTCCCGCTATCCAACGCTTTCCCTACTGTTGCATTCTCTGGAGTGGGAATAGTAATTTTTACCCTACCGCTATCCAACGCTTTCCCTACTGTTGCACTCACTGGAGTGGGAATAGTAAATTTGACACTCCCGCCATCCAACGCTTTCCCTACTGTTGCACTCTCTGGAGTGGGAATAGTAATTTTTACCCCTACGCTATCCAATGCTTTCCCTATTATTGCACTCTCTGGAGTGGGAATAGTAATTTTTACCCTCCCGCTATCCAACGCTTTCCCTACTGTTGCATTCTCTGGAGTGGGAATAGTAATTTTTACCCTACCGCTATCCAACGCTTTCCCTACTGTTGCAATCACTGGAGTGGGAATTGTAAATTTGACACTCCCGCTATCCAACGCTTTCCCTACTGTTGCACTCTCTGGAGTGGGAATAGTAATTTTTACCCCTACGCTATCCAATGATTTCCCTATTATTGCACTCTCTGGAGTGGGAATAGTAATTTTTACTCTCCCGCTATCCAACGCTTTCCCTACTGTTGCATTCTCTGGAGTGGGAATAGTAATTTTTACCCTCCCGCTATCCAACGCTTTCCCTACTATTGCCCTTACTGGTGTGGTAATAGTAAATTTTACCCGCCCGCTATCCTACGCAGAAAGTATTGAATATTTTTAATTAATATTACGTTAATATATATGTATTAATTATTTTTTGTTTACTTACATTAATTATTTATTAATTTTAATGTTATTTAAGTATTTTTAAGTATGTGTCAGTTAATTATATGTATTATTTCATTAATTTTACATTACTTTTAAAACATTTAAAAAATTCGATATTTTGACTAACTATATTATTTACAACGATATTTTGGATTCTATATTTTTGTACTTTCCTGTTTGGAGATAGGGATTAGATATTTTGGTATTCTATATTTTGGCATCGATATTTTTGTAAGTCTATATTTTTGTAGTCGATATTATGTCAGTGATCCGTAAGCAGAGAATCGGCCAGGGACCAGGGTTCAATTCCCGACGCGGCAGGGTCGTGGACCAGGGTCAAAACGGACTTGATAATTCTCGCCTCGGTACCTACTCTAACCAGGAACACACTCGGCAACTCTGGGCATTAAGCTTGCCTCATCTCTACAACGGCCCCCCACAGACGCCAGGGATGCCTGGTTTCACCTTGGAGATACCCAGAAAGGGACCATCTCACAGGGATAGCCAGGACGGGTTCCCCAGCGGTCTACAGCGCCGGGACGCCCCGTTGCTGGGGCAGCTGTGCGCTTTACAAGTCTACAACATTTACATTTAGTACATGTGGTCCATTTTGACCTTACCGGTACCAAAAATAGGACCATAGCTTTTCAAAGCTGAAAGGGCTATAATATGCCCGCTTAATATTTGCAGAGTATCCGTATTTGAAATAGCCGTCCTGAAGGTTGCATCTACCTTTGGGGTCGGCCAAACCGTCATACGCACTTAACAGTTCTCCACCTGAGCTGTGTTGTACAGCTAGGTGGAAAACCGAGGCTCTCAGGCCAAATCCGAGCGCTGTTCACATTTCCCTGCATGTGAGCAGTGCTGAGATTGGGAGCCTGTGGAGTGTGCAGCAGTTCCTGGACAGACGCCAGGATCGGGAGCAAGGCTGCGACCATCAGAGCAGGTAAGTGCAATTTTCTGTATTTATAAAATTGTTTGTGTTCCCCCTCCCCCGACTCACCACTTTGCAATACCAGTGGCCACTACTGGGTATAACTGATGCTACATTTTTGTACAATTAAAATGGTTGTACTTCTCAAATGGTTTGATCCTTTAGAGATGTTACAAGTGGAGGTGCAAGGAAAGAGCTTAGACAGTGGAACATCAAAATATTCAGTTTTATTGGGGAAGAAAGAAGGGCAAAGGTGAGAAGAAGAATGCCCATGACACCCATGAATAAGGGGGGGGGGACTATTTTGTCCACACACACTGCGATACTACCACGCTGCTCAACTGTGGTCATTGAAGGATTGGATTTCTCTTCCCTTTGAGAAGCAGTAGGTGTTAGTACAGCAGGTAGTGACAGGCCAGTCCTTTTGGGGGTATTCATTGGATGCTCAAGCAAAATTGTCAGTGTTCTCTTTACATTAACCAAGTGCCAACATACTATTGAAAACTTTGAATAGTTTGGCAGGCATGAACACACTGACCAATTATCTTCCCATAAACATAAACCTAGGCTTTACCCTGGCATTGAATAGGGTTGCCTTGAGTAATTGGGAAGTACAGCGGACAGGATGATATGGGGGGGATCAAGGTGAAGTCTTTACCCTCTTGCAAATGTTACTTTCGACTATCTGAGGGGGAAGGATGTGATACTCTCAAATGAGGCAATGGGTCACGAGTCCCAAAATAATAACAGAATGAATGATATCTGAAAAATTAAAGTTGCAGTTCATTGGCTGGAGCGGAAGATGCTGGATGCACAAAGGTGTTCTGTTTTGTATGTGAAAAGACAGGAGGAACACAAGGTATCATCGTTGAGCCTCAATGCATACCTTTTCTGAGAGTGCGGCTTGCTCCAGGAGGCACTGTTTGTGTGCCCTTAGGCCGCTGTTCAGAGTAGGGCTGGCGGAATCACAGCTTGACCTCATTGGTAATTGCTATTTAGAGAATCACAGGGATGTCCTTCTCCTGACGATCTAGTATGTTCCTTGGTCGGTGGTCGGTCCCAAGGCACTGATTAGAGTAGTAGGGTATGAGCAATGAAGCAGGACATGCTGAGGAGGGCAAGGGTTTCACTAAAGCTCCTGGCCCCCTTCACAGCAAAATGAGACTGACATTGAATTTTAAAAAGTTACCAAGGTATAACTTGTATAGTTGCAGGGTATGAGCCAGTGAAGGCGAGTATGCTGAGGATGGCAACGCTTTCAGTATGGCTCTAGGCTCCCAGCAGGGCACAAAAAGAGGCTGATGTTGAATTTTAAAAAGTTTGCAGAAAATGCTTATAACTTAAATCAAACCCATTGATAAGCATATTGTAACTTGTTGGCTTGATTGTGTTTGTTGTTCGACCATAGAAGGCCAGCCCCCGGTATCTCTCAGTTCCACGCTACTCTCCTTTTTAAGTATAACTGGGTACTACTGAGTAGCTAGTCTTCGTTTTTACTATCCTGAACCAATTTGTTATTGTCACTCTCTTTGATGGAGCAGCAGTTTTTGAGTGAAGAATGGTAATTTCCTGAGGAAACAGCTATTCATGTCAGTGCCCTTCCGCATTCATGTTCTCATACTCTGCTTCCTTCTCATGTCGGTTGTGCACCTCTGTATCCATGGTGATCCCAGGGGCCAAGTTTCGCAGGGTTCTATGTGATGTTTTCCCTGGCGACGTCAGGAGCTGGCGCAGCAAGTGGGATTTGGGGGTACTTTTCCTGTATTAGTTTCTCATATATAGCTTAAAATGTCAACAATGACCAAAAAAATCTGCTCAAGGACTATTACAAAGATAACAATCATTGGTAAATGCATTAGGTTTCGACTATGGGATTTAAAAATAAGTTCAGAGGTGTGGGAGCAGTGTATGAGTGCCGGGAGAACGGTGTGAGTGCTCTCTGTGCAGCAGCAAAGTTCACAAGATTTCCAACAAAACAGAAAGGAGGTTGGAACGCAACAATACACAATGAATGTTCTTTTATTTATTTATTTTTTATTACTTCTTCAATACAAACGTTATGGCAAAACAGAAATTAACATTGACAGGGGGTTCACTGACCTTTCTGACCTCCACAGCCCTGGGCTGATTGAGGGAGGGTAGAGAGGGGCAGGTTACCTGCTCCAGACAGGGTACCACCTTGGAAGGGGCCCCTGCCATCAGAGGGGTGGCCAGGCCAGGCCAGGCCCGACTACCTCTGGGGCAGTTCCTTCAGTAGGGGAAGGGTCAGTTCCCTGAGGAGGCTGACCCTTACCTAAAGTGTGGGGGGATAAAGACTGCTCTTCAACCCCTGTGCTCTCGTGTGGGGGAGAGTGGGCCATTCTTTCAGTCTCCATCACTCCAAACATTTTCTGGGTTTAGGCTGTGGCCATCACAGCCCCACTAGCCTTTTCAGGTATGCCCAGCATTCTCAGATGGGCTTGGTGTTCAACTTCAGCCCGGGCTGAATTTCCAGATCATTGCCCATTAGGCAATCTACAGGCAAGTTTGGGGACACTGCCACTCTCTTTGGGCCTGTGACCCCTCCCCAGCTGAGATTGACTATGGCCATGGGGTGATCTGTGCTGACACCATCTATGTTGGTCACCTGATAACTAAAGTCAGGTAAAAGCTGCTGAGGGGGGACTAGTTTCTCTGTCACCATGGTGACACTAGCCCCAGTGTCCCTATAGGCCACAACTTTCTGACCATTGATTATTGGCTCCAGTCTGTACCTGCCCAAAGTATTGGGACCTATGGTAAAAGTGGCAAATCCCACACCACCATCACAGACTGAGGAGGCCTGTGAGGGGGGCCTGTCTAAACTAGGGCCCACCTCTGTTCCCCATGAGAATGCATTTACCTTTTTGGTTACATTACTACCACCTGGGGGATTACTACTAGTAGTACCAGGGGGAATGGTAGTATTTGTTGGAGGAACATTTTCTTTATTGCCAAACCTGGGGCAACTGGAATCAGTTTTCCAGTGCCCAGGCTTTTTAAATATAGTTTCTTTTCAGGAGAGGAAGGAGTTTGGGTCCCACCCCCAGAAGATGACTTTTGGGGCCCTGTAGTGGACTTATCCTTAGATATATCCCCACCTTTCTCTTGGGGCTTGGTAGAATCTTTCTTCTGGTCACCCCCCTGATTTTTAGGTAAATTATATACAGAATATAAAATAAAGAAAAAAAAGGGAAAAAAAGAAAAAAGAAAGAAGAAGAAAGGGCAGGTGAAGAAAACTGCCACACATTACAATAGGAAGAAGCAAGATTCAGCCTATCAATTGATTACTGGGGCCCATATTTTCTTTCCCATTTTCACATCTCCTACGTCCTTTTAATCTGTATACAGCTAATTCCATATTGTAAATAGCTAACAACCGGGCCCTCCAATTTATAAATGTGGGGGAATCAGGACTGATCCATTGAGATGTTATTCCAGCTCTCCAGATAACCATTGCAATAAACACAAAACCTTTTCCAGCTCTGTTCCACCCAGCCATGTTCTGAGTCTGGTCTACCCCCAAAATCACTAAGGTAGGTGTTAACGTCATTGTTTTGCCGATAATCTGAGCTAAAAATAATTCAAGATTAGGGGCCCCCAGGCTAGTAGCCGTAGCCAGGGAAAAAATCCTCACCCCACTGAGGGATACCCATTACCATTGTGTAGGGACCTCCCCCAGCAGGATTCTGTTGGGCAAGGGCAAACATGAGAACCAAAGGTTCCAAACCTGCCCAGCCCCTCCAGTGTTCCACCCAAAGGGACCCAACCCCCAGCTGTAGGCAGCCAGAGGTTGACCCTTAGAGCAAAGTACAACTCAGTCATGGAAAGTAAGGCATCCATGGTGACAAGTGACCTGAGGAAGCTGAGGCCAACTTTATTAGGGCCTTACTTCTCTACTCAGACACCTCACCAGCCTTTTACTTTGCTAAAGCACACCACAGGTAGTAATTCCCCATGGTGGAGATCCTCTAATGCCCTTAGGGTGAGGAATAGCTTAGTGGACCATAAGACAGGGGGCAACCATGCTAGTGCAGGTGCTTCCTTATATGGCCACTTAGTCAATAAAGGCTCCACTGGCCAAGGTTAGCCTTATCTTTTTTCGTTTGGCGGAGGGGTTATGTAGGAAGGTGGAATCTGACTATATGGTCGCCCCCACTTTTTGCCTTGTGTCTTGCTGGTTTATGACTTAGTTGGACTGGGATCCTGCTATTCAGGGCCCCAGTCTATCAGCTTTCTCTGTAAAATGGTTTCAATGTACAATAGGTACATTTCTAATTGGATTCTGGAGTGCCTTATAAGCCCCTAGTATATGGAATACTATGTACCTAGGGCATAGGTACTTCAGAGGCCTACCAGGGGCTGAAGCATGTATTATGCCACCCCTGGGAAGCACTCCAAAATGACACCACAGGTCTGCTACTGCAGCCTGGGTAAGGTGGTGCTTGCACCTCTTACTGTGGTATAGGCTACCTATATCACTACCATTGCACACACATATAAAACCTATAAGTCACTCCTATGGCAGGCCTTAACAATCCTGAAGGCAGAGTGTTTGGTTTTTATGTGAGAGGGTGCCCCTCATGAGCAGAGCCCCTCTGCAGCGTTCGGAGTACCTCCTCTGATGCGGTTTGTGGTGCAGCCTGACCATATACTCTTAAGTGCATTATAACCTCGCGGTAAATGCTAACTTTGGGATGGCTGGACAGAAACATGTCGTGTTTGGTGTCAAATGCTTTGGAATACTAACCCCCCGCCAGTTCTGGCGGCGGGGGTAGCATTCCACCCTTCTAGAGGGAGAGAAATGTTCACACTGGTCTAACCCGGTAGGACTTTCTAAAGCCCTGGTATCACAAAATGGATGCCTCTGCCACAGACACGGGTCTGGCATCCTGCTGCTGACCAAAACTCCGGCAGGGGAGGCCTGCACAATAGGTTTCCTGTCCCAGGGAGGTGTAACCACCTCCCCAGACAGGCAGATGTGTATTGGGGCTGGGCGGAAGCACTCTCTTATGCTTTGAAGTCCTGCACTGGGGGCACGCTTGGTGTCCCTGTGCATAGTCCAGTTCAAATCGGTTGCAGGGGCTACCTGCCCCTGCTCTGGCGCAAAACTGGACAAAAGAAATGGGTGTAAACGCCCCTCTTTCCACACCCTCCCATAGGTGGGTCCCTAGAGTATGTCCAACCCCCAAACTTAGTATAAGTATGGGAACCCAGTCCTTGCGACTTTAGAGTACCCTGGACGAAACTCTGCAACATATATCCTGGACCTTCGACTTTCTATTTCGACTAGAAGACGGAAGAAATCTCTCTTGGGGTCAAGGAGTGACTCCCCTGCTTGGCAGGCACCAAAGAAGCAACTGACCAGTCTGCATCACTGAAGCTCCCGCCGGACGTTGAAGTCGTTGCATCACCAGAGGTAGATTTCCAGATTTCCCCTGAGGCTACCCTGAGTCCACAGCAAAGCTGAGGCCCGTGGCTATCGTGGGTGACGTGGAACCGTAACACCTGGACACCGTGAAATTTTGCAGCAACACTATCTTCCTGGTCTTCCTCGAAGTTGTGCTTTGGGCTCCAAGTAGCCCCAGCCTTGAGCGCCGCTTGCATTGAAGATTGCTGGCCTCCACTCCACGAGTGACCCGTGGGCCAGTTTCAAGTGCGACCGCTCGAGGCTCCTTCGCGATCGCTAACCCGTTGGCTAGTAGGTCCCCACGAAGGCAACTCCTCTTCTAACTGAGCTTTCCTGGTTGCTCCAGACGTGCCCCTACTTACCCTCGCTGGGTGAGTCCCTCAGACCTTGCTGGTCTGCACCGCAGTCCTTTCTCTGATTTCCAGTAACTTGCCGTTGCCAAGGCTGGTCGCCGACACCGTAGCACTCGACAAACTTTATGGGACAGCTCGAATCCAGCTCCTGGTTGTCATCGGCCCCTCCTGGACCTCGTGGCTGAAGAGTCAAGACACCCGTCAACTCACCTGAAGCACCCGACATCTGTGGGCATTGGTCCATCTTGCCCTCGGTCACTGGCAAATGACCCAGACTCGGTCCTCTCTGCTTTCAGGTTCTTTCCATCCTAGATCCAGGCTTGGATCTCTTCGGACACTCCTCTTCACGACAGCAGCAGTTCTTCGCCAGCTTCCATTGAAATCGACGACGCGACCCGACACCAAAAGACACCTATGCACCCGGCTTCCCTGGGTGAGGTAACACGATTACTCCCGTGCTCCCATGGGTGCTAGCCCTAGAACTTCCTAAGTCCAAAAGGGTTTGGTCCTAACTTGATTCTAAGTGTCCCTAATCTTTAATTTTCCAACCGCGACATTGCCCATAGAAGCTAACGGGAACCCGCGGTTGTGTTTACACACTGCACACGGTGCCCGTGGGTACCCTGTATCACTACCTTGGGTGGTTCCTTGGGATCCCAGCGATTCTACTGGCTCTAGGCCTTGTGCCTAGTTCAGTCGTGGTTCTTATACCACTTTATTGGTATATGGTTTGGTATGCCCCTAGGGCCCAAACGTGTATTTGTGCTATTACTGTTGATTGCTAACTTGTAAATTAAGTACTTTGAACTCCAGCCTCATAAAGAGACTAGAGGGGTGTGTTTTATCTTAAATACATATATTTTAAATATATACCTGGTGTGGTTGTCCTTTCATTTAAGAGATTATAGACTGGTAAAACAAGCTGCTTTACATTCCTTCAAGACTTAGCCTGAAGGCTGCTCTCCATAGCTACCACTAGGATAGCTTTCAGTACAGGTTGGCTTTAACCTATTCACCATAAGGGGTTGTTTGGACTGATACAAGGTGCCCACTAGAACTAGTGGCCAGCATATATCAGGCCAACTTCTCACAATGATGCACCTGGATGATGATGACAGAACAGCGATTTTCCTTCAGTTGGGCAAACAGGTGGCGATCTATTGTCTTGGGTAACCTTGCGGAGTGAGGAGGACTAGAGTGATTTCGCAGCCCGTGTCTTCGTCTTGCTGAGGCTGTTCTTCACCCGTGGCATCTAGGTTGAGGGACAGGGATGCCGTTTGACTTGGACTGCCGATGCTTGGGACTGGACGGTCGCACTGGGAAGCGTTGGAGAGGCGCGGTTCGCGTTGGCTGCGGCTTACATTTCTTCTCATCTGGTGGGCAGGTGGGTGCCTCACTGCTGGCCCTGGTCATTGGCTATGACAGACAGTCCTCCTTGCTGCAGGCCTATGCTTTTAACCAGTCATTTTTCCTTTCGTGAATGTGCCACTGTGCAACGGTCACTAGATGGCAGTGTCTCTTTATTTTCACGTTCAACAGCTTTCTGATGCTGTGGGCTTCCCGTGCAGTCAATACTCACGCTGAGCCGACGTGACCGGGCTCCTCGTTTCTCACCTCTGCCTGGCTGGGCCCTGGCAAGCATTGTTTCTATTTCCCCCCATGGCACTCTCTTCATGCTCATGGCTGGGTGGTGGCCGTGCACCCCTCTGGCACAACAGGGAGCTTTCCCTAGTCACGAACCTCCTTCTGCCGGTGGGGTATCTTCTGCCCTTGTGGGTGGGCCTCCTTTTCCAATGGCTGCCGCTCAGGACACTACCCCTTCACAGCGGTAAGTGTCTGTCCTTTATTTGGGGCTGTGCATTAGCACCGAACACACCTCCAATGTTGTTAGGGTAGGGACACCTCTTCCACCTCCCAATGTTTCTTATTTTTCTTTTGCGGCGGCGCTGGGCGCACACTGTCCCTTGGTGTACTCTGCCCCTCGCAGCAGGCCTCTCTGGCTTCACGGGCTGCGCAGGGACAAGCGTTGCTAACGGCAGTCTGTTCACTTTGCTGGGGGTAGGGCTCACCTGATGCTGCCACCCAACCAGCCTTGCTCCTTCAACGCGGACAGCCTCCTGATTGCAGGCCGCGCACTAGGCCTTTCCACCGCTCATGTATCACACGTGTATTTTCAGGTCAGCCTCTGACCAGACGCCGTCTCCACTCTCCTCCACCCTACCACCGCATCCCCACATTCCACACGCTGCACAAGGGCGGAGTGGGGTGGGGTTAGCGCTGCTCCCGGAAACTAGTACCTTCATTCCGGGCATTGGGCAGAGTTCATTCTTCTCGCTGGGACGGGGAAGTGGGTAGCTACTTCACTCTCCCTCCTCTTCGCAGTAGGCTCCCCTTTGGCCTCAGATGCAGGGTTTGCTCCTGCGGACCTCCTGTTGTTCGGGGTCACTCTTTGCTTGCCACGGCCCCACGACACCTTCTCACATTCCACAGGCTTACCTCCTGCCCGCTGGGTTGTCGCGACCGATGCGGGTGGTCTCCGCTCGGCTCGCTCCTCATTTGGACCTCAGTAGGCTGGTGGCATGGGCATGCCACAGACTCCAGAATCGCCACACGGGCTCTTATCTTCCTCACTGCGGTCGGATCGGATGCCGCCTTATGTTCTTGGGCATCGCAGGTGTGGGGTGGGCTCCCGATCACCTCTTTCACCGCCGGGCTCTTCTCACGCCCCGCGGGCTTTCGGGCGCGTCCGGCGCCTCCTTGCAGGGGGGTGCCCTAGACACAGGCAATACTCTCCCTCTTTTCCCAATCTGCTGGGCTGTTGCATGCACGGGCACAACCCCCTCATCGCCAGTGTAATGTTGGCGGGCCCTTGGCCCACATATTAGAATTAATGACCACGCAGACACAGATGGTTACTGTACAGATCTGGCCCAGGGTACGTGCGCCCGGCCCCTTTTATTTGCAGGGTCACCTGACTGGTGACGCCTGTGATGGGTGGGTGTAAAGTGTGGGGTACAACAGGCAGAACACTAGAACGTGTCCAGCCGGACACTACAGCATTGTTGAACATTTTGAAGGACTATGAAGCTGGCTTGGTGTTCCTTGCTGCACAGTAATCTGTGTTTTATTCATCATTACATCATTGAAGTATAATGTTAAACTTCATGTCAATATCAGTTAACAACTGGCACAAAAAGTCACGTGAAAGAGCCGCATGTAACGTGAAAGAGTGTTATTCAGGGCTCTGTAGCCTGGGGCATCTCAGGACAAACTCAATAGTTGTGGAGCGTTTGGAAATATGGAAACGTGTGATGTCATGGAAGAAGGTCTTTTATTGTAATTACATTTATAGTGTTTACTACTCCTGACGATACGTTGCATCTCTTCTTCAAGAAAGTATGCCAGTCGGACCTTTTGACTTAGAGAGCACAGACCTACAGCATTGTAAGTGACTGATTGCCTCCTAAAAGTAGCAGAAGTCGCCTGTCCCTAAAAGAAAGTCACTGAAATATGCCATTTAGTTCAGAGGTTTTGTAAAGAATTCAAACAGCCAGTGGACTCTTTCTGCTCATAAATGCAATTGCCAGCTGTAGTCACAGGAAGTACTATATTATCCTTTACTACATACTTGGTTCCAATCATGCAAGGGGACTCTTCGTGGCTTGGATGGAAGGTAGAAGCATTAAATATAAATTATACAGGGATGAAGCCACTGGCAGCCCGGGAGCACTGCAGTGCCTGCAGACTTGTTTCTAAAGTCGTACTGCATGCACCACATGAAAGACACTGCAACACTGAGGGTGTGCAGGAATAAGAAGACACATGCTGAATAACCCACATGCCTTACTTCAATGCACTACAGCTGTACTCAGCCCTTTGTCAGCCCTTTGTTTGCCCTGTGCCCTGCCCACCCCTGTCCTTATGCTGTGATGTGGGTGGCGTACTAGTGGTGCTGCCGGAGCCCAGGCAAAATTGGTAGCAGAGAAGCAGAAGGAGGCCTGGGCTGAGGGGCAGCAGCAGAGCCCATGGGCCGGAGAGCCCAAGCATCTCTGGGGCCAGCAGAACTCACAGTGGACTGGATCCCCCTGTCTGAAAGCACGGGCAGCTAAGGACAACGCATCTCCCCTGGAAACTGTATCAACTAAAGAGTACTGCTTCCTGTCTTCTGTCAGTCACACTGTAACCCAGCATCCCGGCAGGAATGACAGGCACGGTGAGGAGGGGCTAAGTATTTAGAATGAGGGGACTGGAGGTACAGAGTGGGATTAGAACAGTACAGCAGGAGAACAGCCTAAAATGCAGTCTAAAAGATAAAAGGAGAAGTGTCCCAAAAAGTGCTGAGGTACTGTTAGTAAGTGCTGAGGTGCCGGTAGTGAGAGCAAAAATAAAAGTGTTTAAGCACAGCAAAGTACTAACTATATCAGGACAACTGATATTGAGTGCTGCTAGGGCGCAAACCCTGAAATGGCGGCTCTAGACAGTATTGAGAGTCTCCTGAGGCCCAAGTATCCAAAGCAGCAACACTTGCAGATGGCAGGTACGGCCCGGGTGCAGTCGCTCCGCCCAAGATACTGGCTACCACTGTTCACCGCGCTGCTGATACCGCAGAGAGTGGAGGAGAGGGACTGCAGAGGCATGCACTCTCTTACGAGTGCATGCTGAGGAGTAAATAACCATGCTTCTGGATACCATGGGCAGCAGGAGAGAGGGACTGCAGAGGCACGCACTCGCTTAAGGGTGCACGCTGAGAAGTAAGTGAATAAATAACCAAGAGTGGGAGGAGAGCGAGAGTACAGATGGCATTCTCTGTCCTAAATAAAAGAAGTGCCACAGGGGATAAGGAGTACTTCAGCCTCAGGAAACTGATAAGGGCCAACTCATGATGAACAATGGAAAAGAATATGCTACTGCCAATAGAAGCGGAGGGAAAGTAAGTAGCAAGCACAGGCACCAAAGAAAAGCTAAGAAAGCAAGTGGGCGGGAAGTAAGCCCCTTTAAAAGAAATATTTAATACAATAGATTTCATAAACACAGTGCAAGCACTGTGCAGGTAAAACCTAAAAAGGATACAACAATCCTATAAGGTCAAGACTGCTCTAAAAAAAAATAAAAACAGAACAATGTATGACGTCCATGGGGAAGCAAATTAAATCCTTGTCCTTGACTTTTAAGGTTGCTGAAGTATTCTCTTTACAAAATAGTTCAGGAGAGTTACAATCGCAAATAGATCTATTTACTAGTAAACACTTTCAAAAGGTAGAGTGGGATACATTTCATATTGAGATATTGGCAGTTAATTGAGCTTTCCTGGAGTATTCAAATATGGCATGACAAGAAGGGGAGGATCCGTACAACAAGATTATACACTTCCCGATATTTGGTTGGCTTCCATAATAAAAACACAAACAGTCAAAACTAATAGACTGCTTGTTAACTCTGAAACCACAAATATCACTACTTTCAGGCCTGGTGGAACGTTGGAAGAATACTAAGATATTTCCGTCTCTCCATTTCTCTGTCAGAATTCCATAACTAAAGTTCTACTATTTTGTTATGCAGTTTTATCATGTAGTGCAAACTCGACCCAAAGGCACTAGAGCGCTTTACATGAGCACCAGTTACATTACACAAGGTCACATTGATTTTTTTGTTGAACAGGAAACCGCAGATATACTTAAGCCCTACAACTTATATTAGATTGTGTACTACATATATTAGAGAAAATGGTGGACAGATCAGACCATATTTTTAACAGCCTTATTCAAGTAGAAAATAGTTCAAACCAACAACTCCATATTTTTTTTTATTGGTTTAAACTTTATGAAGTCACAGGCTATAACAAATTAATTACAAGCCTATGGAGAGGAGGAAACCTCATTAAGATATGCAGATTCTGCCCCTTGGCTAATAGAGGGAGATGGGAGGAGGAGTAAGGTGCTGAAACCACTCACAAATCCCCTTTAATAGATTTTGACTCCACTCTTCGTAACTGCCATGCTTCTTAGTTATGTAGGCTTGAAGAATGCCTTTGTAATACATGAGAAATAGTAAACGGGGCGGTGGGGCTGCTATGACCTAGAAGAACTAAGAGTTAGCAAACAACAACTTGATTATTTTGGATGTTGTAGGAGAATTCTGCAACTTTAAGACAAGTTTCACCAAGCTCAGGTAACATTATGCTATAGGAAAAGAGAAGCAGAACATGAGGGGAAGCCAAAAGGAGATCAAGAAAAGAAAGACCCATACTAAACATCTAGAAGAAGAGATCCCTGCTTCGCATGCTGGAGAAAATTCTAGGAAAGGTGTCCAAACCTCTATTTTCTGATTGATTTTTCAAAAGATTAGACCACCCTTTCCTGTGAACACATTTGTTTCAAACACAAACTGTAAACGTAGTGGAAAATTCATTATGCTGCGGATTACAATCATAACATTTCGCCAATCCTACACTTATGAATTATGATGTGGAATTAGGGATCATAATTGAATGGGTTTACCCCTACATGTAACTTAGAGATGAAAATAAGATTTCCGAATTGAGCCCTTCATCCACAATGATATTTGGAACACCCAGGTCGCCTGTGCTTTTCAGTCTGATGTCCCCAGGCCACTGCTGCACACTTCAATTCACTGCAATGATTTTAGAAGTAAAGACACTAAGTGGGTCATTTATAGAGTTTGGCAGAATGGTGGATAAACTTTTCCACCAAACCAGAGCTTCTCACACCCTTTTTAGGTCTCGGGACCATCCGGTCGGCAGACCGGAAGTCCGGAGATTTAATGACTTGGGAGAAGAGGGGCTTGAACCCGCCCCTCTTCTGCCCTGTTCTCCATTGGATGGCCTCGTAAATGCTGGCCAGCCATTGGAGAAGAGGTCCCGTCACTCCAATCATGCCCCGTCCTTTTCGGATCGGGGGGCGTGTTTTTTAAAGAAAGTCTCATTCTCTCCACCAGCCAATGGCTGGAGGAGAGAAAAGACAAACACGCCCCCGAATCCGAAAAGGACACTGCGTTTCTCAGAGGCATTTCTGCTCTTTAAATGCCTCGGAGAAAGGCAGTGGTGTGCTTGCCTTGTGCGTGAAATGAGGTAAGTTCTCGAAGAGTAGCAGCGAAACAGCAAACCTCTGTAGAGGGCGCAGACCCTGGAGATGATCAGGGCATGTTTCTATCCTGTAAATAGCATTGCGGTACTCTTGGAAACACATTCCCAGTCTGTACAGCAGCTCTGGACGCTAATCACACCCGCTAGCCTTGTGCTCCATGCCTCGATGTAGAAGTCAGCCTCGCTCACAATCTCCACATACGAACGTTCATTGGTCACCTCACACACATTCTACCAAGATGGCCGTCAGATATGATTAGAGTCTATTCCTTCCACAGGTCGGTCAAGTTAGCTTGACTTTACACTTCTTACAAGCCCCCCTCAAACACGCGGACACGGGTTCCCGATATATTCACACACTCCTGCGCTAGCGTCTATTCCTTCCACAGGTCGGTCAAGTTAGCTTGACTTTACACTTCTTACAAGCCCCCCTCAAACACGCGGACACGGGTTCCCGATATATTCACACACTCCTGCGCTCCAGCCCATGAACTCCAATCTCTGGCAGCCCCCATTCTTGTCAAAGCCACTGCCCCGCCCCTCTTCAGCTGCAGCTCCTACCCTCTTTCAGTCCCTACTAATTCGCTCCTGGAAGGCGTCCACGCCCTCTCTTGCCCGCCCTGCCCCAGCCAGGCAGAGACCCAGGATACTGCTCCGCTGGCCACCCCCCCCCCCCCGCCCCCCCTTCCCTCTGTCCCCTCTTCCCACCACTGTCCCAGGCCCCGGACTCTGCGCCGCCTCTGGGCTTCCACCGCACATGGACTGAGGCTCGACGGATGACAGCGTTTGGTCGTGACGTGCTTTCATCTTTCCTTAGACTGTCTGGGTTTATTTTCGCCCGTCTTCTCCGCGTTAACAAGCATTTACAATGCAACGGTCTCGGCATTGTTAAAGTTAGAGCTATTGGCATTGCTCATGACAATGCCGTTTCTTTAAATGTTTTAAGAACAAAAACATAAACAAAAATAATGTCATGAGCAATGCCAATAGCTCTAACTTTACCAATGCCGAGACCATTGCATTGTAAATGCTTGTTAGAGTTCGGGGAACTGCTGAGCCACAATCTGCTCTACCAGTGGAAAATCGTAATCCGGTGGCCCTTCTACCATAGGCTACCTGGTCGTAGTGGTTGTCACCATGCCCTATTTAGGACAGGAGAACTTCGAAAGCAATGTAAGGCGTGGATGTTCCATGTAGGTGAATTGTGCAATTATCCCCACATAAGGACATAGAGGGGCATATTTACAAGGGGATATCACCACCAGAAAGTCACTTTTTGTGACGTTCTGGTAACGATATCCCCTTCTCCTTATTTACACCGCCTTGTAAATAAGGCACCTTTACTTAGCGTGAAAGAGGCATGCAATGGGTGTTGCAGTGGACCTTCCACCACATACCCATTTCTTTTTGATGCTCTCCTATATTTACAAGTCTGGGGCAGCAACAAAAACTAAGACCAGGAAATACCAAGTCTTAGACTGGCGATATGAGGAGAAATTATGAATTTCTCCTCATATTTTGCTCTTTGCATGTTTACAACATTCTGTAGCACACATATAAAGAGTAAATTGCCTTTCAAGATTGTTTATATGCAGGAATGTGTCCCTTCTTGCACATAAACAATCACTCCTGCAGCGCAGGCACCCTTGCATCTTGGCACAAGGCAGTGCTAAATTTGAGCCGGTGGTTTCCGCTGCTCAGCACCGGCACTTAATTGTCAGCACCTGCACTTAGACCAACAGCGCCACCATGTAGCAGACTGGCCTAATTTAGAGATCAGCACAACAACATTTTATTTATTCATTCAATATACATAATAAAGTCTATAACATGTGGCACAAGACATTCTTTTAGCTATGGGGTCTCAAATAGTCTGAATAGTCACACTGCTAGGTGTGGGATGGTTTGTAGGTGTGTTGGTACTGTTATTGGCAGCACCGGTTGGAGCAGTGGGTGTTGCAAGCAGCAGTGATCTTCTAAGAGGGCCCTGGCGCTTAATATTTGACAAATTAAGCACTGGCGCAAGGGTTCCGGTGCTGGCACTAGGCAGCTTTGTTAGCGCCAGTGCTAGGGGAAACACGGGGTGCACCGTATTTTTGTAAATATGGCACATCCATGCGTTTTAAAATGTTGGAGAGCTGCGTTACCAATTTTGCGTTGCTCAGCTGGTACCTCAAACATGGCACCAGTCCAGCAAAGAACCAGTAAAATCAATGGAGCCACTGCAGCTCAGAAGCCAGGCAGGTTGCGTTCTCTAGATGTGGGGGTAGTCCTCTGTCACAGAAGCTTCCATTCTCCTCGTGGCCACCAGACTTTAAATGATGGCATACATTTCCATATCTTTAAAATTCATGTTCTACCATAAGTCTGCTCTGAGAAGACAGTGAGGACCTGATTTAGTATGAGGCCTGCCATCTGTCGGAGGGGCAGCGGTCATTACCTCTGCCACTCTAGCTACACTACTGCCCACCTTATTTAGAGATCTCCACTTGCCCTGTGGAAATCTTTATGCCTTCAGAGGAACCACTACCACCTCAGTGACTCCTCTAATGGCACTGAAAGTTTGCTGAGCAGTTGCCATGTTTCATGCAGCTGCTCAGCAAACCTTTTTGTTGTTAAAAAAAAAAAAACTCCCAAAACAGGAACTTGTTTTTGAGAAACAAAAAACAATTCACCCTAATATCTTGCCACATTTCTCCTAAGGTGTGGGGGCATTTTTATTTTTTTCTGTTTGAGTCTGATGGGGCAGAATTAAGGGCAATCTGATGTACTCACTCCGAATCCCTCCAATGCTGTTGGGCTTTCAGTGCAGGGTTTACACCAGCTCAGACAGCGTGGGCATCGCTGTCAGAAACATTATAGTCACTTTGGCGGACAGAGTACTCTGTCATGTTTGTGGCTCACTACACTGTCTGCCAAACTGTAAGTGAGGCCCTCAGTTACCATATTTTTATCTTTCAAATTCTATTTGAAGTCTGGCTTTAAGGGACTTAACTAACATTTCCCAATACCATTTAGTTCTTAAGATGGGCACCTCTGCACTCACTTCTATTTCACTGCCACCAATTAGCTTTACTCCTTCAATAGTCACCTCTTCACCCATTCACACTATGTTATGGTTTATTCCTGTGAGTTACACTTCCCGTTTACTGTCTTCTAGTTCTAATACTTATTCATATGATGATATCCAAACGTTTTGGGCAGTCAGATCATTATGCCAAATGTAGCCAACAAATGCAGACTTGGTCTTGCCAGGAAATGAATGGCTACCAATTTAGTTGCCTGTTCTAGCTTATGGACTTTTAGCTACTTTTGTTTTGGCAAGGCAGCTATCATGTATGATAATTTATGCTGCTCCCGCACAAGAGGCAGGTTACTTTGAGCCGGGCCACTAACTAGAATACAGATAACCCTATCCGAGGTGGAAGAAGCGATTCAACAGAGTGTGGGTAACAAAGCCCCTGGCCCAGATGGTCTACCTATTGACCTCATCAAATGCAAACTAGACTTTTGGGTGCCTCTTTTTTTAAAATGTTTTTAACAATTTAATGCATGCTCCTTTACCCAGTTCCGGGTCCACAAGCATTATTGTCCCGATTTTTAAAAAGGGAGATCGTTCCCAACCCAATTGTTGTAGGCCCATCTCCCTAATCGACAATAGTTAAAAAAAAATTGGGTAGAGTCCTATATAGCAAGATATTAGAGTGGTCTGAGGAAAATGGTATTTTAGATCCCTGTCAATTGGGCTTCCGAAGTAAGGTTGGCACCAATGAACAATGCCTAAATCTCAATCTAATTATGGGCAAATACACCATTGCGTGGGCCTCACCTATCTATTTGGCCTTCATGGATTTGACCTCTGCTTTTGACCTCATTAACAGGTCAAAGCTCTGGTCTATCCTTTTACCCTATGGATTGGATGAGCCCCTAGTGCACTTCTTGGTGCACCTTCATAAAGACCTTAAAGCCCAGGTCAGGATTGGCTGCGGGGGCGAGATTACTGAAGCCATTAAGGTAGGTAGGGGGTCAGACAGGGTTGTGTTCTGGCCCCCCTCCTTTTTATCATCTACATTAATGGACTGAATACAACACTAAAATCATGGACCCAAGACGTCCCAAAAATTAATGGAAAAACACCCCCAGTACTACTCTACGTGGATGATGCGGTCCTTATGGGCCGCACTCCAGACTCTTTACGCACTCTAGTGCAGGGTTTTGTTAACCATACGGACAGCTTGGACCTCGCACTAACTTTAAAAAGTCTTTTATTATGTTGTGTGGTCCTAGGAAACGTCAACTTAGTTTCATATCTGTGGGTAACCAGAAGCTGATGAGTACCAGCACCTTTCATTATCTTGGGGTGGTCTTTGCTGCGAACGGCTCCTGGACTGAGAATATGGCTCACTCCAGGAGCAAGTTCTCAAAGGCCACCAACTCAATTCTCAGTCTTCCATGCCCATAGGGAACAGGTGCCATTTTAGCTATTTAATTTTTTTTTTACATCTCAATGTGTGCCAACAGCCACGTACGGCGCTGAGGTTTCGGGCATTGCCAAGAGTCCCTGCATTCAACAGGAAGAGAACAGATTTTGCAGGAAGTTATTAGGGATCCCAATCTCCACATTGAAGATTTTATTAGGGCTCGCCCCGCTCTCTTCTGGTTATCCGTTTGGAAAAACCCGGCTGCATCCCTAACGAGAGAGGTTATTAGTGATTGTACAGGATGTGAGAAAGGGAAGGACATCCCATGGCTGTCAGGGGTGTACCAGAGCCTATGTAGAATCAACAAGGGAAGCATCTTCTCAAATCCTAGCACAGCAGTGACCACAAATAAAAATTAGCTTAGGGGTGCGCTCTTTTCGTTATATAGAGTGGAAAGGACTGAAAAGGAATTAAAAAAATCTCTTGTCCATAGCTATATGGCCATTGAAAATTCTGTACATCCGCTGGCTAATTACATCACCCTGCCTATGAGCCATTGGGAGAGGAGTCCTTTATTTTGCTTAAGGGCAGGCACTATTAAATTTGTATTGTGTTTTCCCCTTGGCCACCACTCTGACCTTGATCACTTACCTTGTTCATGCGATGGTCAGAGTGGCCAATCTATTAAAAAACAATTGGGTTTTTTAAGTACTATTTAAAGTATGTTAAGTGGCTTTTAACTCCGTATGTTAAAAAGTTTACGCCCATCAGCTTTGAAAATGCTTACTTGAGATTACTTACCCTGAAAGATGAAGAACTGGTTTTTCGCACTTTTTTGAGAATTGCTGTTCGAGCATGCCGGATGATGTCTAATCTTTGAGCTTTTATATTATTTATCCATGAATTTTTATGAATTTTAAAGATTATTGTATATTGTATGTTGCCAACGGTTTTTATTATGACTCTCTTACCTGTATTTTTAACCTGATTGCTGTTGTGCCTTCGTACTTTTATGGATACAATGTTATCCGAATAAAGTGTTTTTGAACCTTGAACCTGTATGATAATCACCAATTGAATAGTTGTATTTCTTTATCGAGGGTTCTAAAATTCCAATTACATTTTATGCATTCAGTCTGCTAGACAAGGTGGTCATAGGCACACATTTTTCCGTGAACACTGAACAACCAGGCCAGAAATAAAGGAAAAGCATAACACATGATGTAATTGAAAAATGAAAATTAACCAGTCCTGTGACCAGACCGATATTGCCCAATACAAGTCTTTTAGTTCTTGTGTGAACTTTTCTACTTTCATTGAGGGGGCG
The DNA here is from genome assembly GCF_964204655.1 of Triturus cristatus. NCBI lineage: Eukaryota > Metazoa > Chordata > Amphibia > Caudata > Salamandridae > Triturus > Triturus cristatus. The sequence goes on along the minus strand of NC_140591.1, from coordinate 874,948,485 downwards.
AAGTCAAAATTTGCTTATTAAAATGATACACTACATCCAAATAGAAGAAGACCATACTCTCTTGTGCATGGTTCAGTTTATAATAAATATATTGGCACTTATGACAAGTGAACTTCTATTACTGTAATTTTGGTTTGGCAATTTCACTTTCTTTACCCACAAGGATGTGTGTTATGCCACAATGAAGATATGTGTCTTAATCAGTGGTGTTGTTTGTGACTGGTGATATAATCCAGGCATTGCAGTCATCAGTCACTCTTCAACGCCTTACCTTCTTTAGATGGCAGTTGGTCTGGGAGAAGTCGCTGACCCGTCCTTCCATCTAAAAACGAATCCACAAACTGGCAGTGATCTTCTCCATAACCTGATTCGTCACCTATATTGTAAAATTTCCCTAAAAATAGAAATATTATGAGACAGGTTTACACAACCAAATATTTTGACTATCAACATTTCAATCTTTGAACTATATATATATATATCTATACACATACATAAATATATAGGGACAGATTTACAAGCCCCTTGCGGCACATTTGCGTCCCTTTTAACATGGGAAAAGAGACGCAAAAGTGGTGCGAAGGGCTTGTAAATCTGCCCCATAGTGTTATAGTTAGCTGAAAATGAAATGTCAGTATACTGAAAACGACACTGAAATCCACCAGTTATAATTGACTGAAATAACTATAACTCACACCTTTGCCATTAACAGGTTTGTCATTAATGATGTCATTTCAGATGTCATCAGAGATGTTATCAATGATGTCATAGAATAGATCATGAATGAGGTACTTTGTGAGGTACATGGTGAAAACGCAAGTTATAGTTACTTCAGTTAACTATGATTGGTGAATATCCGTGTCTGTTTTAGATTAAAATATGAAATTTTTACTGACATTTTCACCTAACTATAATCTCACTTTAACCCTTGAATGTTTTGTGACTTTTTATAGTTTGTTAATGTAAAGTCATTTTTTTTACCCATGAATGGCTTTTGGCTTTGAGCGGCGAGGGGTGGGGTTTGCCACAAGGCCGGGCAACCCAATATGAAGTGTACCATTTTAAGTGAGACTTGGTCATCACAATATAAGAGACTGTCATTTTTAAATAAGGCAGAACTATAGGCTTTGTCAATGGTTCAAAACATTAATATATAATAATCAGGTATTTGTGCATTGTCAGGACATCAATCTATATATAAAGCAGACCTTTTAGCTTTGTCAAAGGGTCTCTCCAACAATACATAAGCCTCATGTCATAAATAAAGGGATCGATAACCCAATGCATTCATAATTAGAGCACACATAGCATTATTTCTAGCAATTATCATTTACCTTTTTAAAGTATTACACCTTTAATAAAAATAATTATAAACAACATTTATGAGTGTTATTAAACATTCTTCAGGCCACAAAATACATCCATAGGAACAACCACAAGGGGTCCCCATGGTCCAGCTGAAGAGCATAGAGCTCCTACCCAGAGAACTTTGAAATTAATGGTAAGTTCTTCTGGGGTCATGCATTCAAGGAGACGTACTGTACTTTTTACCATTCTAACATTTCTAGTGGACTGTTATGCTCCCTGTAGCCTCCCAAAACACTTACAGTAATAGATTATGGTGCCCCGGGACCTCCTTGGGGCACCACAAGAACTATAACATTGTACACAGGGCATTATGGGGTGCTCCTGGACTGGAGAAGTAAATATCTAGTGAGTGGCCTTCCTGCTTCCCAAAGCAGCGAGGTCGCTACTATTGTTCTTTCTTTTTTTATATTGTGTGTGCCCCAGTCCCACTTAGGGCACCCACAGCTTTTTCACTATTTTTGTTCTGGCAGTGGGGGCCCACTTCCGCACTACCAATTCTATATCATGTCGTGCTTTTAAAAATATTTTTTATCTAGTGGCAGCACAGGAAGCCCACTCCTGCTGCCCACCTTTGTGTGTATTTTGGGTGCCCAGGTCCCACCTTGGCCCCCAAGCGCTTTAAAAAAATTGTATTAGCCTTGAGGGCTGCAGGGGGAACCCTCTGGCCCTCAAAGCCCTACTGGCGCACCTGCCAGCACCCTTCCTGCATGTTGCTGGTAGCATGCAGCATTGGTTTGCTCCTGCCCGGCAGGAGCAGCTTTTGTTTCTGCTCCCATCGAGCAGAAGCAATTCTGTGTTCCCTGCCTGGAAGAGTGTGGGCAGGGAGTTACCTTTCTGTTCCCTGCCCGAGCTTTCCTGGGCAGGGAACGACACAGTGATCCCAGGACACTGCCCTCGAATCAGGCCCTGGTGGATGGGGTCCCTGGGCCATAAAATTGCTTGGGGAGGGGGACCTCTTGCCCTCATCCCCACAGAAAGATAACTGAAACCTCACGGGATGGGCTCCTTGTGGCCATTAAATAGCTTGGGGAGGAGGGTCACACCCCCCTCTAATATAAATGATGCAGTGGCCCCTTCAGGCCCTAGACGCCCCATTGGGAATTCAAATTGAAAATGGCCGGGTTCTTTCTTTCTTTCAAAATATTATTTAAATCTCTTTTTGGCCCCAGGTGTGGGTCCCTCTAGGACCCAAACACAAGTCCTAGAAGGTCAGGGTATCCATACCCTGACACCCTACATGTTTTTTTAGTTTTTGTTTTCAGGACACAGACACTAAGTCACAGAGTCCTTAAATTGCTGCATCTACATTTTGGCTGATGTGAGGCAGCCAATTAGATCTTATCTTTTGATCTGCCGGTCCAGCGGTAATCCTGAGTCTCTAGCTATCTCTACATTTTGAGCCTTAATTTCATTAAAACTACTGAATGGATTTACAACAAATCACAAAAAGCACACTTTCTAGGTAAAGATCGTGGGGCAGATTTACAAGCCCCTTGTGACACATTTACGCCGCGGTTGCATCACTTCTGTGACACAGCAGCGTCGTAAACAATGCGCCACGTTGCAACAAATTTACAATGTGACACATCTAGGTAGATGCGTCACGTTGTAAAGCTCTACGTCACATTATACCTGCAACAGATAAAATGTATACAGGGTGGGCATTCCCACGCAAGAAAGTCTAGTAAAAGTGACGCAGTGAAATCTACAAGATTTCACTGAGTCACATTTTTTACGACGCCGCTGCGTCAAAACCTTACGCCTGCTTGAAGCAGGCATAAGGAGTGACGCAGCACAGTATAGGCAGCCTCTGAGCAGTGCTGGAGTTGCATCATGCTTATGATATGACTCCAGCGCTGCGTCATCTTTACGCCAACAGATGCATCACGCACCTGTCAATCCTTGCGCCACGGTGCGCCGCATTCTAAATGCGACGCATCCATTGGGGCGCAAGTGTTTTTTAACGTGACGCAACTTAAATGACGCATCTCTGCTGATATGCAGTGATGTGTCAGTTCTTGTAAATCTGCCCCCTTGTTTCTGCCAAAGTAGGTGTAATTCTGTTCTGCCATTTTGACAGCCTAAAGTTCCTATGGGAAACTGCATGGTGAATATGGCGTGCAGTTCCCTTCCAGAGCCTCAGAGAGAGCCCGGAACCCCATCCCCGTAGCTGATAGATTAATTATGAGGAGGGGGCATGCAGCAGCCCTCCCTGAGCCTTACTGAGGCCCCAGGGACCCCATCTTCTGGGGATGGTATTTTTATAATGTGGAGGAACAAAGTGGCGTAAAGTGGAATAGCGTAGGATTGAGTGGCATAGAGTTGAAAAGTGTAAAGTGGAGTAGCGTAGATTGGAGTAGCCTAGAGTTGCGTAAAGTGGAATAGCGTATAGTGGAGGGGCATAGAGTGGGGTGGGGTACAGTTGAGTGGCGAAGGCTGGACTGGCATATGGTGGAGTGGGATAGAGTGGAGTTGCCTACAGTGGAATAGCAGAGAGTGGAGTGGCATAGAGTGAAGTGGCGCAGAGTGGAGCTGCGTAAAGTAGAGTGGAATAGTGTGAAGTGGAGTGGCATAGGGTGTAGTTGATACAGTTGAATAGCGCATAATGGAGTGGGGTACAGTGGATTAGACTGGAGTGACATACAGTGGAGTGGGATAGAGTGGAGTTGCCTACAGTGAAATAGCGAAGAGTGGAGTGGCGGAGAGTGAAGTGGCGACACTGAAGTGGAGTACAGTGGAGTGGTATTTATTGGAATAGCATACAATGGAGTGGGACAGAGTGGAATGGAGTGGGGTCCAGTGGAATGACATAGAATGGAGGTGCGTAGAGTGGAGTGGAATAGAGTAGTAGGTTATATTTTATTCCCTACCTATTACCGCTTTATTAAAGTATATATGCAAGGGTTTTCACTCAGCACAGATCGGGAAACAATTTTCACTATGCACAAAGGCACTTTGAACAACTGTTCCATTTTTTAAAATAAACAAACATGATGGCAGAGGTGTCGTCTCTTGTGGGTGGCAGGACAATAAATTACTATGCCCTACATGAAATTGATTTCCTTGAGGCAATAAGAGTAATGTATTGACCAGCACAAACACAATGCACTATGGACATTTTGTGGTCCATGTATGGCATGTCATCGAATTGGAGCAATTCTATAAAAGTATGAGTGTCTCTGCACCAACTAAGAACTATAATTAAAAAATAAGAATCACTGACCACAGATGCCTGCTTTTGAAATGTACTGTTGATAAATATCACTGGCAGTATTTTGATGAACTTACGAATAAGGAAGTCTTTATATATATATATATATATATATATATATATATATATATATATATATCATATATATATATATATATATATATATATATATATATATATATATTATCTACTGGCGGTCGCCAGTAGATGGTTATAGTTAGGACCGTGTTTCCATAGGAAATCTCAAAATTCTATTTTGAATAACTTTGGCGCCGGTTGACGAATCTTCGCGAAATTTTCTGAACTAATGGGGCGCTCCGCTCAGCTCCTACCCTGAAAGTCTCGGGGTGATTCGTCAAGCGGGGGCCGAGAAAAAAGGGGGGTCCCAAAACACGTTTTCCCCAAGCATTTTTCCATAGGACCTTTAGTCGAAGGTACAGCCCGAACGGCTGAACAGAATTACTTGAAATTTGGCAGAGGTAGTCCTCAGGTCAGGGAAGTGCCTTTTGCAGGTCTGGTGTCAATCTGTTCAGTATTTCCTGAGAAAATAGCATTTAAAAGCATATATATATCTATACACGCGCACCGTGCCGTGCGCGAGTGAAATTCTGATTGGTTGTTAGATGTCAGTCAACATTCGAATCGGTCGAAATCAGGAAGTGTCGGCTGCCATTTTGTCTCTCGCACTGAAAAGGAAAGGGGAAAAAAAGGTGGAAAACGTGAAAAGGGGGCAGGGAAGAGAGTTCCTGACCCCCTAGCCTTTGTCAGGGGGTCACAGAAGGACCCCCATGGGTGAAATAAACATTTTATTTGTTTTTATAAAAATCGCGGGGTGCGCGCACGGTGAAAAACCTTAAAAAAAAGAAATAGAATAATAAATACATAACTTAGCATTTAAAAAAACGTACAAATTCACTTAAAAAACCATAGGTTTCACACACGTTATAGTTAGGAATTAGCATTTAAAAAACCTTGCAAATTCACTTAAAAAAACATAGGTTTCACACAGGTTATAGTTAGGTGGATATTTCACTCGTAAAAAAACAATGAAATTCCCCCGTTAAAGTTAGTTGAGATAACTATAACTCGCGCGCCCGCAATCCTCTGCTCATGACGTCACATATTACATCACTCATGACATGGTCAGTGGCATCACTCATGACATCACTGATGACATCATCCTTGTGATAGAGTGGCGGTCGCGCGAGTTATAGTTATCTCAACTAACTATAACGAGGGAATTTCATTGTTTTTTTACAAGTGAAATATCCACCTAACTATAACGTGTGAAACCTATGGTTTTTTAAGTGAATTTGCAAGGTTTTTTAAATGCTAATTCCTAACTATAACGTGTGTGAAACCTATGGTTTTTTCAGTGAATTTGTACGGTTTTTTAAATGCTAAGTTATGTATGTATTATAATTTTTTGTATATATTTATTTTTCAATAAACTACGTATTACATTTTTTTTTTTTATGGTTTTCCACCGTGAGCGCCCCCGCGATTTAAAAAAAAAAAAAAAATTAAATGTTTTTTTCTGCTTTCGGGGTCCTCCAGGGACCCCCTGACCAAGGCTAGGGGGTCAGGAACTCTCTACCCTGCCCCCTTTTCACGTTCATGAATTGAATAACAAGCTGTGGACTTGTGATAAGCTGTGCACTGTTCACCTGGTGTCTGCTGCGACACGATTATATTAATTCCAACTTTGTTGAAGTTACGCAATTTATTTTTTCCAAACACAACATAAATTCATCCAATCATAACAATGTCAAGCAATGTTGCTCAATAAAGTTTTTTTTACAGGTTGAATGATATCACATACATAGTATCTGTGTTTTACATCATCATTTGTTTTCAACAAAACATTTCACAATCACTAAATTGCATTTTGTTATGCACGTGCCCAATGCATTTCGGAACCAAGCGGTTCCTTCATCAGGGGCTAATCTGAAATGAAAGTAAACATGTGTATCAGTAATTGTATCTCTGGTGGCTCAAGATCATCGATAAATGTGTGCAATGTGTATTATATGTACTTAGTCCTACCTGTGATTGATTTCTGTTAGGTGGACACTCAAGAAAACCGAGGATAGGTGATAGAGATTAGCATAACAGTACATCCTTAATAAGTATTACAGGTTTGCTTTAGATGTCTACGATTGGGCTTACCTCCATATAAATGGGAGTACACGCTGTGTAAAAAAATGACAGAAGCATACAAATTGAGCGGCGAATAATGCAAAAAACATGACAAATGCCAAGGCTCAACTGAAGCCTCATTCAAAATTGTAAAAAACTACTGTGTGCTTACCTCAATGATGTGAGGTTGATGTGTACTAAAAAATAAAGACAAAAAAATCTAATAAGAGATAATGATGGCGAGTCTATTGTAAAGCCTTAAAATATAGTAACTGAGAAAACCGCCTTACCTAATGGTAGATTGACAGAGATATATCGTGGTGCATCGGCATCAAAGTTTGAGTTAGGACGCCGCGAATACCACGTTAAAAAGACGTGAACATAGAGAGAGGACTGCCCGGGTAGAATATGGACTATTGGTTGGTGGTGTAGGCGCCATCTTTAAACGAGAAAATCCTAGCAAAGTAGTCGTAATAACAAATGAATATCAAGTGATGAATGAGTGTTACAGAGAAGAATACAGATGAAAAGATGAATTATGTAGCGAGAAGGTAATGGAATAAAAATATTCTGTCTCTCAACGTAAATACAAAAATTCGACTAACCGATAATAATACGGTTCGGGTTGACAACCCTAGATCAATATAAATCAATAATCCAAAAAATGAGTAGTGCCAAAAATGTGGATAAAATGGACCAACATGGACCCAAATCCACCTGGTGAACACGGGTGATAAATAAAAATGAACAGAGAGGTTCCGTTAGTGCTCTAAGGTATCTAATGAATTGTAATGCGAGGAATTGAAGAGGACTCATTTGTTTATGTTGAAATAAACGATTCATCTCTGATAATAACTAAAAAATTACGAAATAATGTAACTGTAATAACTATCAATGCCAACTAAAGTGGGGGAGAATTTTAAGACACCTGTCTTATGTACTCCAGTCTAATATATCTAGTGGCCCAATCAATTGTCTGGAATGGATGTACTTATATGGGGTGTGAAATATTGGAAAGTGTTCTTTTCGATGGGTGGGTATAAGGATAGAAAGGATCCCAAGGTGGCGATGTTCTAAGCATATGAGTACCTTGATATAAATGCTAACGCTCTTTTATAAATAGCATGACATATCTAATCTGTCGTTGATTCCCTTTGGAAGCATGGTGTCAAGATATTTTATCCAATAAACTTCTCTCTGTAGCAGTTTAAGATGGTTATTAACCCCTTGCTGTATTGGTATGTGTTCAATCACTTGAAATCTGAGTTGAGATATGGTGTGGTTTTCTTCTACCCAATGGGTTGCCAGTGACGAGTTCAAGTTTTTGGTTCTTATGCGGCTTTTATGTTCCGTGATTCGGGTCTTAATTTTGCGTTCCGTTTTACCAACATACATTTTTCTGCAAGGGCATTTGATGCCATATATCACGTTGCTCACATTGCAATCACTGGTGTGTCTCAATAATATATCTTTTCCTGTAATAGGGTGTGTTAAAACATTTCCCAAGATTACATTGTTGCAGTGTGAACAATTTGTACATTTTGAAGTTCCTTTGAAAGGTGTCAATGATTTAATGTCTTTAGGTGGAGCTAGAAGTTCTCGTAAGTTTTTCCCCCTTGTGTAGGCATGTAGTGGAGGATTCCGAAAAATGTTGTTGAAATCTGGTTCTTGAGACAAAAGTTCCCATCTCTTGTTGATTATTTTCTTAATCGCTGGGGCACTCGTCGTGTATTTGGATACAAATACGATGTTATTCTCTTGTGATGTAGTTGTAGTGGTGAGGAGTTCCCTACGTTGTTTCTTCAAAGCTCTGTCCATACAGTCTTGTACTGTTTTTTCTGGATAACCTCTTTGATGGTACTTCTCTTTGTATTCTTCAATTTTAGCTTTACAATCTTGTGAGTTGGAACAAATGCGCTTAATTCTAATGAATTGTGAATACGGGAGGTTTTTAATGAGACTGGTTGGATGAAAGCTCGAATGATGTAACGCATTGTTGCAATCCGTGGGTTTAGTGTAAATCGAGGTTTCTAGACTGTTTCCTGCAGCTGATTTAGAAATTGTTACATCAAGGTATTCAATGGTCTGTGTGTGGATCTTGTAGGTGACTTGAACCCTGGGGTTGTATGAGTAAATTGTTTCAATCATGTTTTCCAATGTTTGCCTTGAATCTTTCCAAATTAAAAAAATGTCATCAATGAAGCGACAGTATATGTGAATATTAGCCCACCACTGAGGGTTGCTCATAATGTACTCATGTTCTAATGATGCCATGAAGATGTTCGCGTACGTCGGTGCCCCCGAAAAACCCATGGAGGTTCCCGAGAGTTGGGCGTAATATATGTCATTCCATTTAAAATAACTATGATGTAGACAAAAATGTAACAGTTGTATAAGAAACACTTTCTGAACATCAATATCCTCTCTTTGTAGTATTGCCCATTCAACTGCCTCCATTCCTGCCATGTGTGGTATCGAGGTGTACAATGCCACCACATCAATGGTGCAGAGTAACCAAGATGGCTGAATGTCTGTTTGTATTTGCTCCAGTTTATTAAGGAAATCAGTGGTATCCTTCACATATGATGACCAGTTCTGTACGAATTTTTGAAAATGGTAGTCAAGGTATCTTCCGATGGGATCAAATAATGAGCCACATCCTGATACTATGGGTCTGAACGGTGGTTTCATCAAATTTTTGTGGATCTTGGGTATCATGTATAGATGAGGTCTTCGTGGATTCATGGTTGTGAGGAACTGCTTGGTAGATTCATCTATCCAATCCAGTGTTAATGCTACATTTTTGTCTACATCATAGTTATTTTAAATGGAATGACATATATTACGCCCAACTCTCGGGAACCTCCATGGGTTCTTCGGGGGCACCGACGTACGCGAACATCTTCATGGCATCATTCGAACATGAGTACATTATGAGCAACCCTCAGTGGTGAGCTAATATTCACATATACTGTCGCTTCATTGATGACATTTTTTTAATTTGGAAAGATTCAAGGCAAACATTGGAAAACATGATTGAAACAATTAACTCATACAACCCCAGGATTCAAGTCACCTACAAGATCCACACACATACCATTGAATACCTTGATGTAACAATTTCTAAATCAGCTGCAGGAAACAGTCTAGAAACCTCGATTTACACTAAACCCACGGATCGCAACAATGCGTTACATCATTCAAGCTTTCATCCAACCAGTCTCATTAAAAACCTCCCGTATTCACAATTCATTAGAATTAAGCGCATTTGTTCCAACTCACAAGATTGTAAAGCTAAAATTGAAGAATACAATGAGAAGTACCATCAAAGAGGTTATCCAGAAAAAACAGTACAAGACTGTATGGACAGAGCTTTGAAGAAACAACGTAGGGAACTCCTCACCACTACAACTACATCACAAGAGAATAACATCGTATTTGTATCCAAATACACGACGAGTGCCCCAGCGATTAAGAAAATAATCAACAAGAGATGGGAACTTTTGTCTCAAGAACCAGATTTCAACAACATTTTTCGGAATCCTCCACTACATGCCTACACAAGGGGGAAAAACTTACGAGAACTTCTAGCTCCACCTAAAGACATTAAATCATTGACACCTTTCAAAGGAACTTCAAAATGTACAAATTGTTCACACTGCAACAATGTAATCTTGGGAAATGTTTTAACACACCCTATTACAGGAAAAGATATATTATTGAGACACACCAGTGATTGCAATGTGAGCAACGTGATATATGGCATCAAATGCCCTTGCGGAAAAATGTATGTTGGTAAAACTGAACGCAAAATTAAGACCCACATCACGGAACATAAAAGCCGCATAAGGACCAAAAACTTGAACTCGTCACTGGCAACCCATTGGGTAGAAGAAAACCAAACCATATCTCAACTCAGATTTCAAGTGATTGAACACATACCAATACAGCAAGGGGTTAATAACCATCTTAAACTGCTACAGAGAGAAGTTTATTGGATAAAATATCTTGACACCATGCTTCCAAAGGGAATCAACGACAGATTAGATATGTCATGCTATTTATAAAAGAGTGTTAGCATTTATATCAAGGTACACATATGCTTAGAACATCGCCACCTTGGGATCCGTTCTATCCTTATACCCACCCATCGAAAAGAACACTTTCCAATATTTCACACCCCATATAAGTACATCCATTCCAGACAATTGATTGGGCCACTAGATATATTAGACTGGAGTACATAAGACAGGTGTCTTAAAATTCTCCCCCACTTTAGTTGGCATCGATAGTTATTACAGTTACATTATTTCGTCAATTTTTAGTTATTATCAGAGATGAATCGTTTATTTCAACATAAACAGATGAGTCCTCTTCAATTCCTCGCATTACAATTCATTAGATCCCTTAGAGCACTAACGGAACCTCTCAGTTCATTTTTATTTATCACCTGTGTTCACCAGGTGGATTTGGGTCCATGTTGGTCCATTTTATCCACATTTTTGGCACTACTCATTTTTTGGTATTATTGATTTATATTGATCTAGGGTTGTCAACCCGAACTGTATTATTATCGGTTAGTCGAATTTTTGTATTTACGTTGAGAGACTGAAAATTTTTATTCCATTACCTCGCTACATAATTCATCTTTTCATCTGTATTCTTCTCTGTAACACTCATTCATCACTTGATATTCATTTGTTATTACCACTACTTTGCTAGGATTTTCTCGTTTAAAGATGGCGCCTACACCACCAACCAATAGTCCATATTCTACCCGGGCAGTCCTCTCTCTATGTTCACGTCTTTTTAACGCGGTATTCGCGGCGTCCTAACTCAAACTTTGATGCCGGTGCACCACGATATATCTCTGTCAATCTACCATTAGGTAAGGCGGTTTTCTCAGTTTCTATATTTTTAGGCTTTACCATAGACTCGCCATCATTATCTCTTATTAGATTTTTTTGTCTTTATTTTTTAGTACACATCAACCTCACATCATTGAGGTAAGCACACAGTAGTTTTTTACAATTTTGAATGAGGCTTCAGTTGAGCCTTAGCATTTGTCATGTTTTTTGCATTATTCGCTGCTCAATTTGTATGCTTCTGTCATTTTTTTACACAGCGTGTACTCCCATTTATATCGAGGTAAGCCCAATCGTAGACATCTAAAGCAAACCTGTAATACTTATTAAGGATGTACTGTTATGCTAATCTTTAGTGTCCACTTAACAGAAATCAATCACAGGTAGGACTAAGTGCATATAATACACATTGCACACATTTATCGATGATCTTGAGCCACCAGAGATACAATTACTGATACACATGTTTACTTTCATTTCAGATTAGCCCCTGATGAAGGAACTGCTTGGTTCCGAAATGCATTGGGCACGTGCATAACAAAATGCAATTTAGTGATTGTGAAATGTTTTGTTGAAAACAAATGATGATGTAAAACACAGATATTATGTATGTGATATCATTCAACCTGTAAAAAAAACTTTATTGAGCAACATTGCTTGACATTGTTATGATTGGATGAATGTATGTTGTTTTTGCAAAAAATAAATTGCGTAACTTCAACAAAGTTGGAATTAATATAATCGTGTCGCAGCAGATACCAGGTGAACAGTGCACAGCTTATCACAAGTCCACAGCTTGTAATTCAATTCATGTTTTCCCAGTAGAAGCGGACAAACTTCTACTTTGCTGTTGCACCACAATTTCAAAACGCATTCAAGTTGAATATAAGAGATTACAATACTACCCTTTTCACGTTCGCCACCTTCCTTTTCCACTCTCGCACTGAAAACAAACAAAATGGCGGACGACACTTCCTGATTTCGACCGATTCGAACGTTGACTGACATGTAACAACCAATCAGAATTACGCTCGCGCACGTTAGGGTGCGCGCACGGTGCGCGGCTATAGATATGTATGTGCTTTTAACTGCAATTTTCTCAGGAACTACTGAACAGATTGACTCCATATATGCAAAAAGCACATCCCTGACCTGAGGACTACCTCTTTGCCAAATTTCAAGTAATTCTGTTCAGCCGTTCGGGCTGTACCTTCGACTAAAGGTCCTATGGGAAAATGCATGGGGAAAACGTGTTTTGGGACCCCCTTTTTTCTCGGCCCCCGCTTGACAAATCCCCCCCGAGACTTTCAGGGTAGGAGCTGAGCGGAACGCCCCATTAGTTTTGAAAATTTCGCGATGATTCGTCAACCGGCGCCAAAGTTATTCAAAATAGAATTTTCTGATTTCCTATGGAAACACGGTCCTAACTATAACTATCTACTGGCGACCGCCAGTAGATAATATATATATATATATATATATATATATATATATATATATATATATATGTAGTTGCCAGTAGGTAGTTATAGTTAGGACCAAGTTTCCATAGGAAGACCATTTTTTGTATTGCTTATAACTTTGTCGTCGTTCGATGAATCTTCATGAAATTTTCCAAACAAATTCTTTTTTCATATCAGCCCCTATCTTGAAAGTCTGGGGGTGATTCGTCAAGGGGGGACAGAGAAAAGAGGTGGTCCCAAAAAGTGTTTTCTCCATGCAATTTCCATAGGAAACTTTAGACAAGGCTACAGGTCGAACGGGTGAACGGAATTACCCCAAATTTGGCAGGGAGAAGGGTCTTGGTCTATAAAGCACGCTTTTGTTTATTTGGTATAAATCTGTTCAGTAGTTTTGTAGAAATATCTAAATTTACAGATATCGATATTTGTGAATTCTGCCATCTGATTGGCTGAGGCTTACGAGCACGAGCTTGCTGCTTATTGGCTGCGAGCGGTGCGAGCAGTTGCAACTAGGAAGTGTTGGCAGCCATTTTGTGGTTCTGTTGAAGCGAATAAGGGGGAAAAGGGCAAAAAAAGTAGGAAAGAGGAGGGTAGGAGCACTGTAACCTCTGTGGGGTGTTTAGGGTGTGGTATACAGGGGTGCGAAACAAACTACTCATCCCTACCGGTCTGAAAGTGCTGGGCTAAGGAAATTAAGTGAGGTATTGCCTAGAGTCTGATGCTGCTAAGGTGAGCTGCTGCGGGAGTCGGGGATTAAAGCGTAAGCCCAAACTGTGTGTCTTGTGCTGTGAAGTCATGTGCCCTCTCCGTTGCACCACACCTGTGGAAGTAGTGTCAACATGTGTTTATACCTACTAGGACGAACTACTGACCCCTACTGGTCTGAAAGTGCTGGGGTACGGAAAATATGTGAGGTATTGTCTAGAGTCTCATGCTGCTAAGCTGAGCTGCTGCTGGACTCGGGGATGAAATCGCGAGTCCAAACTGTGTGTCATATGCTGTGAAGTCATGTGCTCTGGCTGCTGTGCCACATCTGTGCAAGTAGTGTCAGCATGTAGTTATACCTACTCGGAGGAACTTTTGTTTCTAACATTGTAACTTGTGTATGGTGCTTAGGGGGTGTTATACAGGGAGTGCGATGGTAAATTCGCGTGTATCAAATCAATTCAGTATTTGTAAAGTTCAAACTACTCACTCGTATGGGTCTGATGGCGCTGGGGACGTAAGCTGAGCTGCTGCCGGACTCGGGAATAAAGCCGCTAAACTACTGACCCCTACTGGTCTGAAAGTGCGGGGTACGGAAATTAAGTGAGGTATTGTCTAGAGTGTCATGCTGCTAAATTGAGCTGCTGCTGGACTCGGTGATGAAACCATGAGCCCAAACTGTGTGTCCTATGCTGTGAAGTCATGCGCTCTGGGTGCTGTGCCATACCTGTCCAAGTAGTGTCAGCTATATTTTATACGTAGTAGGAGGTAGTTTTGTTTGGAACACGGTAACTTGTATATGGTGCTGGTAAGTGATCCGAAATTAGCATTTAAAAAACCATAGAAATTCACCGAAAAAACCATAGGTTTCAGGCATGTTATAGTTACAAAATTAGCATTTAAAAAAACTTAGAAATTCACTGAAAAAACCATAGGTTTCAGGGACGTTATAGTTACTTGGACATGTCATCAGTGATGTCATTTGAGATGTCATCTGTGCTGTCATGAGTGATGTCACTGACCATGTCATGAGTGATGTAATATGTGATGTCATCACCAGTGCATTGCGGCGGGCGCGCGAGTAATAGTTAGCTCAACTAACTAGAACAGGCGAATTTCTCTGGTTTTATATGAGTCAAATGTCCAAGTAACTATAACGTCCCTGAAACCTATGGTTTTTTCAGTGAATTTCTAAGGTTTTTTAAATGCTCATTTCTAACTATAACGTGCCTGAAACCTATGGTTTTTTCAGTGAATATATATATGCACACACACACATATATATAAGTATATATTCACTGAAAAACCAAAGGTTACAGGGATGTTATAGTTAGGACCAGATTGTGTTTGTACAAAACCAGTGAAATTCAGCAATACGTGAGCTAACTATAACTTACACCCCCTGCAATGCACTGCTTATGACCCCAGATATAATATCGCTCATGACATGGTCAGCAGCGTCATTGATGACATCTCAAATGACATCTCAAATGACATCATCCAGTGAGTGTAAGTATTTTGTAAGAGTTTATGATTGTTAAACATATATACTAATATACTACTAACGAGTGATACTACTAATAATTATTATATGAATAGCTGTGTGATCATGTGGATGCATGTGTGAGTGGGTGTATGGATGAACGTACCCCTTCGCAGACCTGTACAAGTGGTCGCACAACCACCCACTCATCTATAGAGCCACTCACACATCCACTCATTCATACAGACACTCACACACCTATTATCTTACCAATATAGCCATTCATGCACCCACTCACTCACTAATACAGCCACTCACACATAAAGACATACAGACACTTACACACCCACTCATTCAACATTACAGCCACTCACACACCCACCCAAACACCCATACAGAAAACTACATAACCACTTACCCATACTGGTACTCACACACCCATACACTCACCAATATAGCTACCCACTCACTTACCCATACAGCCCCTGACACAGCCACTCACTCACCCACAGAACCACTTACATACCCATTCACATATCCATACAGCCACTCACACATCATTCTCCAATACAGCCACTCACACCCACTCACTTACCTATATACACACAATCAAATAGCTACTCACTCACCAATATAGCCACTCACATGCCCACTCCCTCACCCATACAGCCACTCACAGAGAAACTCAAACACCCATATAAAAACTCACACAGCTACTCCCTCACCAATACAGCTACTCACACACCCACTCACTTACCCATACAGCCACTCACACTGCCACTCACTCACCTATATAACCACTTACACACCCACTCACACACCCACAGAACCACTTACATACTCATTCACACATGCATTCAACCACTCACCCTTAAAGCCACTCACACAGACATTCACTCTCCAATACAGCCACTTACACCCACTCGCTTACCTTTACACACACTCAAACAGCTACTCACTCACCAATACAGGCACACACAAGAACAATCCCTCACCCATACAGCCACTCACAGAGCCACTCAGTCACCCATACAGCCACTCACACATCCCCTTACACACCTATACAGCAATTCACACAGCCACTAACTCACCCATACAGCCACTCACTCTCCAATAAAGCCACTCACACAGCTACACTGCAGTTACTCACATACCCACTAACGTATTCATACAGCCACTCACACACCCATACTGCCACTCAGTCATCCACGCACACTCTGATACAGACAGTTACACAGCCACTCAGAGGAGATATACTAGGAATAGTATGACTAATTACTAGTACATAAAGAACAGTAATCTAGCTTATGCTGTAGCTTAGTATATATCTTTAAGTCTCAGAAATGTTTATGAAACACTTACATTCATGGGATTATGTCATCAGGTATATCATCAGTGATGTCATTTGAAATGTCACTGACCATGTCAAAATGATGTAATATGTGAGGTCATAAGCAGTGCATTGCGCAGGGGGTGTAAGTTATAGTTAGCTCAGATAACTTTAACTGCTGAATTTCTATGGTTTTGTACAAGTGAAATCTGATTAACTAAAACTAACTAACTATATATAAATTCAATTTAAGTGAATTACTAAGGGTTTTTAATCCTATTTCCTAACTATAACGTCCCTGTACCCTCTGGTTTTTAAGTGAATTTCTAAGGTTTTTTAATTTGATTTCCTAACTGTAACCTGTAACCTTTTTGAATGAGTGTGTGACTGAGTGCATGAATGCCTCAGTGGGTGTGAGTGAGTGTGTGAGTGTCTCAATGTATCTGAGTGGGTGTGTGAGTGTCTGAGTGGGTCTGGAAGTAGCTGCGTAGGTGTCTTGCTAGGTGTGTGAGTGGGTGCATGAGTGTCTGTGAGTAGATACGTGAGTGTCTGAGTGGGTGAATGAGTGTCTCAGTGGGTCTGTGAGTGGGTGTGAGAGTATCTGAGTGGGTTTGCAAGTGCCTCCATTTGTGTGTGTCAGTCTGTGAGTGAGTACATGAGTGTGTAAATGGGTCTGTGAGTGGGTGCGGTAGTGTCTCACTGGGGGCGTGAGTAGATGTATGCGTGTCTGAATAGGTCTGTGTGTGGGTACATGAGTCTCCGAGTGGGTCTGTGAGTGGGTGGGTGAGTGTCTGAGTGGGTTTGTGAGTGGATATGAGAGCATCTGAGTGAGTTTGTGTGTGCCTCCATAAGTGTATCAGTCAGTCTGTGAGTGACTGCATGAGTGTCTGAGTGGGTGCATAGGTGTCTGGCTGGGTCTGTGAGTGGGTGTGAGAGTGTCTGAGTTGTTCTGTGAGTGGGTGGATAAGTGCCTGAGTGGGTTCTGCTCATTCTCCGCTTGTTTTCTGCCTTTTCTGCTCACTTCTGACCTTTATTTTGCCTTTTTCTACTTGTTTCTGAACTTTATTTTGCCTCTTTCTGCTTGTTGGTGGTCTTTATTTAGCCTCTTTCTCCTTGTTTCTGACCTTTATTTTGCCTCTTTCTGTCTGTTTCTGACCTCTATTTTGCCTCTTTTATGCTAGTTTCTGACCTCTATTTTGCCTAAATATGTTTGTTTTTGATCTCTGTTTTGCCTCTTTCTGCTCATTGCTGGCCTTTACTTTACTGCTTTCTGATCATTCCTGACCTGTATTTTGCCTCTTTCTGCTAATATCTGACCTTTATCTTGCCTCTTTCTGCTTGTTGCTGACCTTTATTTTGTCTGTTTCTCCTTGTTTCTGACCTCTATTTTGCCTCTTTCAGCTAGTTTCTGACCTCTATTTTGCCTCAATCTGTTCATTTCTGATCTCTGTTGTGCCTCTTTCTGCTTGTTGCTGGCCTTTACCGTGCCTCTTTCTGCTTGTTGCTAACCACTATTTCTCCTCTTTCTTCTTGTTTCTGACCTCTATATTGCCTCTTTCTGCTCATTTCTGAGTTCTATTTTGCCTCTTTTTGGTCACTGCTGGCTTTTAATGTCACTCTTTCTGCTCATTTCTCATCTATATTTGGCTTCCGCTCATTGCTGGCCCTTATTTTGCCTCTTTCTGCTAGTTTCTGACCTTTATTTTACCTCTTTCTGCTCGTTGCTGATCTCTATTTTGTCTCTTTCTGCTTGTTGCTGATCTCTATTTTGCCTCTTTCTGCTCTTTACTGGCCTCTGATTTGCCTCTTTCTGCTTGTTGCTAACAAGTATTTTGCCTCTTTCTGCTTGTTTCTGACCTCTATTTTACCTTTTTGCCGGCCTTTATTTAGCCTCTTTCTGCTCATTTCTCATCTCTATTTTGCCTCTTTCTGCTTGTTGCTGGCCTCTATTTTGCCTATTTCTGATCATTGCTCTTTATTCTGTCTCTATCTGCTCTTTTCCGCCATTTATTTTGCCACTTTCTGCTTGTTTCTCACCTTTATTTTGCCTCTTTCTGCTTATTCCTGACCTTCATTCTGTATCATTCTGCACATTGCTGACCTTTATTGTGCCTTTTCCTGACCTTTATTTTGCAGCTATCTGCTCATTTCTCAAATAATCTTGCCTATTTCTCCTCGTTGCCATTATACCATGGGGAGGGGGGATGTGCGGCCCCCTCCCTGAGCCGATTTTACCCACTAAGACCCCATTCCCTGGGGCTTGGCCATATCAGCTGGTTGCCCCCAGGGCACCCAGTGTGCAAAGGGACCGCGAGGGAGCCTCAAGGCCCCTGCAGTCCCAGCCAGCTCTGTGCCTCCTGCGGGAGCCTGCATTGCTCTGACAGACAGTGGGGCTGATGAAAGCTAGCACTCGGTCTGTCAGAGCAATTGTTTTAATCTATTCCCCTCCATGCATATTTGCGTGCAGGGAAACAGATGAAAACTCTGCTTTCTGCAAGCCAGAGCTATTTGACAGCTCTGGCTTACAAAAAGTGGAGTCGCGTGTCCTTGTGCTTGTCGGGAGCTGTCAGCTACCACTACGCAAAAGCTAATTTCCGAGGGTGGGCACCTCAGGTGGTAGCAGAAGTCAGTCCTGGAGTGTGGCGGTCCCCAGGGCCATCCATGGCTCCACGAGGAGGGCTGATTGGCCCCCCTCATTATAAAAGTTAGTCCTGGGAGGTGGTGATTTCGAGGCTGTGGGAAGGCACATGTGCCCCTCATTAATTTTATCTTTAGCCCCAGGGAGGTGGTGGTCCCCAAGGCTGTGGGGAGGCTATACGGTCACCCCGCAATCATTTGACCTACAGCCCCCAGGAGGTGGCAGAACTCAGGGCTGCAGGGCAGGCTGTACGGCCCCCGCATTCATTTTAACTTTAGCCCCGGTGAGGTGGCGGTCCCCAGGAATGCGGAGGGGCTAAGTGTGCCCCCTGGATTCATTTATGTATCGCCCCGGGGTGGTGGCAATCCACGGGGCTGCAGGGGAGGCCTTACGGATCTCATGCAATCCTTTTATCTTTATCCCTGGGAAAGTGGCGGTCCCTGAGGCTGCAGGGAGGCTGTATGGCCCCCTGCATTTATTTTAACATTAGTACTGGTGAGGTGGATGTCCCCAGGGTAGCGGGCCGTATGGGTCTCCCGCATTCACTTTATATATAGCCCCGGGGAGGTGGTGGTTCCTGGGGCTGCACGGGTGCCCTGCATTTATTTAACATTTGCCCTGGGGAGGTGGCGGTCCCCAGGGTGCAGGGGTTGTTGCGTGGCCCCCTGCATACTTTAAAACCAGTGCCCCGGGGAGGTGACAGTCCTCAGGGCTTATAAGCTATAGGAGGGGGCCCCTGTGTGACCCCTCTTGCATATATTTTCTAATGCCCTGGGACCTGAGCCACCGAAGGGCTAAACATTAATGAAGCGCAGGAGCCCAAACTTCTGTATTATTTTTTTGGCAGGAGCTGGGAATCCGCAAAAATCTTTTTTTTTCCCCAATGCTTTTTTGCCAAGGCAGGGTCCCTCTGGGACCCCACCACCACATCTAGGGGGTCAGGATATTCCTATTAAAATGTTGCTTTCTGGCCCAGCAGCTACATTTCGGCCAATTTTGGTGTAATTCCTTTCAGCAGGTTGGGCTACAGTCAAGTCTAAAATCTCTATGGAATTAACATGGGGACAATGCGCCAGGGGACCACTCTACGCCATTCCACTTTATGCCACTCCACTGTATGCAATTCCACTCTATTCTAATCAGCTCTATGCAACTCCATTCTACACCACAGTACCGTATACAAGTCCATTCTACGCCAGTCCACTCTAAGCCACTCGACTCTACACTATACCATTCTACGCTACTAGACTCTATGCCCCTCTCTGCCATTACACGCTATGGAACACCACCCTACACCACTCCATTCTATGACACTCTACTCTACGATATTCCAATTTATGCCACTCCACCCTTCGCCCTTCCACTCTAAACTATTTAATTCTATATGACTCCCCTTTATGCCACTTAACAGTGCCCAACTCCGCTCTATGCCACTCTACTCTACGCCACTCCACTCTGTTATTCGACTCTATGCAACTCCACTTTACACCACTGTACTATGCCACTCCACTCAACACTATGCCACTCCACTCTATGCTATTCCACACTATGCTACTGCACTCTATGCCACTCTGTTCTATGCAATCATCTTTATGGCGCTCCACTCTATGCTATTACACTACACGTCTCCTCTATACGTCCTTCTAGACGACTCCACTTTACAGTATTCCACTCTATGCCACTCCAGTCTATGCCATTCATTCCACTCTATGCTCGTCCACTCTACACCATTCCACTCCACTCCACGCCACTCTAATCTATGCAATTCTACTCTATGCCACTCTAAGGCATTCCATTCAACGCCAATCCACTCTATGGTTGTTGTATGTCACACCACTCTATTCTATGCTATTCCACTCTACACCACTCAACTCAATGCTTGTCTACGCCACTCCACTCTATGGTATTCCACTCCATGACATTCTGCTCTACCCCACTCCACTCTAAACTTTTCCATTGTACGCCACTTCACACTATTCCACAGTATGCCACTCCACTGTACACCACTGTATGCTACTCTACTTTACGCTATTCCACTCTGCGCCACTTCACGCAGCTCCTCTGTACACTAATCCACACTTATCCACTACATTCTATGCCACTCCACTGTATGCTACTATACTCTACGCCACTAAACTGTACACCACTCCACTATGTTATTCAAGTCAACACCGCATCACTCTATGCAATTCCAGTCTATGCCACTCAACTCTAAGCTATTCGACTCTACATAACACCACTGTACCGTATGCCACTCGACTCTATGCGGCTCCACACTATGCCACTCGACTCTATGCAATTCCACTCGATGCCACCCAACTCTATGCCACTCCACTCTACTCCACTGCACTCTACAGTATTCCACTTTATGCCACTCCACTCTATGCCACTTCACTCTACGCCACTCAACTTTACAAAACTCCACTCTACGCCACTCCACTCCACTTGAAGCTATTCCACTATATGCCACACCCCTCTACACTATTCACACTACACCACTGCACTCTAGGCCACTCTATTCTACGTCAATAGTCTTTACACCACTCTGATCTACGTTGTTCCACTCTACACCACCTCACTATATGTCACTCTACACCACTGTAGAGTGGCTATAGTATTCCACTCTATTCCATTCCACTCTATGCCTCTCCATGTTAAGCCACTCCACTCTAAGCCACTCCATCCTATGCCAATCCACTCTATGCCACTCCACTCTATGCCACGTATTACGTCACTCTTGGTAATCCACTCTACACTAGTTCTCTCTATGCCACTCCCCTGTATACCACTTCCCTCTAAGCTATTCCACTCAATGGCACTTCATTCTACACTATTCCACTGTAAGCCAATCCAGTGTACTCACTCCACTGCGCACCACTCCACTCTGCACCACTCCACTCTATGCTATTCCACTCTACACCAGCCTACTGAACGCCACTCCATGCCACTTGACTCTGCACTATTTCACTCTACGCCACTCCACTGTAGACTATTCCACTGTACATCAATCGACTCTTTGCCACTATACTCCATGCATTCCACTTTATGCACATCCACTCTATGCTACTGCTCTCTTTGCCAGTCCACTATACGATACTTCGTTCACTTTACACCACTCCACTCTACGCCACTCCACTGTACACCACCACACTCCATGCCACTCCAGCCTATTCTGTTCCACTCTACGCCACTTACCTTCATGCCATTCTGCTATATGCCACTCCACTTTACGCCACTCCACTCTCTGCTATTCCACTGTATGCCACTCAACTTTACGACACTCTATGCCACTCCACTGTACGCTATTCTACTCTACTGTACTCCATTGTACACCACTCCATTCTATGCCGCTTCACTCTAAGCTATTCAACCCTAAGCCATGCTTCTCTACACCACTGTACTGTACACCACTCCACTCAATGCTATTCCACTCTACGCCACTCCACTCTACCGTATTTTTCTCTATGCCACTCCACTCTACGGTAGTCCACTCTAAGCCACTCCTCTCTACACGTTACGCCACTCCATTCTATACAAATCCACTGTATGCTATTCCACTCTACGGTACTCCACTGTAAGCACTCCTCTCTGCACCATTCAACTCTATGCTATTCAACTCTACACCATGCAACTCTACACCACAGTGCTGTATGCCACTCCATTCTATGCCACTCTTCTCTACACCACTCCACGCTATTCCACTCTATGCCACTCACCTCTGTGCCACCATGTGCCACTCCACTCTACAATATTCTACTCTATGCCACTCCACTCTAAGCTATTCCACTCTACGCCACTCCACACCATCCAACTCTACGCCACCTCACTCTACGCATATCCACTAGACGCCACTCCACTCTATCCTATTCCATTCCTAAAAACATTAAGTATAACTTGCCACTCTAACAAGCGCAGTGTTTTATAAATGATTTTGTAAGACATATCAAGAATCTTGTTAGGAATGCTATAAGTTAACATTCTGTAAGTGATGTAATATTAAAGGGTATAAGCAGTGCATGGATACAGCGAGAGTTATAGTTAATGTACTCCAGCTAATGAGGTGTGAAAGTGTGTACGGAGAAGTGCCTGTGAAGAATCATATTTCAGTGAATATTAATGGGCTGTCCTTACCTCCAAGTGAATCACTGAGGTAAATTTTATATCGCAGAGAGTTACATAGCTGTATGCCGACAAACTTCTTGTACCATGTCCTTTTGACATACTGTTTTCCCTTGCATTCAGAATATGTGTCTGATTTAAATTTGATTTCAGTCCAGATGGCATCCTTTCCACCTGCAGAATAAAAGATACATGAATGTATTAATTTAGTTTCTTCTTTGACATCTTAATATACACTTCTGTTTTAACTGCAGGTAAATGAATGCTAAAAGATAAAGATCTATCTATCTATCTATCTATCTATCTATCTATCTATCTATCTATCTATCTATCTATCTATCTATCTATCTATCTATCTATCTATCTATCTATTCTAGCTATCTTAGACTCAAATGTGAAGATTGTAATATGCTATTTAATAACGTTGTGTGTCGGAAGCCACCACAATTAGATAATGCTGCCCGTCACCTGCCCCAATAATGGCATGAAATAGCTGTGCAAGCAACACCAGAGCTCCCCATGGTCATTTATGTAGACGTTCTATGAGTCTTCCTTGTTAAAAAGGGGAACGTCAACTCAATAATAAAAATATACTCAATCCCTTTAAACGATGATGTGGCAAATCAATTAAAGATTGAACATATTGTCACTATCCCCAATTTTTCAATGAGTCACACACAAGATATTATTTGTGCAGTCATGATGACCATTGCTCTCATGGTATTGTACTATAGATATTTGTAAAGAGTGTCTATTGAGCTTCCTATAACATTTTAGCCTACTGACGAGGGTTATAATGGTTGTTTAAGCCATGAAACTGAGTTATGGGCCCAAGCCAAAGGAGGGGGCCTATAATGAGGTTGATGACCATTAACAACCTGAGTAGCCATATTAGAACATTCCACCCCCGAGGGTAAGAATGTTCTGAATACAAAATGGAGAAACAGAAAGAGAGGCATTGGAATGTTTGAGCAGTAGTCCTGTATCAGCCATCATTGGCCCTGATGCAATCCATTATCTTCAACAGAGCTCCCAACATGACAATGTTCTAACATTCATTATACCACCAACCTCAAAACTATTGATAATTCACACAGTTTTCTGAACACTGATAAATCCCATTTGCTAAAAAGGTGCCTTACCTCTTTAATTATCTACCAAATCTTGTCTCAAGTGTGCACATATTTTGTTGTGTTTCACTTTGTATACATGTTTTGGCAAATTGGATTAGTTAATGGAGAGTCAGCAATAGTGTCTGATCTTTTGGTTGAAAAAGTGGGCAAGCAACTCCCTCAACTCCTCCCTTTCAGCAGTATCTCTATTGCAAACCCCTCTCTGACAGAGCAGAAGGCAGTCCTCAGCACTGAGTGGCATAGACAGGCACAGCTGTCCACCCCATGTATGAATGGTGGAGGCATTACTTTGTTTTCAGCCTCTCGGAATTGATAGCATATTCAACACACACATACAAAGCAGGGAAAGTGTTCAAGCCTGTTTTTTGTACAGGAAGGGTCCCAATCCATTACAAAAACTATTCCTTACAGAACACACACACTCTTGCACTATGACAAAAGGCAGGGCCGGACTGGCCGTAGCGGGCACCGGGCAATCCCCCGGTGCGCCGCACAGGTGGGGGCCGGTTTTGGGCCCCTGGGGGCCGTTTTTGTTGCAGGGCCGTTCTTGCAGCATAGCTGCAAAATCGGCCGAAAACCGGCCCTGGCACAGAGCTCGGCGGCACCCGAGGGGGCCAGCCGAGCACTTTGCCAGGGCCGGTTGTGGTTCCCAGTCTGGCCCTGACAAAAGGGTGTCTGTTGGTGTATGGCAGCCAAAAGTGTGCCAGAGCAGTGAGAGAGGAAAAACGCACCACGTTTTAGTAGATATGGCACTGTTCTGCTATCTCCATTTCACACAACACAGCGCAGCAACTTTAGATGCTGCGCTGCGTTACTTTCCCACTTAGTAAATCTGGACCTATGTTCTTAACGTCTCAGCAACCTCCTGGTTTGCCTTAGTCTAACGTCTAGCAGTCATTAGTAAAAGCAACTTTCAAAAGGACGTCTTTCATTTCAGTGGCCCGTACAAATGCTTGCTGGTAGATCACTTAGAAAGCGACAATGGCCTTCTGCTTCTTGCAGAATTACTTTTACAACTTAAAGCGGCGACTGGTCTGTCTCGGCTGCCACTGGATAGCCCCCATACGGAAATATACTGTTCCAGGAAAACATTTACATTGGCAATATTTCCACACACCAAGAACAGATGGGACAAGTTAAATCATAGGCAAAATAACTTTTATTCCCATTAATGCATAGCTCGAAGTGGCCTGTTCTCCAGCAGTACAGTAGTCCATTACCTCATCACAGAAAATTGTTTATAGTATGTGGAGACACAAAGAGAGGGAGAGAAAGACATTACCTGTAATTGGTTCGCTTACTCTAGGGTCCACTGAAATCAGAAAAAAAATGGAAATGCTTAATTAAATTTGTTAGTGTGACCGGTCTTAACATTTGAAAGACAACGTATTTAAATGTGTTCACATTTGAATCTATTTTCTACTCTTTATTAATTAACATTTGTTGCTTGTATATGGGATTAAGTCACAGGTACAATCATTGCAAAATCAAATGAAAAGCATAAATATACTAAAATCATAGATGTAAGACTACGACTTATAATGTCATTCTTCTAAAATGAATCAGCCCCAATCTTTTCATTTTATTACATTATCGTAGGCAGAAGCAGTTCCGCTTTGATCAATTTGGCAATCCTTTCGATCAAATATCCTTGCTTTGTTTCTTCAATATAGACACATGGTTTAGGTTTATTTCACAACCAGCGACTGATGTGATGTTGGTTTTGTTTGTACAATGGTGCTGGCGTGATCTTAGTTTGAGAGGGGCTATTTCGAAAGGCAGAGATTTATAGGTGCAAGTTCACTGAAACATTTTTCTTAACTTTAAATAGCCGTACTTACATGGCACCACTTTCTGTATAGATAAATCTCATGAGAAGAGAATAGTTTGATGCACTTTGCAACACTTACTGCACCACTATCACATAACTCGTTTTGGTGTAAACCACATGCCCAGACAGATAAGTGTTCAAAATACTTTTCAATGCGCTGTGAACAGCCAAAATGTTATGACTGTGTAGGTGACAGCTTCATTGCATTTGCATATCACTGTCTGCTTCCCTGTGAAATGCCCATTGCTCTTGGTGCAAATTACGTGTGCATGCACTCGAGTAGCTTATGCGCACAGACACACCACATACATCCTGTTTACATGCATGTTTAACGCGTCTTTGTCTGTGTGAGTCACATATAAGAGTAGTTATGAGCACAATATGATTTTTCCAAGTACAAGTCTGACATCTGTCTGTGTCAATCTTTGTTATTCAGCCCCAGAATTTCTAGATAAGGTAATCAAAACAGCCTGGCAATGAAGTGGCTGCATGACTTAGGAGCCACACCCAGCCCATTTTGAGTAGTTAAAAATCTTGGAGTGTATTTAGACGCAAATCTTCATTTGGCTGTCACGCCTCAGCAAGGGGGGCTCCTCCGTTTGAGCGGAGGAGCCTCGCCTGCTGCGAGCGCAGCAGGCACACACAAATAAGTAAAATGGCATGTCAATGCCATTTTAGTTAAACGTCACAGTGCAAGGGCAGGAGACGGGGCTTAATCCTGCAAATGCAGGATTACAGCTGTCCCTGCAGTGCGCTTGCTGGGTTGGCCGGGTACATTGTTATGGCCAGCCTGATATGCGCACTGTAAACCCAGCAGTCCCCTTGCTGTGAAACAGCCCGGGGATTGCTAGCACAGGCCCCCAGCCTAAAAATGAACGCTGGGTTAGCCTGCTCCAGGATTGGTTGTATTGGTGCCCAATGAGCAGGAAGGAAGTCATTCCCTTTCCTGCTTGTGGACACTCATTGGGGAGAGAGGTGAGCACCCAGGGGACAGTGGTGGCCGGCATGGCTCGTGGGGGTGGGGGGGGGAGGCGTGGGGGGTTGTGAGTGGTGCAGGGGGGTCGCGGGTGTTGCTTGGGGGGAATACAAAAATATATAAACTTACCTTGAGGCTGGTCCCGTGTCTCTGCTCATGCTCTCCTGACTCCGACTCCAGGTACAGGAAGTAGGCAGCCAGACTCCCTCCCCTAAGGCAATCACAACACTCAAATGCAGTGATTAATCTGAGCGCTGTCACACGGCTCTCAGCCAGGGGCTGAAATGGTGGGCATGTTCTCCATGCAGGCTGTAATCCAGTCTGCATGGAGAACAGGGACAGTGCGCATGACTGGTTTGGGCAGCCCGAGAGGGCCGACCAAACAGTCACTGAGCACTTAGGAGTGGGCAAACCACTCCCCCCCCCCCCCCGTCCTGCTCTGTGAGCAGAGCAGCCCTGCCTGCCCGCAAAGCAGAAGGAAGCAGCATAAAGTGATAGTAACTCTAAGCTATTATCATTTTATGTTTCTAAGTGCCACTGCTTTAAAGAGTGGGGCGACGCTTTTCCACTGTAGAGGAGGAGCAGCCCCTGCCGGGGGAGCAGTAAAAGGTGAGTTTCGCACCATAGCGCCCGACCATATTTTCTTATAGTTGTAGCTGCCACTGAGTTTCAGCTGTATTTAAAAACTTGATTTTTTACCTCAGGTTGCTGAGTACGATCCTACAGCTGCTCCATTTGCTCACATTGTACCAAGTGGGTCAGGGCCTTGATAATGTCAAGACTAGATTTCTGCTATAAAAAATGGATATTAAACTTTTAAAGCCATTCTCTGGTAACCTAGAGAACAACGTTTGGACTTCTCTACCAAATTTCAAAGTACAGTAGGGCCATGGCCCAAAACACCAACCAACACTTTCCCTAAACTATGCTCGAAGTCTTTCCCTGAGGGACAGCAACACAAACCAGAAAACTCAAGTCAGACTCAGCTGTAAGTGACGCCGAGGCAGGTTCATCTGGGCGATAAGAGTGCAGCTCTGCAATAGAGTTATGCATAAATTACACATCATGAAGGATCTGATTATAATACTTACATAGGTATGGACCCAACTAACAGGGCGATATGTACTGAAGCATTTTCCCATAGACATAGAATGGGAGGCCACTATCATTATGAAGTTGAGCCAGATAGGCCCCCATATAACTCTGTGTCTTACAGGCCGCTATCGATGACCAACACAGATACTTAGAGACCGAGCAAACTCTGGCCAGCAGTTTAAATACATTTATGGGACCCTCAAGCATGAAGACCAATGGGGGCTAATCCCAAAATGCAGCACCCACCATAATCTTAGAAGCCTCATCATGTGGGAGAATAGGATTAAGCTGTGTCAGCATTAGATATTGAAAAAGCCTTTGATAAACTTGACTGAATATATATGCTATGCGTCCTAGAGGGCATACAATTTGGCTCTGACTTCCTAGGCTGAATTAGACTGTTGTACGCTAGGCCCACAGAGAGGATCAAATCAGGCGGCTTTGTATCTGACAGATGGGAGGTTGAGGCTGCTACCAGAAAGAGGTGTCCGCTGTATCCCTTGCTGTTCATCCTTGCAGTTTAGATTGCAGTAATGAAGAATAATTGAGTGTTCCAGTACACACGTAGGGTCCTACGCAAACTGCATTCTGTAATATGCTTGTTAATATTACAATAGTACTACTAGCGTGCTACATAGTGCGACAACAAACCTACGTGTGGAGGTTTCTGCCTCTCCTTTTTTCAAATGCGGAGATTCCCACCCCGACGTCGGAGATCTCCACACATGTAGGTATATGTCTTAGTAGTAAATGTGGGAGTGGCGGGGTAGTGGATGGAAAATGGGAAGTAGTTACTACTCAAGTGGAGACGTTTTGGAATGAGCATGAAGATGTTAGGAGAGGGCTAGAGAGGGTTTTAGGAAGGGGCATTGCACCTACCCACAAGAATTAACCTCGTTCTATTCTCAAACTGCAGTTCTAAAGTTACACAGGCAAAAAGGACCCAAATGGTTGTAAATGTGCTCCATCTCAGAAGTGGAGTACGACCAGCACCACCCATGGCCTCTCCCAGGAACTGCAACACCCTTTCACAGAAATAAATTGGAGATAGAGACTTAAATAAAAACACCATAGGAAATAATTTTAAAATAATGTAACCTATACAGCAATATTATTTTATTCAAATATATTTAAATAAGCTTTTTTAAATAAAATAAATAAATGACATTAATTTTAATTAATTCTAAACATAACTTTTAGTAACTTTTAATACATCATAAATACATATATACATTTTAGTTCAGGTGCTATTTTTTAAAAAATAAACCCTAAAAAAATATTCATGGTCAATATACTTAAATTAATTAATGTTTTAATTTAAGATGTAGTTAATAGTGCTATATCATTTAAAAAACAAATCTACATTTAAAAATGCATATATAACATTTATTTACATTAACATTTAACTTACAAATTACTTATTTGTTATACTTTAATCACCTTTTCAAACTGTTTCTATACTATAAGCTAGGGCGATCTATGACCCAATTATGCAGGTCTCT
Organism: Triturus cristatus; assembly: GCF_964204655.1. Lineage (NCBI taxonomy): Eukaryota > Metazoa > Chordata > Amphibia > Caudata > Salamandridae > Triturus > Triturus cristatus. The sequence goes on along the minus strand of NC_140591.1, from coordinate 874,918,627 downwards.
GCCAATTAAGCAAAACGTCACATATGGTCAGAAAGACACCACTAGTAGTAACTTTAAAGTCATATATGACATTTTTACTGACTTACCTGTTTCAGGGCGGTGGAGACATGTACGTTTACAATTTTGAGTCACTTTACTTGTAAATGGTGACTGTTGGAAATTGTGTTACTGGCTGAGGGGGATGAAACCCTACTCAAGCTGCAACCACAATCTCAGGCAGGGTGAGACTCAAGCAAACCCCAACTTAACCTGTGCTTAACACTCTGGTAGCTTGGCGCAAAGCCGTCAGGCTTAATTTAGAGGCAAGTAAAGTATTTATGCAGCACTTGAAACAGCAATAAAGTAAAAACACAACACAAACAATCTCACACAAATTTAGAAAAATAAAGTAAAATTAAATAAATGATTGGACACCAAAATGACAAAAATCCAATCAGTAAAACCGCAGATATACAATTTTAAAGATTTAAGGTATGTAAAGAACCTAAACACACAAAGCGTCACTTGCGATTATTTGGTCATGCGAGACTGGATGCAAGTCACGAGTACAGGCCAACCGAAATAGAGCGCTGGCCAGGTACAGGGACCAGGTTAGTTCTGCTGAAAGAGTTACCTTGCAAGTCCAGCACGAAGAGTTCCATTCGTGGTGGAAGGGGATGTGAGGGGCAGCGAGAGCACCACAGATAGTCATTGATGTAGCGTGAGGCACAGGTTGGGCATCACGTAAGGTCATCGCTGTAGCACGATGATCCTGTTGGGCATTGCGGACAGACGTTGCTGTAGCTTCACACTGGCGGTTACTGCAGGCTGTAGTGCGAGGTGCACATCTCGCATTGCCAGGAACGCTGGCTGTCACAGTGGTACGAAGAGTCAGGTTTATTTATTTATAAAGTTTTATATAGCGCGAACTTGACCCTAGAGGGTATCAGAGCGCTTTACAGATTAGTTAAATAAGTAGAAAATAGATAACCAAGAAACATAAATGATTACGATGTCCGTTACAATCAGGAGTGAGACAGTGAGTTAAAAACCAGTACTTAGACGGCGTACAAGCCCTGGTTGGAGAACAGCTGGTCAGATCAGTATCCAGAGAATAAGTTTGTGGGTTCAGGGTAGAGATTTTTTCATTAAAAGCAGTTTGACTTCTTTTTTTAATGAAGTGATTGAAGGGATCAGTCTGATTTCAGGGGGCAGGGAGTTCCAGATTCTAGGGACCAATCCGGAGAAGGCTTGGTTGTAGGTTTTCTTTTTTCGAAATTTTTGAGGTTTCAACAGTAAAGTGCTGGTGCTTCTAGATGATCTGCCACCGCAGGACAGTTCCAGTTTGTCAGCTAGGTACTTCGGTGTATTGAAGTGTAGGGCTTTGTGGGTCATGCACCTGAGCTTTGCATTAACAGGCAGCTGGGGCGGCAAAACATCAGGATTTCTCCTTTTATTTGGAAAAGAGCTCGACTGATGCCACTCCAAGGGTCCAGGATCTCAGGGGCACGTCTTGGAGGTCAGGAACATGCTCCAGCAGGGGCCAGCAGGGCTCAGGTAGGTCCAGTTGAAGATCCAGGCAGCAGGCCAGCTGGGCAGGGAGCCTCTGAAGCTTTTTATGTCCCTGTGGCTCAGAACAGTAAGTCAGTCAGCTGATCCTTGAAGTCGCTTCAGTCTCAGATGAAGGGTGCAGGTCCAGTCTTCCTGTACAGCAAGCACAGCAGGAGGCGGCTGGGCAGCAGAGTAGCAGGGCAGCAGTTTAGCAGTCCTTCTGGCTGCAGAGCAGCACATCAGCACTGCCTCTATACACAGATCCAAGAGTGTACTGAAAAGTTGGGTTTGAGGGTCCAATATTTATATCTGGTGTCCACTTTGAAATATGAGACGTTTCTAAAGAATTCTCTTTGAAGTCCTTAACGTTTTCTGCCTCCCCTGTGTTGGCTCCAAACTGGCTCCATAAACAGTGCAGTGGTGTCAAGTCCTTTGTGTGAAGGCAGGGAATATGCTATTCAGTTACAAGTTGGTCTGTGCACAACCCCGTCCTCCCATCTTGCCAGTTGATGGCCCATCCAGGCACACCTAATCCCTCCATTGTGTGACTGTCTGTGAGATCTAAACACAGTTCAACTGCCAACTACACTCAGTCATGTGACCCAGGAAAAGGATGCAGGAATCAAATAGTTAGCAGAATGAAAATGCATTTTTCTAGAAGTGGCATTTTCAAAATTGCAACTTAAAATCCAACTTTAGCATTATAGAGGATTATAATTACAACTTCTCAGACACCCAACATGACATTCCTATCTGCTCCCAATTGAAAGTTCTCACTTATTTAATGTAATAAGTTATCCTATGAGAGAGGTAGACCTTACAGTAGTGAAACAGGAATTCAAGAGTTTTACACTACCAAGACAAGTAAAACTTTAAAATACATGTCCAACTTTTTAAATGCACTGCACCCTGCCCAGTGGGCTACTTAGGGCCTGACCTAGGGGTGACTAATATTCATTAAAAAGGAAGGTTTGGACCTGACAAGAGGTACATCTTGCCAGGTCGAAATGGCAGTTTAAAACTGCACACACAGTCTGCAATAGCATGCCTGAGACATGTTTACGGGCTTCTTATGTCTGTGGCACAGCGAATGCTGCAGCCCCACTAGTAGCATTTAATTTAAAGGTCCTGGGTAAATGTAGTACCACTTTACTAGGGGTGTAAGCCAATTTTACCATGTTTTACCAGAGGAGAGGTGTGGCGCATCGGCCAGAGCGGCTGATTCCGGAACGCGGGTGTCACGGCTCAATCACCGGTGGCAGCCTAGCTCAGCACCATGTGATGCAATAGCTCAGTTAATCTCCCCGACGGCGCCCAGTTCCTTGAAACCGTAAAGGGTAATATGTTCCCTCTTTACAAATATGGATTATTATTAATATTATTTATTTATTTAGTGTTTTATAGAGCGCGAACTTGACACGTTAGGGTATCGGAGCGCTTTACAGGAATCATAGCAATGTAGAAAAAGGCTTGGAATCACAGGAATAAACAATCGATTAAGAGGGGGGGTGCTGTGTACATAGGGCGATAGAAGGGCACGTATTTACAGTATACAGTTACAATTTCTCAAGACAGGGCCCCATTGCAGGTTACATGGGGAAAGAGGGACACGTATGTATATTTTACTATTACAAATACTCAAGACAAGGCCCCCGGTATCTTGGTGAGGTGACTGGGTAATCCCAGGGAGGCAATAGTCGGAAGTAGATCAGGGTCTCAAAGGTGTTTGAAGGCAGAATTTAAAGGAGGAATTTGCCCATAAGGAAGGTTTTGGCATCCTTTTTTAAGCGAGCAAAAGAATGGATTCCGGGTGGGAGAAAGTTCCATATTCTTGTAGCAGCCCCAGTGAAGGCCCGATTGTAGTTTTTGTTTGCCAAAAACGTGCAGGCTGGAGCAATAGGTCTCTGGCTGACCGAGAGCTTCTGGTACCTCCGGAAATCACAAGTTTCTGTGCAAGATATGCGGGGGAGTTTGAGTATAAAGCCTTGTGTGTAATGCAGGCTAGTTTAAGCTGTATTCTTGCCTTGAGAGGAAGCCAGTTCAGAGCTTTCAGGTGTGGAGAAATGTGGTCGAATTTCCTTGTGCCGGTAAGCAGTCTGGCGGCCGCATTGAGGCAGGCTTTTACTGGTGCCAGGGAGATCATGGGTAAACCGGAGAGGGTGGAGCAGCCATATTCCAGTCTAGAGATGACTAGTGCTTGGACTGCCATTTTTAGGTCGGGAGCATCGAGAAAGGGTTTCAGTTTCCTTAGGTAACTCAGGTGGAATCTAGCTGCTTTGGCCATCTAGTTGATGTGGTCCTGCATGTTCAGGTTGCAGTCAAGGGTAATACCCAGGGATTTGGACGAGTCCACGATGGTTGGTGGGTAATTTAAGGCTGTGATAGCCTTAATCCATATTTGGATCTCCGGGTTGGTTTTTGGAGGGAAAATTAGGAGAAATTCGTTTTTCTTTGCGTTGAGTTTGAGTTGATTGGAGGCGAGACATTGGACAGTCAGTTTCAGGGCTTCGATCAGGGAGAAGATCTCCTCGAGCGATGAGGTTTTGATGTAGATCTAAGTGTACTCAGCGTACATATGCTAGGAGATATCCACAGTGCGCAGTATTTCGGTAAGTGGTTCAAGGTAAAGGTTGAAGAGGGCGGGGGACAGGGTTGATCCTTGGGGGACTCCGGCCGTGACCGGAGAGGGAGCAGATAGGTTGCCATTAATTAGGAATCTCTGTGATCGGTTTTGGAGGAAGGACCTGAACCATTCTAGCACAGAGCCATCCAAACACATCCTGAGTTTGAGGCATTCAAGTACGTTTTCATGGTTGACCGTGTCGAAGGCCGAGAATAGGTTAAGGAGGATTAGGAGACATGTTTTGCCTTGGTCAAGGGCTTGGAGGGCATCATCAATGATGTGGAGCATGGTGGTTTCAGTGCTGTGCCCAGGTCTGAACCCGGATTTGAGGTGGTCGAGTAGGTGGAAGTTGTTGATATGTTGACCTAGCTGCTGTTGTACACCCTTCTCCAGCACTTTGGCTAATAGGGGGATGTTGGAGATAGGCCCGAAGTTGTCAGGGGAAGCTGGATCCAGCGACGTTTTTTTCAAGATGGGGAGGATTTGCCCGGCTTTCAGAGAGTTGGGAATCGATCCCTGCCGGAGGGAGGCATTAATTATTGCAGTCCAGCTAGGAATAATGGCTCGAGCAGCGGCAACTAGGCAGTTGGAGGGGAGCGGGTCATTAAAATGGTTGTTCGGGTTTAAAGTAGATAGGATTTTAGAGACAGAATCTTCGTCATAGAGTTTGAAGTCGGTCCAGTGAGCTTGATTTTTAGGTGAAGCCTGTGGAGGCAGCGCGGAGGGTGGAGGCAGGTCAGGAAGGAGTTGCGAGTATGTGGCGGAATTGATTTCCTTACCTAAGGCTGTGATTTTGTCACCGAAGAAAGCGAAGAATTCCTCCGATGATATTAGAATCTTTGGGGTTTCTTTTGCTGATTTGGTCAGTTTATTAGATTGATGTTTGACCAGCTTGAAGAGCTTGAGGGGTCTGTTCTTTGCATTCCCCAGTTCCGATCTGAAGAATTCTTTTTTTGAGTTGAGGATGTCCCTGTTGTATGAATTTCTGGCCTGGCAGAGAAGTTTTAGATGTGTGGCAGAGGGGTGCTGTCGCCAGATTCTTTCAGATTGTCGTAGGGATCTTCTCTCGTTGTTGAGGGGTCCAGTGAACCAAGGGTTTTGACTTTGATTTGGGTTCTTTTCAGTTTTAGTGGGGCTAGGTCATCCAGAATGATCGATATGGTCGCGGAGTAGTGATCGTTGAGGTCACTGACCATTGTGATATGCGAGGGGGGGAGGTCAGATTTGCAGCGTGCCTCCAGTTCCCTATGGCCCAGGTTCTTGGTGTCTCTGATCCAGCGTTAGGAATCACCGGTTGCGGTGCCCTTGACTTGTGGGTGCCAGGTAGTAGGAAGGAAATGGCGTGATGGCAAGACCAGTCACAAGGGTCTATAGAGATAAGCTTGACTGTTGATTCTTTGGAGATGATCCAGTCAAGATTGGCCCCTTTCGAGTGAGGTGGGAGTGAACAGGCTTGGGACAGGGCTTGATCGGCCAGGAGGTCTTTGATGGCGTTGACATGAGGATCCTTGGGATCATTCCAGTGTAAGTTGAAGTCACCCAGGAAAATATCTTTGGCATTGGAGGAAATCTTAGATGTGATGATTTCCATGAGGTGGTAAGTGAAGGAGTCATTCAAGCCTGGGGGGGTAGTAGAAGATGTGCAGATTACACAGTTGGGTGGAGTTGCTGCAAATGGAGAGGGCGAGGTATTCGCAGGGGTCGGTGGTATCCGCCAGAAGTTAAGTGACTAGAAGGCTAAAGCGGCAGATGCAAACAATGCCTCCTCCTTTCTTGCTAGATTGCCTGTCCAGCCTTGCAGTGTTATAGTTGGGAGGGATTAAGAGGTCCAGGCAGGGAAATGAGGATTTGTTAAGCCATGATTCTGTTAGGATTGCTAAATCAAAACTTTTGTCCCGGATGAGGTCAGCAATATCGACGGCGTGCTTAGATGCTGATCGGCAGTTGATTAAGAGACCAGACAGAGAGGGGTCGGAGGGAGTGCTGGGAGTCAGGGCAGACAGGCGAACAGGGGCTAGATTACTTTTGATCACGCTTCTGTTGCGGAGGATAACTGATCTGTTGGGGTTGATAGTGACCGTGCAGATGGTATGTTCGGCACTCACGTCAAGTAGACAAGGGGAAGCTGGGGCAGAGTTGTTGTCTCGGAGGATGGCAATGATTTTATTTCCAGTGAGGTCAAGCGGACTTGGGGTGGCAAGGGTAGAGTTGTAGGAGAGGACGAGAGCTAGGATTTCCTCCTCCGAGAGGTGGCATAGCTGCTCCATTATGTTCAAAGGAGAGAGCACAAGCACTTTAGCACTGGATAGCAATGGTCAAGTGCCCAGGGACCTAAAAGCCAACAAAAATGGGTTCAGAAAGCAGGAGGGTGAAGGTAAAAAGTTTGGCAATGATCCTGCAGAAAGGTCAAATTACAACAATAACTATCCGAAAGTAGTAAAGCTACTCAAAAGCTTAACAGTAAGCTTACACATGTAGATTTACTTACATCTAAGTTTACCTCTGTGAATAGCCCCTGTAGTGTCCTTGCATGCTGATGACAAACTAGTCTACCTCAGTCGCCCCCAGGTGTCAATCTCAATTTTGCTTTGAGACCTGCACATGTTTGTTTTGGTCTCCGGACTACACAGTAACTGGGGCATCCCTGACTACTCCCCTTAGGGGTGGTTGTTCAATATGACAGTAGAGCTCCGCACTGATTTGTGCCTACAGAAGGGAGTACGATAGATTCTGATACCTAGGGAAAAACAGCGCAAGCCTCAAACAATCAATTTACCTACAACATGGGGAACGTCATTAAAAGGCTAAAGCAATCTGTGAAATTCTATGTGCACCTTAAAATGAGACCTCTTTAAGGAGCTGGACAAGATGATACTCTCCTTCATTTAGGTAGAGTAAATGAGGAGGGCCTGATTGGACATGCTGAAATTAGATTGGGAGGAGGGAAGTTTGGCCTCTCAGACATGGAACTTTATTACATAGCTGCGCAATTACAACACAATGAGAGGTGGCTCACAGAAAGTGACAACTGAGGAGAAATAATTGCTAAAAAGTACCCTTGAAGGTGACTGCTCAAAGAATCTACTCATGATGGGCAGTACCATACTGGCACAACAACCACACATTGTCAGGCTGGTCGGGTTAGCCTGGAAAATGGCAGTAAAACAAAGTCCTAAACAACCCTCATTTACCATGAATTTAGATATATAGACCTTAATCGCTTGTAAATGCATGGTTTGGGAAATATCAGTGGGACGGTGGAAGGGCGGATTTTGTGACACCGTAGGAGATTATAATTGGGGAGACCTTTATTTAATTTACAGGGGCACAAGAGACCTATGGAGTTAGACCAATGCAGTTCACCCAGTAAGCCAGACTAGCTCGGAGTGAGACAGCGATAATAATGAAGTTCCCAAACACACTTAAGATTTCAGACACGCTTGAGGCACTCTTAGGACTTGGGCAGAGTAGACAAAGAAAGGGGAGAACTATGGATAAGACAACAGTGAGAAAAAGGCATCCCACAACCTTCAAAAACAAGAACTGAGAATTAGCCTGCTCCCAGGTTCATAAGAGATCAGGCAATATTAGGTTTAAGCTGATACACTTTACCTACCTCCACTGAACTTATCTGACCCCTTTGAAATTGAAGATTTGCCACAGAAGGTCCTCTGCCTGTCTGAGGTATGGCAAGGCAGAAGCCAACTTTATACACATTTTGTTTATCAAATTTTATAGTGATTTCAACAAATATATGACACATCAAACATTTATATCCAGGAGCCACCTTTATACACATGACCTACGTGTGTAGGGTGATATTTGGAAGAGGCCACTAGGTCCCATAATAGGCACTGTACCAGAAAAATTAATTATACAGTGTCTACTGGGAGTGATTGCCAAACTGAAACACAGCAATATCAGGCGCAATTTGCAGTTCTGACAGTGGTACTGGCAAAACTCCTGATCACCATTCACTGACTATATACCCAAGATCTGACCAAAAAAGCATGGTAAAGGGATTTGATGGACTGGGGTCTTGTAGAAGAATCCCATATAAGGGCAGCCAGGAAGGACAATAAAGTGGTAGGTGACCTACCTCGGTTGGCTGCTAGTGTTAGCATAAGTGCTACTTCCTGAGTATTTGGGGTTTCTCTTCCTTGTGTTCAGAATACAGCAGCATCCCTCTTAGAGTCAATCCTTTCTGTCCGGACTACGTCCATCTGGTCTTGCTGATGCCAAGCAGGGCAAGGGTGTATTTCTTAATTTCTCCCGGCACTTGGGCTGTCTCCTACATGGTCCTCATGTACCACGTCCCGATGGTGATGTTCTTGGTAGAAAGCAGATGGTTTGGCTTTGTGGCTTCACCACAAGACGTCATAGCTCTCCGTGAAGGAGATTCCTCTATTCTCAAGGCTAGATGTCTTTTGACTTAGCAAGAAGTTTTTTACATGGTGCGGTAGTTAGCCCTATGCATAACCCTCCTCCTTTAACAGATGAGCTTGGGACCGGCCATGGTGCCAGCAGCCAACAGAGCTCTGATTGGATGGCAAGCCCATGTTCCCAGAATCAAGAAAGCAAAAGACACACAATTGATGGACGGAATGCAGAACAAATCAAAACATTCACCCCCAGTCAAGAGATCTGGGTTAAATACATCATTCTTTTGCTCACCATGCCACCCCAGTTTAGACCTTGTTTTTGCATTTGTCACCCCGAGTGGGACGGGTATGCCCAGACGTGGGCCCCGTGCTCTCCATGCCACTGGAATCAAGCTATCCTGGCTGAAGAGGGGTGAAACCCCGAAACCGGTCCCAGGATGCTTGTTTCCAGTCCAGGGAGGACCTCGCTTGGCAGTTCGGGCTGGACTGTTCCCATGAGGCACAGGGTCAAGACTGATTTGCATATAGCTGGGTTCAAACTGGAATGGCATGGTGAGCGATGGATTTAGGCCCAGATCTCTGCACTGGGGTGAATGTATGGCATTGTTCTACATTCTGTCCATCAACTTTTGTTTTTGCATGTTCCCAGGATCATCACAGTGAGCTTCTGCACAAAGAAAAAGAGGCTCAACATGAATGTTATCCAGCGTAATGCTCCTACAAATGACAGCGAAGAAGAGGAAAAAGAACAATTTTACAAAAGACTCCAGTTCATCCTAGACAAATGCCTTGAGAGAGACACCACCCTACTGATGGGGGTCCTCCATGCCAAGATTGGAAGCCACAAGAATAGGTATGAAGAAGTCATGGGTAATCATGGCATTGGCGACATGAAAGAGAATGGTGAAAGGCTTGCAGATCTCTGTGACCTTAACAGTCTGGTGATAGGCAGTAGTATATTCCCACACAAAAGAATATACAAGGCAATGTGGGTGTCGTCAGACCATTAACATAACATAAGAATATTGTAAAGTGCACGTTCACCCAGAAGGGTATCTCTGCGCTAATTAACAGGTGTTTATTGCTACCCTACTCAATAATACTCATTTTATCGACCTTAGAAGGATGATAGGCTGAGTGGACCCGCTAGAATTTGAACATGTGACCTTGAGGTTAAACTCAAGCCCCTCCCGTGGGTGCATGAGTTCACTAAGCCACCAGACCTGGGCATTCAACAGAGAATCAGATAGACCATGTCTGCATTGCCATGAAGTTCCTGAGGCCCCTGCAGCATGTGAGAGTGATGAGAGGAGCGGATGTGGCATTGTACCATCACCTTGTCATGGCCAAGCTAAAGCTTAAGCTAAAGAAAGCATGGATGGAACTGACAAACCATCTCCAGTGATACAACACCACCCTCCTCTAAGATGTACAGAAATGGAGTGAATACTCAGTCACCCTCATTAACACGTTTTAAGTCCTGCAAGAACTAGAGGACGATAGAGACCCAGTAGAATGTCAGTGGGAGAAGATCAAAGAAACAGTGACATCAACCTGACGGGAGATACTGGGTCCCAAGAAACACCAGCATAAAGAATGGATCTTCACCAAGACTCTCCACAAGGTCCAAGAGAGAAAGGAAAAGAAAGCGGCAGTCAACACCAGAAGAACAAGGGCAGAAAAAGTGAAAGCTCAAGGTGAATACTCTAAGACCAACAAGGAAGAAAAGAGAAGCTTAAGAGCAGACAAGTGAAGATTCACAGATAGTCTTGCCACAGAATCCCAGGAAGCAGCAAGCCATGGGAACTTGAAAGAACTCTATAGCATAACAAGGACACTATCCTCATTTATGAGGCCCTACTGGAACTTTTGCACCACTGGAACATCACTTTTTATATATTCCGGTGGCCCAATGTGCCACACCATATTTATACAGCCACGTAAAGCCACTTTATGTGGCTTTTCATGGCCTTATAAATATGTGCCCCTTTCACACAGAAAACTGCGTGAAAGGGGCATTCCATGGGTGTTGCTGTGGGTGTTTCCATGCAACACCCAAGGAATCTGACACATCCCCAGATTTACGAGAAATCGTAAACCTGGGAAAATGTCATAACTTAACGCCAACCCAGGGGTGACATTAGGGAAGCACAATGGGGAGAAATGTTTTTATTTATTCTCATGCTTTCCTTTTTCTATGTGTGCTGCACCATGGTGCAAGGGTGCCTGCGTTGGCGCATGGCAGCCCATTGTGCGTCGGCACTGGGGAAAAGGACAGGAATGCGCTGCATCACATAGATACGGCACATTCCTGCCCTTTTGTTTTGATGCAGGGCAGCACAGTATGATTCCTTGTGGTCCTGCCCTACGTCAAACCTCATAAATGAGGCCCGAAGTTGGGAAGACATCATGGGTAACGAAGGCCAACAATGAAGATAGGTAGAGAACCTTGAAGAACTACTGAACCAGCACGTGCCGCAGTCTCCACCAGACATACAGCTAGCGGACAAGGACTTGCCAATCGACTACAGCAGACCAACCAAGGAAGAAATATGGCAAGCCATCAAGCCTCTGAAAAAATGGGAAGGCAGCAGGACCCGACGAAAGTCCTGCAGAGGCACTGAAGGCAGACATTGAAACATCAGTAGACATGCTGTACCCCATGTTAGAAAGAATCTGCGGAGAGGGAAAGGTGCTGTCAGACAGGAAGGAGAAAGGTGACCTGAGTAACCGTGAACTACAGAGAGATAACTTTTCTATCAACTCCAGGCAAAGTGTTCAACAGGGTCATCCTACACAGAATGAAGGAACAAGTTGATGCTCAGCTGCAAGCTGGCTTCCGCAAAGATAGATCCTGTACAGACCAGATTGCAACAATGAACATCATCATTGAGCAGTCGATGGAATGGAACTGCCCCTTTCTATGTCAATTTCATCGACTATGAGAAGACTTTCAACAGCATGGACAGAGAGACCCTTGGAAATTCCTCCGCCACTACAGTGTGCCAGATAAACTTGTAAGAATCATCAGGAACTCTTACGAGGGAATGACCTGCAAGATAGTCCATGGAGGACAACTCAAGGAAGCCTTCCAAGTGAGGATCGGAGTTTGCCAGGGTCGTTTGCTCTCGCCTTTTCTCGGCCAGCTGGTAATAGACTGGATCATGAAGACATCCACAGCAAGGAGAAGAAATGGAATCCAGTGGGCACCTTAGACAGAGCTCAACAAACTGGACTTTGCAAATGACCTGGACTTACTCTCCCATACCCATTCTGCAAAGCAAGGAAGAACGACAAGGTGCAAGCCACATCAGCACAATGTGGCCTCAACATTCACAGGGGAAAAACCAAGATCCTGATCCTAACATGGGCAGCATAGCTGCAGTCACTCTTGCAGGAGATGCACTGGAAGAGGTTGAGGCCTTCGCCTACCTGGGCAGTGTCATAGACAAGCAGGGTGGTACAGACACTGATGTCAAGGCAAGAATTGGAAAAGCAAGGGCTGTCTTCATTCAGCTAAAGAAGATATGGAGCTCAAAGGACATTAACGCTGAAAACCAAGATTAAACTTTTTAACACCATTTTGAAATTGGTCCTTCTATATGGAGCAGAAACTTGGAGGACAACAGTGACCACCACCAACAAAGCCCAGACCTTTATCAACACCTGCCCAAGGAAAATCCTCCAAATCCACTGGCTAAACACCATCAGCAAGTATGACCTATGGCAGCAGGCTTTCCAGCTCCTTGCTCATGAAGAAATCATGAAACGATGTTGGGACTGGATAGGTCACACCCTCGGCAAGCCTGCATCAAACATCACCAGGCAAGCCCTGACGTGGAACCCTCAAAGGAAAAGGAAAAGAGGAAGGCCAAGAAACACCTGGCACCAAGTCCTGAAGGCTGACTGCAAGGAGATGGGTAACACCTGGATTCAGTTTGAAAGAAAAGCCCAGGACAGTGGTGGCTGGAGAATCCTGTTTGATGGCCTATACCCCATTAGGGGTAGTAGGCATAAGTAAGTAAGTGACCTGAGTACATGGGCCAACATATTTCAAGTACTTTCAGACCCTATGGATACAAGCCCCCTGCAGATTGTAGAGTTCTGACAATAAAGGTCAATGGATTGGAAAAAAGTGGAATTGAGGTTTTGTGTCATGATACGATAACGGAAATGGTGGAATGTGTGCTGGTCTTTGCAAGAGTAGGGTGTTTATATCCTGTGGTAAAATGTTTTGGGAAGAATGGATACAGCTAAATGTAGCTCTCACCTCCTCCCTTTTATTATGTAATTGTGACTACATGAGTTCTAGTTGTACCCGGAAGGTAGGTGTTAAGCATGCAACTTTTGTATCATTTAAAAAATGAATATATTAAAAAAAACGTTGGCTTAACAAGCCAGAAGTACTCTGGAATGGACTACAAGAGTCATTTGCTGTACTTGCTAGCTTAGCATTACTTAATTAATGGTCATAAGTGCAAGGATTTTGCATTGAAACATTGGACCATATATTACGAAGTTGTGTGCAATTCTCCTACATTATGCAAGGCATATCCATTTGTGCCTTGTGCAAAGCAAAGGCATGTGTCCCTCTGCTTTGAGTGTGCCAAGTCTGAAATGACAGCAACACACTACCGCTGGTGCACACTGACAGGGAGTCACTGTGAACCAGCATGGGCATACCAACCCTTGTGGTATTTGAGACCCTCCTAATGTGGAGGAGTGCAGGTAGGGGCTACAAACCCCACACAAAGACTAGGTGCAGAAGATAGAGGATGATATCCTAGCAATGGGTCTGCACAAATCACCTCCAGGACACTGCCAGCCACAATTGGGACGGCACCCTATATAATGGTTATTATATTTCACTTTAGTTTAGTTAGCAAAACTGCTGTATTACCTTTATCCATGCTTTAAACAGTAGAAAATGGCCTACAGTTTGCTTTAAACTTAAGATTAATTAAGTCTTACAGAAGACAAACAATGCAATGGTAACTTGTGTCATCAGTCCACTTCATGGTCTCTCACTGCCAGTTCTTAGAAACAGTGGACTGGCCCCTAAGTATGTAGTATCATGTCTCCCAGGGTCCACACATCTTACATCCAGGGGTGCATATAAAGCCTCTACCAGAGATCCTGTGTTTCTTGAGAGTCAAAAGTAGTGAAGACAATCATAAAAATAGAGCATGAAAAGGTCAAAGGGTAAATAACGGGAGTACAGTACAGAGGGAGGGAGAAAGCAAGCAAAGACAAAGCCGATAAACTCCATAATCCCATCACAGGGACTGCTGCGGTTTATGGGTGAATCAAGTGACAGTTTTCAGTTCAGTTCAGTTAGTCTTTATTCGATAATTTTCAATCATAAAAGACACAGTACAAACATAAAAGTGTCGTAAAATATGACACGGACATTTAAAAAAAAAAAAATTAAAGAGAAAAACACACCAATTTCGTTCCCTGAGAAGATATCAATTATAAGAGATAAAAGGTATATTTTCCTTTTCGTGCCCTAAAATCATACAATTCAGTACGAAATTTAATATCATCATTATTGAAAAGTGACAGTTTTCAATCTATATTACACAGTACTCTAATTGTTACCATAAATCTCTACTCCATTCTATGCTCATCCATTATACGCCCCTCTCCTCTATATCACTCTACACCACTCCACTCTATACCACTCCACTCTATACCACTCCACTCTATACCACACCGCTCAGCTTCATTCTACACCACTCTACTTCACTCTATTCCATTCTACTCCATGACACTTCACTCTACGACCCTCCACTCCACAACACTCTACTCCACTGTGCGCCACACCACGCCACTCCTCTCCCCTCTACAACACTCTATGCCTCTCCACTCTACATCACTCTACTCCACTCAATGCCACTCCACTCCATGCCACTCATCTCCACTCCACTCTCCTCTATGCCACTAACTTTTAGCCATGCTGAACAGCAGCCATGTTGGTGCACAACACAGATAAAATACATTGGCAAAGCCAATAGCTCTTGCATAGGCGAGACTAATTGGCTTTGCCAATGCTTCTCATCTCCCTGCCACCAGCTGCCAGGAACGAGTATTTCACTTCTAAAATCTACAGCATTGGCCTTTTCATTCCATCAGATAAGGAAACTTACCCCCAACAGTATAGTTATTAGAGAGCAATAACATTACTCAAATGTATTGAGTGATATATATGATGGTAGAGAAGAAAGTGTAATGAAACTGTACAGTTTTATGACTCATGAGTGTGACGTTAGAAAGAAAATGATTCAAAAAGTCAAAACATTTCAATTGCAACGTATTTTCCTGGTTACAATCATACTAGTGCTTCGCATGCAGCACTACAGTATTTGGCACACACTGAGAAACTTCATGACAATCTTACCTGATTCTGTGCTGTGTGTGACTGTAGTACTTGGTGGGCCTTCACCAAGGATGTTTGAAGCTAGCACTTTGAATTCATAACTAAAGAGAGATGAGAAAGTAATAATGGTTGACATGAGACTGAAAATGTGCCCACCCATAGTTGTCACAATGGTTCAATGTTTTCGTTCCAGCATCCAATTTGGTACAGTAGAGGTTGTTTGAGGATATACATCCAAATGCTGTTTCAATGTCTAATTAAGGTAAAATAAGAGCTTATGGTTTAGAAGGGTAATGTGTTTATAAAGCGAGCTACAGTTTTTAGTTCATACAAAAGAGCTATGATTTAAACATTGTGAATGGAAATACTATTGACAATAGCTGATAAAAGCAGCTTAAACTACAGATTCAGACAACACTACATTTCCATAGCAATGCAAACCACAAAGGTTTCAAGAACTGTAGTAAGGGGCGTAGGCGACCTTGTAAATAATTACCATCTTGTCACTTGTATTGGCCTTTCCCAATAAATTCCCACTATGGAGTTCCCATCAGGGTTAAATATTGGAAAAGGTTGTTTTTTGAAAGCTTACTATTTTAACAGAACCCCTCATGCTGGTCAGACAGTATATACAAATCTTTACCAGTTAAAACCAAGCTTTGCAGATCAGCTGGTTAATAATTCCCCATACCTGTTGGGAGCCCTGTGGAATGCTTGGATGGCAGACCTGAGTGACATCAACGGCAACGACTGGGCAGAGGCTCTCCAGAGCCCACGGGAGGTAGCTATTTGAGCCAGGTTCAGTTTAGTTCAACTCAAAAATTTGCATAGGGCATATTATATTACCTGAGGACACTTACATAAGATAGGTACGGCCGATATACCACAGTGCCTCAGAGGCTGTAACCAAGGGGACCCGTTCTATCACATACTCTGGGCTTTTCTAGACATACAAGTGTTCTGGCGCAGGGTAACTTAGGTGATGTCCCGGGCTGTCTCACTAATGGTGCCCTTAGATGTGAAATGGCTGCTATTAATGGTGCAGGGGGAGGACAACTGTCTCAGATAACCTAAAACTTGGATATACGATGGCGGCTGGAGTGGGCAAGCGCAACATAGTGAGGACATGGGGTGCCAGTAACCCCCCAAGTATTGCGGAATGGGAGTCTGACCTTGACTGGTGTCAAAAGGCAGAAGAGGTGATTTATCGGAGCCGCAGCTGTCCCCAAAAATTGGAGAAGGTGTGGGGGCCCTGGCTTGAATTTAGGGGCACTGATCCAGGACTGGGGAGGGAGCGGGGTGGTGAATTGTACGTCTGTTGTATTGAAAGTAATGATAGTCCTATGTCAACACCAGCTGTACAAGCGCAATTGGGGTGTCACCATTGACCCACTTGTTGAAAATTGTAAGGACTCTCAATGATAACAATACTCTAGGGCGGTAACGATGAGTGTTGGAAAGCCTCCGACCTCAGGTCGGGGGCTTTCCGACATCCATCGTCGGTTTCAATTCAGCTTAGCTGATTATGTTACAGCTGGTCGGAATTGAAA
Source organism: Triturus cristatus (assembly GCF_964204655.1). Taxonomy (NCBI): domain Eukaryota; kingdom Metazoa; phylum Chordata; class Amphibia; order Caudata; family Salamandridae; genus Triturus; species Triturus cristatus. The sequence continues at coordinate 874,902,163 of NC_140591.1, read as the reverse complement.
CCAGATGGTCATTCCAGCTGGCTTCCGATGGGCTCCAGGAGCCTGTCTGCCAGTCGGAGACCAGCCCATAATCAAAATGGAAGGCGTTTCAGCCTTCTGGATTATGATGCACAGTTTACGGCAGTTTCCATGCAGGTCTTTCCGACATGAAAACTCTGTCGGAAAGCATGTTTGGTGACCCCTAGCAGGGCCCCCTTCTGTTTTCAGCCTTGGGTAGGGGGCCGAGGGGGAGCCATAGGTGCCCCTTGTTGATCCCAGCACCTTGTGGCAGGCACCTTGAGGTGCCTGCCATGGGGTTCAGGAATGAACACAGACTCCCATTCCTCTACGGGAGCTTGTGTTACAGTAACACGAGCTCCCATAGAGGAATGGGAGTATGCGTCACACCATGTCCAATCGCATCATGATTAGGTGGTCGGGACCATCGACCGGAGGGTGGTCCGTCCCATTTCTGCGACACTATCCGCCCGACATAAAAATAAGCCCCCATGTTGGGAGTTGTGTTCCTCTCCTGCAAGTATTGTATGATGAGCAATGTTGAAATTAAAAGATTTTAAAAAAATCTTTGGGGAGAAGAGGAACACCAACAGAATGCAGAGTATTAAAATACCACTTGCTGAGAGAGGCTGAAGACAAATGGTTAAGGGAATTAAATGGCACCACAAACAGTTTGTGGAATCTTCGAAGAAAAGCAAGATTCAAACTTTATTTTATGGAACTTAAAGTGAATAGATATCACAAAAATTGATGGGAAATGATTAAGCTGGAAAATAGTGTTCTATTTTACATTCTGTTGCAATTACTATAAGACTTAAACTTAATTCTCCTAGTGTTGTGGTACTGTGATCACGGATCTGGGGTTGCAGAGCGGGGTTGAGGGGGTAAGGGAGTGTAAATAAAGACAAATATACTTAGTACCTCGCTGCTCTGTCCCACGTTGTCTCTCCTCCGCCGGCAGAGCAGGAAGTAGCCATGCTCCCCTGAACCAATCACAACCCTGCAATGCAGAGTTGTGATTGGTCTGAGCACCACAATTCTGCGCTCAGACAGGGACTGGGGGCCTAGGCATGTTCTCCACCCAGGCTGTAATGCAGCCTGGGTGAAGAACATACTAAGTGTGCATGACTGTTTGGACAGCCCGAGACAGCCAGCCAAAGCGTCATGCACACTTCAGTGTGCCCATCAGTCCTCCCCTGTCCTGCTCTGTGAGCAGTGCAGCCCAGCCCCGCCCCGCCCCCATGCTGCCACAGCAGGAACAAATAAAATGATAACATCACGTTAATATCATTTTATTTTTCCTTTTCTTCACTGCTGCAACACAGTGGGGTGACACTCCTCTGCCTTAGCGGAGGAGCTGCCACTGCCTGGGGAGAGATTGGGGGCCGACTATCAGGATTTCTACAAAAGAGAAACCTCCACACAATTAATATACATGGAACTAATTTACATAGTTAGGGGCTGTATTGAAAATCTGGCAAAGAACTTTCCTCCTTAGACATATGTCGTAGGCGCTCCATTGGCTTGCACTATGGCTTTTAACTGTCAAGAATACCTTCATTATTTCCTCTTTCGGTTCAGTTCTGTATTTGTGCATGTACAACACAAACTGTGCACCTCAGCTCTGTGGCAGAACTCTTGGGTTTTATACACCCGTAAGGCCTGAATATGATATTGAGTGTGCAAATGTGGATGTATGATGTTTGCAGGCTGTGCCACATCACAGGTGTGTCATGCTTAAAAAAGTGTATTTTTTGTGGGTTAATTTGTGGCCCTGGGGGTGATACAAGTAGACCTAGGGGTGGAAAAGCATTTAAGTACCCTTAGCAGATGTAGCACTCTAGAGACTGACTTCACATTCCTTGATAGCTGTATGCTTGTTAACTGTCTTTGGTTGGCCAAGTGAAAGGGGCTGAAAGCCTGGTATTTATCTGAATGGGTCTGATGAGAGCTGAATTGGACAGCACACAACACACCAGGGTGTTTTTTCCAGGGATAGAGCTACCTGGGAATGGCTTTCCAGCCCCAATGGAAGCTCAATGGTCACAAAGAGCTTGGTAGTGGAGCACTGTGTTTCCCTGGGCCCTTGGGAGATCCTGCACCCACACCTTCCACTGACTAAAGGAAGCATAAATCATAGGTTACTGGTTGTAGGAAAGTACATATTTTTGTGTGGTTCATCAATTTTCTGAGTTTACTGACATTTTGAACTTTGGGTACTGTAAACATCTACCAATGAGTGCGCTCTGACTCTAAGCATTGAAAATATTTGCCCACAGTACAGTAGCACAAAAACGGCTTTCACGTCAGATTTCACATTTGTGCAGCCACATGAGTGACTCTAAAAGCCTGATTTTAGGACTATCATGGCAGTCCTGAACTGCTGTTACCCAAATCTGCAGCCAGCACATGTCAAAGTAAACCCTTTTGAATGTCAAAAAGCCTCTATTCAACATTTGCTAAGTAGCTAAAAGTAGTGTCCTGAGTGTGAGACATGCTTTATGTGGATAGATGGATTGCAGTGTAGCATCTTTGATTCTTTGCATTTCAATTCTAGTTTATAATATATTCCTTGTTTAGTGATTTCAAGAATGATTCCACTCATCATTCCAAATAGTTTTCAAACATTTTCCTCTAGGTTTGTTCTTCTGTAAGTTTGCCAATTGTATCCATCTCCGTTTTATCTCTATATCTTTCTACTTGTCTGGTGATCAGTATTATATATCCTCCTTATTAGATTGTCCCACTTCTAAATCATTTTTAGGTAAGTGGCCTTACCCGATTTCACTGTTCATTTGTTTAGAGCTTTTTCAAGTGTTATAAAAGCATTTCTTGGTGATGTAAGTGCCATTGCATTATCACATAATATGCTTATGACATTACGAAATATTTCGAAGTAGGACATATCCCTTAATAATTTGACCATAACTGGTTGCTCCATACTCCTATTACAGTGGAAGTAATTAGATGTCCCCAGCTCAGCTGAGACGTGTGAAATGGCTCCCAACAAAGAATACATGCCATCTAGGAGCCTGTTAACAGATATCTGGCAGGAAGGCAAGTGGTGGTCATTTACAGGAGCATCCACAAATAGTTATCTAGGAATATGAGAAAAAGCACAGATGACCTACAAAGAGTTGTACGGAATAGTGATAGTAACATGTTTATTGGAAAGGGGATTATGCTGCGAGCTTGCTTGGTGTGCGCTGCACCAAGAGTCAATCTGAGCGGATTTCTTGTTTGTGGGGAAGGGGGCGGGGGGGGGGGGGGTTCTCATTTATTTACATCTTCCCTTGAGAGGGTTGACATGGCTCTCATCCCGTATGCCAGGAGGGGCCACTGCCAACATTTTCACTGTGTCTATCAGGCCGGAGCCAGTGTACCATGAGAATACGGTGACCGTGTATCCCAGAGGGGGTCACCAGGTTGTGTGACCTGGTTGGGGTCGTCGCCCGAGGAGTGAGGCCATTGTGGGACCCTGCACACCTGGCCAGGACAAAGGATTTGCACCAGGATATTTGCACAACCACTCACCCTCAATCCTAGGAGGACCCAGAAACTTACCCTTCAAGGAGGAGCTGCAGAGAACGTCTGATCGCTGTGGAGGTGCAACCGCGTGTGGGGGCTCTATGACCACTGAATGCAACCCTCTTGGGCCGCGTGCAGCAAACTCACCTGAATCAGCTGCTGCTGCTCCTGCTCCCATAGAAAGGGCATGCTCAGGAACTCTGGTCACTCCGATCCTGTGAGGGGGGAGGGAAGACTGATTTTGGGCCAGTAGGCCCTGGGGGAACTTGCAGCTAGTTAGCGCTGCGGAGCTGGGACACTTGATTTTAAAATAGAGTCAAAGTGGACTCTTGAGACTCAGACTACTAGCGAGGCTTACCCTGGATGCTATCAACAGTGACAGAGGAATAACCACTACTGCTAGAAGCGAGAAGGGCATGAGGCTTGGGGAACCACCTAATAAAACACTAGAGCCCTGAGCTCAGGGGGGACTGTGCCGTTATTTGTGAAAGTCATATTTTTCCTTTGGGTGAAAATACTCCTCTTTCTTCATAAAAGTAAGTATTTGGCTGGCCAATGATTTATTGATGCTGCTGCAAGCATTTTGAGTTGTGAGCCTGTGTTTACTTCCCTTTGTCCACACCTCCCCCCAAGGGAGCCTTGGACTGCTTGATCACATTACTACTGAGATTCAAATGCAGACGAGGTACTTGGCTCACTTGCGAATTCATAGTAGGTAGGACCCATGGACGTGAGGAGTACAAAGCCCCCAAGCTTGGGCCCAGTAATCCCTGCTTGCCCTGTGGCCCTCTGAAAGGGGTTCTGATAATTATCATTGTTGGACAAATGTTTCACGCTTACTTGCACAGTGTCCTCAGTCAGATCAGTTTTGACTAGCCATGGTGTGATGTGTATGCACTCTGTTTGGAGCCTTGCCCTGCTCCCATTGCCAAGATAGAGGTCAGCAGGGCAGGAAACAGGGGTGGGCAACTTTTGTCTAAGCAGAGGATACCTAGAATGACATAAAGGAAATGGGCTAGAGACCTCCTCCACCCAACAAATAAACATGTTTCTGGGAAGGGGATAGGGAAAGTATAAATGCAGACTAGGATGTCTAATATAGATGGCACCCACTCAGCACAAAGGGAACCAATGGAGCAGGTCAAGGCTTGTAAGGTGAGGGACAGGGAGTGAGAGAGAGGGCTGAAATGGACAAGCAGTGTGTAGCAAAGTGAGGCAGTTAGGCAATCTGGATAGGCTCAAGGACCTTGAATATAACCAGCACAGTAGTCCCTGAAGATCCCAATGCTACAAATAGTCCCCCCCTCCCTGTTTCCATGCCTGAGGAGATTCTATCCTCATAAACAATAGTGCAGATGTGAGGTAGGACATGTGAACAGGGGGCTGCTCTTCTGAAACATCTTCCTTTAAGGGAGAGTGAAGCCATCCTGGATCAAGAAAAGAAAGATATCAGGCATATTTACTAACATTTTGTACCGGGTTTGCATCACAAAACTCATCTGGAGTCCAATGGAGCCCATCAAGCCATTTATAGATCACACATCCCACATACACGGCAGACACACTTCATACATATCCCAAACATGATGAAGGTATAGGACACCAGTTATGGGGACAGAAAAGATCTTTTGCTGGGGAGAGATGGTAGGCGTTCTCCTCATAGTGCCCATGGTCTATAATCTCACTGACACCATTGACAGTCAACATATAGCTTGGGCTAAGATGGAGATAGCCACAATCTCTCAGAAAATGGCATACATTTACGGTGTCCCACTGACATGAGAGCACAGCTCCGATATCAACTAAACTTAAAATACACTGGGAGAATCACCAATCATCTCGTATGATCGTCAAATCACTGGGACAAACACAGAGCTGTACAGAAAAACATACAAGGACAGGGGGACACAGCTCTACAAAGCCATGCATAGAATTTTCATTACACACCCTTAATGAATTCAGCTTGAGTAATGCAATAACATGAGTAATGCAATAACAATATCATGCTTTATAGGTTTTAAGAGTAAGAGATGCAGATTCTCTACAACATGCATGCTGCCTATGAATTTTCCAGTTATCACTCATTGTGATGCCAATCTTTTTTCTTGAAACCTTTGAAATGAACAGTCATGAGCCCAATGGTATATTGGGGGAAAAAATTGTATTGTTTTCTGCCTTCGTAATCTAATTTCTGGCACTTTTAGATTTTTCTTTTTATAAAGTGTTTTTTATAGAAAAGGAAATGGTTTTTATAATTTAAGACTAGATCAATCACAGTCAGTGGGCAGAGATCATGTTTTCAGATTTATATCAGTTCCTTTCAACAGCCTTAGCTATCAATTTGATAGCTGCCAGTACTCAAGGTGGCACAACTGTATCATGGAATACAGCTGGGGCATTTACTGCTTCCCATTATGATGGAAGCTCTCATTTTAGTCAGTAAAGAAGGAAATTATAATATATTTTGTAATTATTTAACCCAAGATCAGACCTGGATATGCCACCATTAAATACCCTATCAGATTATCCTTTTGGGTGTAGCCAAGACTTGTATTTGTATCAATCATTTTTTTTTAACTCTTTTTTATTAAACACGTTCATAATACATCACATATCTGAAAGTGTTTACATGCACATTACCAATTATGAATACACATATTATAGTATTGCTTGGCAGGGTTGAGCAACAATAGCCACACAAGAGACATTGAAGGCTTTCCTCCTTAACATTTCAGACTACATGAGGTGTGAGTTAATCTTATTGTGACTCACTACGTTGTTAGATGGGTGAAGGAGTGTGTTAAGGGGATTCTGGCTCTCTTTACATGCCCCTGTATCCCTATTTTGATGCATCCTCTGCCTTTGTATATTACTTCTTCTGCCTGTTGACACCAGTCCAAGTTGGCCTCCCACTCCACAACCGACGGGAGAGGGACACCCCCCATCGTCCCGCTTTGTTTTGTTTTGATACCCCTGTTGCTATTTCCAGCCAGAGTCTACTATGTCGGGCCTGTCCTCCTCCCTTTATCATCAGTAGCAGCCACTTAGCGTCTACAGGCACCTCTATCCCCAAGACTCTCGACATCACTGCCATCACCCTTCGGCAAAATGCGCTGATCACTTGGCATTCCCGTAAAAAATGTGGAAAAAGGATCCCTCTAGCTGATACCCCTTCACACACTGTCGTCTGTTGTCTTTCCCCATTTATGTATCAACGTGCTGGGGTAATAGGAGCGGTGTAGGATTCTAAGCTGTATTAGCCTGAATCTCACTCGGATCTCTATTTCTCTGGGACTCTGTACTGCCTCTGTCCATTCCTCGTTGTCAAAATTGCCTAGATTGTCCATCCAAGCACGTCATAGGGGTGTCAATGGGTCTGGCGTGTTGTTTAGGAGTTTCTGGTATACTGTCAATGTCCCTTTTTCAGGGATGGGGGTCTACTAATAGTCGGTCTTCTAGAGGAGAAGAGTCAGGGAGGACTGTGCCCGGTTTTATATGTGTTTTTAAGGCGTGCATTAATTGTAGGTAGGGAAACCTCTGGGATCGCACCAGGTCATACTCCTCTCTCAAGTCCTTGAAAGGGAGGGGTGCCCCATTTCTCCACACATCTCCCAGGTGTTCGATGCCTATTGTCTGCTACCCCGTGAGGCCTTTCAGATTGGATACCTCCTTCAGTTGGTCTCACAACCATAAATGTGTCCTGCCAGTCAGCCTGGAGTGCCAGCCCAAGTGTCTGATCGCTTCCCTCCAGCACTTTATTACTGTTGCAGTATGTATAGGCCAGTCTGGATGTGGCTTTCGAGCATATAGGAGATGTTCTCAATTTCCGTTTGGCATCACTTCTCTATCTACTTTGTAAGCCGGTTCCTTTCTGTCTGTGTAGACCCAGTCGTTTATTACCAGGAGTTGTGAAGCCCAGTGATAGAGTTTAATATCTGGAACTGCCAGACCACCTTCATAGATTTCTCTCTGTAATTTATGTAGGGCAATATGTGGTACACCTCCCTGCCAAAAAAGGGTTCAGAGTTCTTAGGCTACTTATTTGAAGAAAGTTTCTGGGATTGGGTAGGGGGTGTTCTGGAGACCATACAGGAGGCGTGGTAAGGTCATCATCTTGTATAGAGCTCCTCTGCCCATTAAGGGAAGTGGCAGAGTGCGCTAGAGTATTGTGTCAGTTTGGAGTCTGTTTAACTGGGGAAAGAGGTTTCATTGTAGGAATGTCTGGTGGTTACGTCTTATAAGGGTACCAAGGTATCTGAAGCCCTCTTTAACTATCGGAGCCGCACACTTTGTCGGAAGCCTCGGGGGAAGGCCTGATAAGGGAAACACAATCGATTTGGTCCAGTTGAAGTATATCCAGAATAGCTCCCGAATAGTTCAAAAATATAAAGGACCCTTGACATGGAAAAATAAGGCCTTAAGAGGTATAAAATTATGTCATCTGCGTATATGGAGATATGCTCCTCCCAGCCGCGTGATTGAATACCGCAGATCATCGGGACTCTCCTCATCCAGTTTGCCAGGGGCTTCAGCACCAGGGCAAATAACCGGAGTTCCAGAGGACAACCCTGTCTGGTTCCCCGGTGCTGTGTGAAGCGTCTTGACAACGCCCCGATGACTCTCACCCTTGCCAGTGGGGCCTGTTAGAGCAGTCTCACCCAGGCTTGAAACTTTGGGCCGAAGCCCAATCTTGATAACACGGCGAACAGGTAGGGCCATTCTATGATATCAAATGCCATGTAGGCATCTAGGGCCATCAGGGCCGTCTGGTGGGCCGTGAGGACGGCCCTCATTTGCAGGACACTGTGTAGCCTTCGTAGGTTGTGACGGGTACTCCTGTTTGGCATAAATCCAGATTGGTCTATCTGTATGATGCCAGCAAGGACAGCCACAAGACAATTTGTTAAGACCTTAGCCAGTACCTTCACCTCTACATTCAGGAGTGAGATCAGTCTGTATGCACTGCAACTGTCTGGAGGTTTGCCTGCCTTATGTATTACCACTATCGTAGATGTGCATTGATCTTCAGGCAAAGAGCCAGGTTCCCTTGCCTCTTCAAACATACTGAGCATTGGTGGTACGATTTTGGTGGTTAGGCTCTTCAACAGCTCGATTTGAAGCCCATTTGGGCCCATTGCCTTCCCTGACTTTAGTGATCTGATGGCGTTGGATAGTTCTTCTTCCGTGAGGTCGGGCTCTAGGGAATCTCTAAAGTTTGTTGTGAGCGTTTGGAGCAAGAAGTCTCTTAGTAACTCCTCGCAGTCTCTTTCGGATGTAGAGCTGACTGGGGTGTATAAGCTCTCGTAGTAAGAAGCGAAGGTCTCAGTGATTGAGATATTTGTTGTCTGAAGGACACCGTCCCTATCTCTGATCTCTACAACCCATGACCTTTCCCTGTCTCTTCTGTCTAGCCAAGCCACCAGCCTGGAGGTATTGTCTCCAACATCGTAAAGCCGATGTTGTATGGCTAGCGTGTGTGTTCTTGCTGCGTTGTCCGCCTGAGCTCGTAGATCTTGTTGACGTAGCATTAGTTTGTGTTGTAGCTCTGCGCTACCTTTTCCCACTACTTCCCTCTCTAGTGTCAAAATCTCCTGCTCCAGAGCTAGAGTTTTAGCTGCTAACTCTTTTTTCTTCCCTCCTATCAATGCCTGGGACTGTCCTCTTATTACCGTCTTAAAAGCATCCCAGAGGGTCTGGTGGGATGCCACAGATACTTATTTTTCTTTGAAGTACAGGTCAACACCAATTTTCCCTCTAAGATCGTGATCATGGAAGTACCAAGGGTCTATCCTGGGGAATTTTGCCTTGTTAGTGATCGGGCCCACGAGTGTAGTACTTAATGGGTAATGGTCTGAAATACCCCTCGCTAGATGTTTTGACCCCTCAAAGCTTCCGACCTGGCTTTGGCGTGTGAAGAGGTAGTCTAAATTTTAGAATGGCCTGTGTCGTGCCGAGTAGTATTTGTATTGTTTCACATGAGGGTTGTGGGTTCTCCACAAGTCCACCTACCCATCACAATCATGAAGCCCAGGAGTGCCTGCTTACTAGCATGCACCCCCATCACACCCAGTCGGTTAAAGTCCCGATCCATCACTGCATTCATGTCACCTCCTGCGAGGAGGATGCCTGCGGGTAGTGCACTCATTTTTGAGAGAACGGTTGCATGCAGTTTAGGTGGGATGTATAGCGAACACAAAGTGAGGGAGTGGCCCTCCCACCTGCCTGCTAGGGCCACACAGCAGCCCATATTGTCGCTCCAGAATTTATTGATTGTGAGGAGCAAGGAGTTTTGCAACAGGATGCCTATGCCCTGGAAACCTGCCCAGTATCTAGAGTGAGCTGCTAACTTATATCCAAAGTGGTCCAATGGTTTATATTGGCTGCCTTTGTTATGTGTCTCCTGTATCAATAAAACAGCAGAGGAGTGGCGTTTAGTGTGCTGTAGGACTAATGTGCGTTCAATTTTGTTCCCCAGACCATTTACATTCCATGTCCATGCACGTATGTAGGGTGGTTTTAACTCCATCTACGGTATGTCATGTTTCACTTGTGACTCGCCCTGCCCCGCCACTAACCCGGCATGTGCATGTGTAGTGTATCGGCTATATCTTTAATGAGCAACATTATACAACTTAGCAACATGGACAAACAATTTCCCCAAATTCCCCCTCCCTGCATTCCTGCTTGGTGAGTTACGAACCTCCATAACCCCAACTTGCAGAGTACCTGTCGCCCAAACTGTGTGCCTATGACAAGAAAAAGGGTATGGGTAGCGTGTATGCCGACGGCATCAGTCAAGATGTCGCTTATGATGGATAGGTCGATACCCCCAAATCCCCTGAAGATTGTGGACAGCAGAAGTCATCGGGGAGCAGTGAGCGTCTCTGGGGCAAAGTCTCAAAACATATGATAAAGTATAAGTGGTAGAGTTGCAAAAGCCCCCCCTCTCCCAACCCCCCACCCCGTAATGGGGAGTCCGGGCCTCGCCCTCTTGACAGCTGTGTTTTTGCAGTGAGCACTGCTCCCGGGCACCGCCCTGCTCATCTGGTTTCCAGCCACTTCCACGCCTCCTCCGGTGCTGTGAAGAAATGTGATTTCCCGTCTGCCAACACTCTAAGCTTGGTGGGGTACAGCATCATGTATTTCAGATTCCTGTCTCGGAGGGTCTTTTTCACTGCATCGAAGGTCCGCCTTTGGCGCTGAACCTGAATCATGAAGTCCGGAAAGAAACAGATAGTGGCGTTTTCATATCAGAGATCCCCATGTGAGCGCGTCGCCTGTAAGATGGCGTCTCTATTTCTGAAATTAACTACGCAAGCTATGATTGTATGGGGGGCTCCCGGGTGCGGCCGAGGCCCAAATGCTCGATTTGCTCCTTCCACTGAGAAGAAATTAGACAAACGATTGGGCCTAGGGTTTGTAGAATCAAGTCTTCCAGGAAGAGATCTATTGACTATTGACTGCCCCTCTGCCTCCTCCAGGACCCCCACCACCCGGTTGTTATTGCGGCGGGCCCTGCCTTCCTAGTCGTCCAGGTGGGTCACAATTTCTGTTTGTCGTTTAGTCAGAACCGTCACTTGCTCTTCTAGACGTTTAGATTTGGATAGCAGGCCCCCAATGTTCGTTTCTGCTACCGACATTTTGTCTGGCATCTTTCTAAAATCTGCCCTGAGCAAGTTCACCTCTTCCGTCACCGTGTCAAGCTTTGGTTCCAAGGTACTGTGTAGATCCGTAATTGCTTTCATGATGTTTTAGTGAGGGGTCCAATGCCTGTTGATGTTAGGTTACTGCTGTACTCCCGGTTGCTCCCCTCTCTCCACTCAACATGACAGTGTGCTCGTCTATTTGATTAGTCTGACTAGGGCCCGAGCCATTGGTGCGGACCATTGTTGCTCAATTTCTCTTGCCAGAGGCAGCATCGTGACAGCCCAGGAGTTCGACAAGGGCCCTCTATGGTCCTCCTCCGCTCACCCCAGCTCCCCGGGCTGCGTCACTACTATTGTTCGTTTTCTCTCTCACCAGACAGCAGCAGGGTCCACCGAGCAGCCGCTGTTTTGCGCAGTGATATATTTGCTACTTGCCATCTGATTCAGTCCTGGATCCTCAGCGCGCTCCCTGGAGACCCATGCACCACGAGGCAGGCCCTTCTTTCGGCGGGGTAGGGAAATTACTCATGCAGTTTCGGTACTAAGATTTACTATTGAGTTTTATGCGCACTTTGCTAACTTTCTCCTTCCAAATCTTTTATTTTTATTTAATTCCTTTATCACAGCTGACTCTTCTCACGGAACTTTTCAAGAAGCCATGATATGTTTAATTCCTAAGGACAATAAAGACCCTTCTCTTTGCAAAAATTATCGACCCATTTCCTTAGTCAACACTGAGTATAAGATATTTGCAAAAATTCTCGCTCTCCGTATTGATCCTATCCTACCTGAACTTATTGGCCCTGAGCAATCTGGTTTTGTAAAAGGTCGACTATCATCCGACAATTCTAGAGTCTTTTTCATCATTCTCAGAAAAGCCTCCTCTCTTGGTTACCCTATTGCTGCTATAGCTTTAGATGCTGAAAAAGCTTTTGACAGGATTGGATGGGAATTCATTTTCCAGGCTTTAAAATTGATAGATTTTCCTCAAAAATTAATTTCTTTTATCAGCCAGTCAAATAGCTCTATTTCGATAACAAGTATCATAAAAGCAACTTCATTCGTACAAGCCAAGAATAAAAGATACGAGTTATCTTAAAAACCATTAAAAAGGTAGATATATACATTCCATCCAGGGACAATATACAAAAGATTGATCATTTTGTTAATAAATATTAGCAGCAACACAGTAGTCCCTTGGCCAAGATGGGTAGTTCATTTATACATTTGATAAGTTTTAAAATACGGTTTAGTAAATGAGATTAGTTAAGAAAAAATTCTATTGATTCACTGGCTGGGATGTGCTAAAATGAAGACGTTAGAATGTGTAATTCATACCTTTTATTATTCCCTTTAACAATATCCCAAGCCTTCCTGCCTCAACTTATCAGATGAGTTAATTGCTATTGGTGTACCATAACCTAAAAGAACATACATCTTTTAGAACTATCTGATGGCATTTTAAAAATATATAAAGATACATTTGCATTGTAAGTTTATACCTCCCTGAGCAAGAATTTAGACCTGACAAGCCAAATACAGCTGAAATACTTTGCCACACTACAGATAAAGAGAGCTCTTGAATCTGATTTCAAGATCCGCAAGGCAACACTGTGATCCGAGGTGACCAAATGTATGTAGATTGGTTTTAGCCATCTCGATCTGACCCTGGAGTATGCTGGGCATGCGAACATGAGGTGGGCCAAGCTCTCTTTTGGTGCCTCGAAGCAAGGGCAATCCACGATTGTCTGGCGTGGTGGACTCCATTTTGCAGTTAACTCACGAACTAAGAGGGAGCCAACCCTGAACTGTATATAGAGTGCCCTATCTCTTGGAATACAAATAAGATCTAAATATGGCTCTAAAATATGTGCTGTTTGAACTGGTAAAATTCATCTGCCATCCTGCTTGAACTAGGGTTACTGAGTTCCTGTGTATTCACCCAAGCCCAATATGCCTTTTTAAGTTCATCCTTCTTAGGTGGGTTCTAACCCTCCCAAGAGTCTCTAAGATCTAGGGCAAATACTAATTTCTTAACATTGTTAAGCCAGCTGATCCTGTGGTTACAGTCTAAGCTAATTACTGCTTTAAATGCAGCGGCATATTTGGCGAGTTCAGCAGTTCGCAACAGGCGGGCCCAATAAAGCAGCGGTCTTGATCAGGCAATATCTTTGTAAGAGAGTTTTCCCATGTGCTCATCAGAGGCTTAAGTGGGGCATTTCGGGGAAGGCTCACTAACTCTCTCAGAAACTTGTGTTCGGATCTGCAGATCTTTTGCACATTGTTAAACCCCCACAGTTCTGCACCATAAAGGGCAGAACTAACTGCCTTTGCAGCGTAAATCATGTGCGCTGGGGCAACAGGTCTACTCTGTGAGGAGCGATGTTCTCTGCCTATTGCCCCAGCCACACATTTATGATTTAGGAGCATCTTGTTAATGTGGGGATTCCAGTGCATTGTTTCGGAGAGTCGAATGCCCAAGTAATCAAAAGTGCTGACTCTTTCCAAGCGCGTTCCACCCAAGGTAAAAATATGCCTGAAGGGCTTATAGGGGTTGAATGTCATTAGTTTGGTCTTTTGTGGTGTTAATAATCAACCCCCTTGAGGTGCAAAAGAGCTGAAACCGGTCTAAAAGTTTCTATAGCCTGACCGGGGTCTTGGAAATCAACAGCCTATCATCTGCGAACAGGAGTGTGGGTACCCTATCTCCTGCCAAGGCCGGTGCTTCAGCTGGAATCTCCTGGAGGAAACTAACTACCCCGTTCACATATAGAGAGAATAGGGTAGGTGCCATAACACAGCCCTGGTGTACTCCTCTGTTCACTGGAATCCTATCAGTTTTTTGCTCTTTTGTCCCCCACCTCACTTGAGCTATACTCAGGTCCCAAAGAATCTATTTTTGTTAACGGTAAGATTTCGGATTATTTTCCGATCTTCAGAGGAGTAAGGCAAGGATGTCCTTTATCGCCTTTATCATTTGTAGTTGCATTAGAGCCCTTTTTAACTAAGATTAGACAAGATACTCAGGTTACTGGTTTTCAACTTGACTCTTACCAAGTCAAAATGTCTGTATATACAGATGATATTCATTTATACTGTTCTAATCCAGCAACATCTATTCCCTCCTTTCTCAGTCAGGTTGATATTTTTTCTCAACTATCTGGCTACCGCCTTAATCCAGATAAATGCGAGGTTTTGCCTCTCAATGTGTTATGCTTTAAACATTATTTTATCCATACTGGTTTTTCTTGGCAACCTTCTAAAATAAAATACTTAGGCCTATGGTTCTCTTCGAATATTTCAGAATCACTGAAACTAAACTTTGACCATCTCATCACAACTTTAAATGATACTATTGCGCGTTGGCACCCTCTTTTTCTCTCTTGGTGGAGATGACTAGACTCGATCAAGATGATGCTTTCTCCTTTGATTCTATACATTCTCTCAATGGTCCCTGTACATATACCCGGAATTTATTTTTCAAAAATTGATTCTCTTTTAACAGTATTTCTCTGGAAAGGCAAACCCCCTCGGATAGCTTTATCCTCCTTAAAGAAAGACAAATCTAGTGGTGGCCTTAAATTCCCTGATTTCAAATCTTATCATTATGCTTTCTCTTTAAAGAAATCTTCCTGTTGGCTTTCCCTTGAATCTTGTATTCATCCCCCTATATGGATTTCTATAGAAAAGTCTTTTATTTCCCCCTTTGATTTTAAGGAGACTCTAGCCTTCACTAATAACATATCCTCTTTTGGCCCTCCCGTTATTTCCCATACTCGCAAAATTCTCATCCCTCTTCTTCCATCCTCTTATCCCTCTCCTACTTCTCTAGATCAGCAACCCATTTGGCACAATAACTTATTGCGTGTAAAAAACGGCACCATTTACTAGAAATCTTGGAGATACAAAGGGTTGTTTTGGATTTCGCAACTATTAGCCAATGACGTTCCTCTATCCTTCGCTGACCTTCAAACAAAATGTTCGTTACCGTCGTCTTTTAAATCACAATATAATGTTTTACTTCCTTCACTTAATCAATATATTCTCTGTCTATCATCTACTCCTAAGCCATCCATGACATGTTCGACTCTTTTTCCCATACTAATTCCTTCCCCTTCTGCCTCCTCTATTTATAAGCACTTCTTTATTTTCACAGACAGAAACAAAACAAAGGCTGAAATGGCGTGGGAAAAGGATTTATCACAGTGCTGGTCAACACTCATCTGGGATAAACTGTTGTTTAAGATTCAAAAAACATCTAGAGCTGCTAATGCTTCTCAAACCCTTTATTTTGTTTATCAACGTTTCTTATTTACTCCTGCAACATTAGCATCCTTCTCTTCGAACACTTCATCTACCTGTTGGTCCTGCCCATGCACAACTGCTGACTTAAACCACATGCTTTTTGATTATCCTACTATTTCTCACTTTTGGCAACTAGTTTGGAATCAAATTAATAAAATCTTTAAAACTAATATACCTTTCTCTCTTTCTAACATTTTCTTAGGCTCCTTGTCACCTCAATGGCCCCAATCACCTTCTAACTTTAAATTAATATATTTATTAATAGCAGTAGCCATACATTTAATATCCTCAAATTGGAAACAAGCAGACAAAGTCACCTTTTTAAAGCCTGGTGGAACGCTGTATGTTTCCATCACAGACTTGATACTAATTACGTCACCCCCATATCTTTATCTATTAAAAGAGATCTTTTGTGGATCCCTTTGACTACCTACTTAACCTTGGTTGCTTCATCTATTGTTCAACCTGTTAAAGCCTCGGATGAAGTCCGGAAACCACCATAAATGCACCATGTTGTCTTTTTTGTTTTGTAAAATAACAAGTCATTATTATCTCTTACTTGTGTATTTTATATCATAGTATGTTATTTAACCTTAAACGTTTTTATGCTTACAGTGACAATTTCCATATGCTACTTTTCTTCTAGTGTTATAAAGTTATGATACATTTTTCATCCCTTGTTTTTCTCCCCTTCCCCCTTCCTTTCCTCTTTACTTTTTCCTTTCTTTTTCAATTTCACTCCTTTACTTTACACAGCATGTTTCATGATAGCTATTGTATTCTGGTTTGTATATTTCTCTTTATAATATTTATATGTAATGTGAGATATATTATACTTATTGTATATGCTGTTTTTCTTCTATTATCGTTTTTGCTTAATAAATTCAAACGTAAAAAAACCCAAAAAATTCTGTACACAGGGATTTGTGCCAAAAAATGATGCTTCCTCGAGAAACGTATAACAGTGAGCAACTTTTAAAAGTCTCCAGATTTTTTCAACTTTGCATGTCTGCTGCACTGTACAGCACACATACAAAGTGGGACAGTTAAAGCATAGTTTTTGTACTGGAAGGTTCTCCTTCCAGTACAAAACCAGTGCTTGGCGGATAACACGCACAGTTGCATTATGGTGTAAGGGTGTGTGCGTTGGTACATGGCATACTAAAGTGTGCCAGTGCTGGGAGAGAGAAAAACAGCACCATATCCTAGTAGATACGGTGCTGTTTTTCTCTTTACCAGATCTGGTATTTCGGTTGCTGCGCTACCGTGTCATAGCTTAGTAAATCTACCCCTTATTTTGTACGAATATTTCCCAAATGGTCATAGATATATTTGGACCCCAATAAAGTATAGGTGAGCATTTAATTTGCTTTATCACATTTTAAATCAGCCATGTGTGATATTGCTTGAATTCACAGTTGTAACGTGTATTAAAAATCCCAAGTGACGTACGTGCTCCTCTTGAAAAACGTAATTTTAGTTTTGAAAAAAAGTGTTACAGCTGTTTTCAATAGTGTTCACCCCTTACAGAGAGAGAGATAGAGGCCACATGGCTGTTTCGTGTTTTCTCTCCAGTTGGAACATCGAACATATTTCGCAAATTGCACATAATTGGTCTTTGGAGAGGGCGCTGAAGTAATGCCACGTTTCGTTTCAGCCCCTTCGAAGAATAATGCATTCTTTCATAAGGACCTGGGAAAGAGGCGCTGCACTATACAGCTGCTGAAAAGGCTTGCTAGGTGTACAGTAAGCAGCTGTAATGCGTCCCCTTTCAAAATGACTATGGATTCCAACACTTTTATGATCGTGGCCCTGCGACGCAGGCTTAATACACTCGGGTTCCACCTGGTGCAGCTGTCCAGGTTGAACTATCCACGCAAGCGCATCATGAGAGGGTTGTATGTCAGGGTATCATTTACAAAAATGTTGACTACATAAATATTGTGTCGTAAATGTCGTTTACAAAAATATCATTCTCCTATGGGTAGACTTTTGTAATATTTTTTTAATCTTTATTTATGACGCCATATTTAGTCTACCATATTCTGACACAATACCTTCAAGATTTTATCAGGCCACACATACCTAGGACAAGAGAAACTCTCAGGTAGATGAGGCGGACACAGACCCAGTTTCTCCAAAACACAAACAAGAAATCCTAACGCTCTTATGCCCGTCTGACCCTATGTCTTTACAGCATAGAATGCCATGTGCCCGAAAATGGTGATGAAATGTTTAATAATAACATTAAGGTTCCATGCTCCTTCACTACTGACTGCTGCTAGGAGTACAATGTGGGTGTCTGTATTGGTGTGGGGCACCGTTTTCTTTGTCTATGTGAACACGTGACCAAGCCTCAAAGGACAGCTCCGGTGATGCCATGAATATCACGTTAAGGCTGGTTGAAATAGTTCCATGACAGAGAACCAGTGCCGTTCATAAGAACTGGAGGGGGCCCGGGGTGCAGTCAGGAGTCCCTGATGTGTGGCCATCCACAGCCAGCCTGAGGCCAGGGGAATGTTAGTTTACAGCACTACCGAAGGCTTCTCCCATGTTTAGTTTGAGACGGGTCTCAGGGCCTGGTAATGCGAGTAAGGAAAGGCAAGCCCTTGAGGCGCTGAATCACTGACGGGTGGGGGAGGGAGGGGGGGAGGGGGGGCAGCAGACGTGCAGGACTCTGGTTGGATGCACAGGATCCAAATAGGTGCCGTTATTTCATCGATTCCCTAGTTGCTGATTGATGAAAGAATGTGGTGAGATAGGTGAGTGATGGGTGAATGGTGACTATGGAGAGTTCAGGTACCCTAGTGCCATCATAGTCTGTAATGACTGGTATACAGTGAAAAACCCACAACGTGCAGGAGTAAGCTGCCTTATCCAGGCTCAATTGATAGCGCAAATGTTTGAAAAAACTTTCATAAGAATAGCACTGGCTTGTACAACCCTCTACTCTGATAAGTGTCAGGGGAGAGAATGAACTCATGGGTGCAAATAGTGTGGGAAAATTAGGACCTCAAGGAAATAGACCCAATCCAGTCAAAAGCTGCCAGTGGTCAAGGTAGCCTGCAATAAGTTAAAAAAAAAGGAAAACCAGGACATACCCAACGCCCTTTTAGCACCAGGATGCCACGGATCTTCATAGAAATATTACGCTCAGAATATTTCCCTTAGAAAGCCCCACCTCTTGAAGGAATTTGAGTGTAAGCAGTATCTTAAAAATGTTATTAATAAAAATGTAACGAATGCATGAGGCCCCTGGATGGCAAATGTACTACAAACCAATAAGAGCTTTGGCTGTAAATGTCTTGATATCTACAATAAAGTAAAGGAAACAGTATGCACCCAAACCACGGCGACTGTGCACTGTTCAATGCTAAATGAAAGTGGCAGAGAGCAACTTCACCCACTATCCAAATTATTATTTCAAATATGAGATGAACATAACCGAGTAAGCGAGAGAGACTCACAGGCCTTAAAAAGAGGCAATTGCATCTCAAAATGCGTTCTTAGTTTGCAGCCACCCTGACTCATCATCAGCCCATACAAGTAGAAAGGAATCATGTTGCTGATCCCGAACATTGTTTGAAAATAGAAGCCCTCTCCTGTTTACTATACACAAGGCCACCAACCATATAGATATGGGTCAACTGGGGAGTTCACACATATGAATGCGTCAGCCCTGTGGTGCGGAGTCTAAGCACATAAAAACATTTAACAGTCCTATCTTTTTATGTGATGAAACTGTGCACTCGTAAAGATACTACTCGTAAATTCCTTTGTGAATACCAAACAGCCATCAACATACACAAAAATGTAACGTTACCTTTGTGAATCAGGTCCTAGGTGTATTTCCCATTGAGAAATCTAATCAATTGCATGAAAATTTGAAGAGGGAGTGGTGGCCCAGATAATTCAGAGGTGCTGCTCTTCAATGCTGAGACTTTTGCTAATTCTAAATATAGGCCTAGGATTAGTATGTTATTATTTAATTTTTCCACGAAGAAACCCCACATTTTCACTTCAAAATGTCTCACAAAAGTTCACAATAATTTCATACTCGAAAGGCAATATTACCTTTATTATGAAGACATCAGTAAAGACTATTAAATTGTCAGACACAGGCCCTGTAGGGATGTAGGGAGCGCACTATGTTACGATCCAACCTCCTTTCTAAGGAATGAGGATTGAAGGCTGTTTCACATTAAACAAGCTTATATTCATGGCAAGTAGCACATGGTGGGCAGAGTGGTAATCCACTGTATCGTATTTTAGTAACAACACATTCCTTGTCATTATCTGATGTGAATTTGTACACGCTGGAGAATAGGGGAAAAGCACTAGACTGAGATAAAGTCTCTCTGCAATCAAGGATCCCTTGTTACACAGCATAAAAATCTCTGGCCAGCACACATTTCCGCCTGGGACCACTTCCTCGTCCTGTTCCTTACATTTTGAAGTAAGACACCTCCAAGATAGACCTCTGCCTTTTTTACTTTGTATTGCCCCCTGTTCTTTCCTTCCTGCCTTTTCCTGAGGTGGAGCCATGAAAGGGTTCCATAACCAATAGTAAATCCTGAGTTTTGTCTGTCTCCCAGATCCCAGTGATCTCTTTAAGTACTATAGGAGCTGTAATGTGGGCTCCTCTTCACCTCCTCCCCATCAGTGCAGAGCATTGGGCAGGAGTTGAGTGTGAGGTTGTGGATGGCCCCCTTATGGAGTGGCAGGAGTTCTTTGAGGGAAGAGCTGGAACCATGAATTCAATCCCCTCCGCCTGAATCCTATTTATTGTTTTCACACTGAACCCACCTCTAGGGGAAAAGTGTTGAGGTTGTTCATGTTCTACATGCATGCTTACCTAAGGAGCAACATACGAGCTCTTAGGAGTGTTTGTTCAGGAACCCTGAGCAAGGAGAGGCACCTGCTGATAAGGCCTCCACCTTCCTTACTGTGTGTACCTGTGTTGCACACCAACCGCTGTTACAAAGCCAATCGGGCAGGTCACATAGCTCTCTGGTAAGTCTGGTGTTAAGGCAGAGTTTCACAAAGAAACAAGCATTGGCATAGCCAATAGGTCTCGCCTTTGGAACCTTATAAGTGTTTAGCCATGCAACAGTTGCATAACTAATTACTTATAAGGTCCCAAAAATGAGACCTATTGGCTATGCAAAGCGGCGTGTGGCCGCGAAACAGATCGTGATCACGATCAAACATCAAAGCGGCCCTGCGGCCGCGAAAGTGAAAGTAATCGCGGTAAAGCGCAGTGCGCGCGCCCGCGCACATGCACTGTACCTCTAGGCTGGCCTGGTAGCACTTTTTGGAGCCCTCTCATAAAGTCTCGCCAGACCAGCGCATGCGCTGGGTCAGGCGAGACCTAAAAATGGAGGGCGTCTTTCCACCATGCAGGTTTCATCTAAACCTACCTTTTTTGGAAATGATTGGCTGTTCTTCTAAAAAATAGGAACGTTGTGTGTTTGCTGCTTAACAACAATTATTCTCTTACATAGTTCTCAATTTGCTCAAAGTTTAGGGCTTCTCTGTTTTCTCCCTATGTGGGATCAGGGCCCGGTTCTCAAAGTTCCTTGCCCTACCACTTTCCCCTCTTTATAAGTAGCCCGATCCTCAGTTCCACTGGTGGGGATGATGCACTGGTGTTTCCATAATGGGCAAACACTCACAAAACAGCCAACCTGGCGTTTCCTCATGATGAGAAGTTTCTGAGTCTGAACCTGCTCACTTACTCCTGTTTCAAAGAGGCGCAGATACTTTATTATTTTTTGTTGTTTTCGTGATCAATGATTTGCAAGAATCCACAGTTTTTCTTAAGTAATGCCCCGAACAGTGTTTCCGGGCTTTAAAACTTAAAGTGATGTTAATAGTAGCAGAAGGAAGGAGCGACCTGGTAAAAGGCCTCATGAGAAATTATGGACACATTTGTAATCCGGGCCTCTGTACAGACATTAAAAATCAACAGTAGAGCGTTACTTTTAAACCCATACATTCCACGGTGCTTCTCGTTTGTTGCCCATAAATGCCTCACATGATTTTTTACAGTATGAAACCACAGAGTGTTTATTTAGTGGTCAAACACCTTACAACATTTTTCAATTCTATTACTATTTTCAAGATGTATAAAGTTTTTCCAGCTCATTTCCTTTGTGTCTGCTGGAAGTCTTTGCCAACGTGTGTACACCAGCAGATGGTGAAACAATTTGGGCAGCGAACATCTGCAACACATTTTCTGTGAACAATTAGTTCAGAAGACGTCTCGAGTATCTTGACATTTTTTATAGCCTCGTTAATTTGTTCAGGTGGATGGCACTGGCTTTTACCACTAGAAAATCTCTGAAATGTAGAGAAAATTTATTTCTGTACGCATAAAAGAAAATAATGTAGGTTGCAGCACAGTTCTATAGGAAAACCGTTATCACTTTAGTTTAGAAATGTAAAGTGCATAGAGAATAAACCAAATGCTTTTCTCTAGAGCATTGCGCCATTCCCAAGTCCAGTACCTCTTTTTGAGACCTCAAAATCATCAATTACTGGGCAGCACCGTTGTAAAGATCAAGTCGCGCAAGAGTTGGGGAATGGGTATTACAGAAAGTAGCTTCACTGGAAGGTTTGTGAACGTGGTGGGGCATATTTATCAATCTCTCGCACAACGCAGCAAGCCACCTTCATGCACTGCACTGTGTGAAAGGTAAAGGGAAGGATTGAGCCGTATTTACCGGAATACGGAGCATTCCTGTCCTTTCGTTGCGCTAGTGCACTTTTGGCTGCCTAGCACCAACGCAGGCCTCCTTGCTTCATGGTGCAAGGGTGCCTGCTTTCTAGACAGGATTTTTTGTGGAGCATAGGGCAACTTCCTGCACTAAAACAGTTTTCAGAGGCATTTTCCTCTTTCTACGTGTGCTGCAGAATGCAGCACACATACGAAGAGGAAAAAACGAGGAGAAAAAAAAGAGATTTCTCCTCATTACCATTCCCAGATCTATCACTAAAAGTAAATCTAGCAATGCGCCACAATTCATGGTTGGATGCGTGGGAACACCCACGCTCTACCCATGGAACACCTCCCTGAGATCAACGTGATTTATCAAGTCATGCAGGACCACGTAAGGTGGATTTGAGTAGGTTGATAAATCTGACTTTAGTGTTGCGACACCCTTGTGCCCCCTGCGTGGAGCAAGGGCGATGCCACACTATGATAAATATGCTTCAGTATTCGCAAACTCCTCGCAGACCCCTGCCTACCTTGGAAATTGACTCCTGTCAAGGAAGGGAGTAAACCTCTTTCCAGTGAGGGTAGGGGAACAGAACACCTTCAAGGCTCGTGAGAATACAGGGGAAAGAGTTTCTCTACGGGTAAAAAATGTATCTTCTCTGTGTGCATTTTATTATTAGTTGTGTCATTGAACTAAGGTACTGACTTGCAACTGTACAATCCACACAATTATAGATTGGTGGAATGGCTGCGTCAAGGAAGAAAATAATTCATAAACCTTTTCTAGGATTATGCCTGGCAAGCTGCGACTAGCTCTAGTTTCCAAAACCGAACCGGAAGACGTTTTGTGAATTCCAGAAAGTCATAAAGCTACACCTAATCGAGTCTGTAGACCTGAGGGTACAGATTTGCCACTTATGTTTGTGAACCAAGCCCACGGGCACCACTGGGCCACATTCTGCATGAAATACATAAATCTGCTCCTGGAAGTTTTTTGACCTGGTCCTAGGCTGTCAAGCTGGGCGAATTGATGCATGGATGGATGGGGTATATTTACGGGTCAGTGACACCACTTCATCCATACATGCACTCAATCCCTCATTTAACACCCTTTTGGCATTTCCTCACCTTACTCAGGCCCAACGCTGGGCAAAGACATGAATTATCTATCCTTGAAACTGCCCCATCCACGCTATTCCACTTGTGCGCTGGGAGACGAGCAACAATTGCAATTACACAGCAAAACGAGTGGGTACCTCATGATCTTAGTTCATCCCTCATATCTTTCAGATGCTGACGGAGGATGGGGCTCCCAGGAGCCACAGACCCTAGAGGATGTCAGGTAGCCTTCACCGTGGGGAACCAGGCACTTTTCATGGTAGCTACTTAGCACACAATAGTCTAGCTACATTGGGCAGTGGCACTAACCCTGTGATGCAGCAGCACCTTGTGCCCCTGCTCTACCTGAAGTGCTGCTGCTGCTGAAAGTGGTGCTCCTTGTGCACTGGGCCGTGCTCACTCTGGCTGCAGAACTGATGCTCCCTGTACTGGCTGATTCCAGGCTGTGGGCGCAGCACTTCTCCCATGATGGCGCTGCCGGGGCTGGATGGCGTTCTATTTGTTAATGCTGGGCTGTTGCGCTCCCTTAACGGCTCTGATCTTCAGTCACCAACGGCCTGCTTTCCTGTAGTGACGCGAACACCAGCCTGGTTGGTGGTTTGCAGTATAGAGTAGCTCAGATTATGCTACCTCTGGTTCTGGCCGCTCTGCCTGTTGCTGCAGTCACCTTCCATGTGTGGGGTCTGCCTGCTATGCCTGGCTTCTACTCTAGTGCCTTACACTCCGCTCCTAGTTACCTAAAGGGCTGGTGTGGGGTGCATGTAGCGGTGGCTAGAAATGCCCTCATTTTCATCTCCGGCTCAGATGTAAACGAGCAAAAATGCAACTGACTTGAATGGCTGCACATGGGAAGATCCAAAATGTGAATAACACTCCCAACAAAGCAATGGCTGAAGGGAACTGATCCATGGCCCGCTCTGTTTGCTGCTCTGAGGGCGAATCCAAGATGCAAACAGATAGTCTAATAATCAATGGCTGGAGGGAACTAACCCAAAGCCCTCTCTCTATATAATATTTTGTATTCATCATATAGACTCTAGCTAAAGTGGCTAAAGCTGTCTTTTTTGTGCCAGACCTAAAAGCAGAGACAGTGAAATTCACTTGCCGTATTTTTCTTTTCTCTCAAAGCTAAACCCTCTCTCGTATTGCCCCACCAGTGTTAATTGTTGTCCCCTTCCCATCCTGGCAAGGGCTTTACTCTTGATAATGACAACAGTAAATCTAAGTCCTCTTCCATTGGGAAGGAGCCTGAAAATGGTTTGTGAATACATTCAAACAGGGACAGTCTGTGGGTGTGCACAAACGTCCAGTATATTCCTACCCTGAATGCCACAATCCTCACTCACAGGAGTACACAAACTCACCTGTATACCTCTATGTGGGCAAAACCATTTACAATTGCTGGACCAGTTTTCCTAAATTCAAACCATGGTTTTGCACTAGTAAATGTAGTTATTTGTCTGTATAAGTTCGACTTATGTACACAAATGCACTCAAGAATCAAGCACTAATTTTTCTAATGGGCCATTTCCCGAGTCTCCAGCTTCTGGTCACTATGGATTGGAGCTATTTTGTGCACACCCTCGCCCCCTGTATTCAGCAAGGACGTGATGGACAGGCCTGGTACAATACAGGACAGGCCAGGATCTAATGATAAACGTCATTTAGGAGTCACAAAGGGTCCCTGCATGTGTTACCCGGGCAAACCATTTAAGGTGACATTAACATGATAGGCATAGCAACAAGCATATGAATAACCAAAATGTATAAAGCACACGCAATCACCTCACCAAGGTCCATGTTGCAATCATCATTTGCTGGTCAAAATGAGAAATTATGGTTTGTAACGTGTCTTCTGAAGCTACAGGTATGTATGCACCACGGTCCCACCTTCTTTTTAATGAGTTAAAAAAAAATTATATTATATCTTGAGTTTAGTGCCAGGAACGCAAGGAGTCACTTATGCCAAGGGACCCATAATCTGAGCAAAATAAAATATACAAGGGAAGATGGAAACCACTGATACCAATGGTGCCTACATCCAATGGAAGTGTCCAATTGTGTTCAAACTCCAGATTGGCTACCAGCCCTTCTGAAGTTGATGAGCACTTTCCCCTCACTGTATGTAGACACCTTAAAGTCTAGCTCATTAGTCTGGGTAAGGCGCATCCATCTAATCCTTTATGTCTATGAAGTAAGTGGAAACATCCTTCCCGTATTCTTGTTATCTTCAAGAAAGGAGGCGCATTTAAATGAGCTATGCTGACGAGGAGGAGCCTAGCGCGCAACCAAGATGGCCACGTAGGTGCGAGGCTCCCGAGGACCTCCGCGACCTCCTACATAAATCCTGAAAATATCCTGTCCTAGACGAGGGGACTGTGTTGGTGAGCCCGAGCTGAGGTGTCACCCGTTTTCCGTTTCCAAATTGGACCTCGGACACCGGCGGGAGCACCGATTGAGATTTGCGGCCTTCCCCACGCCGGCCCCCCGGATTGGAGTTGCGGGGTGATCCGGAGACAAAGTGATCAGCAGCGGCGGGCAGGGCTGGGCGACTCGCGTACCCCGCACTTTCACTTTCGCTTTTGCACCCTCCTTGCTGCGTGGGCGAGGTTGGGTTGCGGGGCGGTGTGCGGTGTGTGGCCTCGTTGGGGTGCCCTGCTGGCCCGCCGGCTGTGATCCGTCCTGCGGACCTGTGGTGGCCCCCCCCCCGGAGCCCGTGAACTGGATTGTCGGCCTTTTCTGAGGTGATCGGCACGATTTGGGGACTGGAACCATGTCCACAAAGCAAGATGGCGACCGGGCAAAGGTGAAATCGACCCGCCGTGGCGCAGCCCATCAGTCCAACAGCATGGACCGCTACACCCTCCAGAAGGGATCTCCCGAGGTGCCGCATAGGTCCCCTGAGGGCCCGACTGATGCTCCTGCGCTGCCCGCGGATCTGACCCTGCGAGATGTCATGGGCGCCATCGCCGAGATGAAGGCCTCGGTGGACCAGCGCTTTGACACACTGGCGCAAAAGATTGACTCGGTCCACGTGGATGTTGGCCTGGTGAGGGCCGATTTATCCAAGACCAATGACCGGGTCGATTCTTTGGCCCACACCACCTCGGGCCTTACAGCGGACGTGGCGGCCCTCCAAAAGGAGGTGCGCCGGCTTGGCCAGGCGAGCGCCCTGATGGATCGTCGACTGGAGGATTCTGAGGGTCGGGCCCGGAGGAACAATGTCCGCATTGTCGGGGTGCCGGAGGGACGTGAGGAGGCGGCGGCGGACCTGTTTGTGGAGGACCTGATTCTCACCCATCTCCAGCCCCGGGGGCTGAGTAAATTCTTTGCGGTGGAACGTGCCCACAGGGTTCCCGGAGGAAGACCTAAGGCCGGAGCCCCTCCGAGGCCTCTCATTGCCCGGATTTTCAACTTTCGGGACAGAGACGCTATTCTTCAGACTTCTAGGCAACAAGGACCGGTCAGACTTGACAATATGGATGTAAACTTCTATCCTGATTTCACCCCAGCGGTCCAGAAGCAGAGACTGAGCTTTCTCGGAGTCAAACGTCGTTTACGGGACCTGAACCTCAAGTATGCGATGCTTTTTCCAGCTAAGTTGCGGGTGGAGGTGGATGGCCGCACGCACTTTTTTGATCGTCCCGAGGCAGCCGGGGACTGGTTGGACTCCTTGCCCGGGGATCGGGGCCGGGGGGGTGGGGGGGGCGCGGTTGGAGGGGAGGGCTCGCTGGATCAGGACTGAGGGACTAATAGTAGGCCTCGCTCTGGACAACATTGTCGTCATTTTTGACTGTTCGTTAAGTCTCCCTCCTGTGGAGGTGGTACGGGGTCTCTTGGGGGCTCTCCCTCCTCCTCTGGGGGACTAGTTAGTTTAATCATTCATGGGGCGACAGGCACACTGCACTTTGGGGGGGCTGTTTGGGCTCATGCAGGGGTGCAGGGAGGGGGGAGTTCTGTTGGGATGGGTGGGTTGGGGTGGGGTGTTGTTTGTTTTTACCGCAAGGCAAACCCTTTATTGTATTGGTATTCTTAAGGTGCTCTCCGGGGGACGAATGATGGCTTCTGTATGTGATGGGGGGTAGGGACCTGACTTTATTGTCCTGGAACGTTAACGGACTGGGGGATAGGATTAAGCGAGGTGTGGTCCTGCAGTATTTGAAACGACTTTCGCCAGATGTGGTCTTTCTGCAGGAGACACACCTTATTGGTAATTCCTTTTGTGCCTTGAATCGGCGTGGCTATCGCTTGGTGGCCCACTCGGGCTTCACGTCGGGCTCACGGGGGGTGGGCATCATGGTGAAGAACTCGCTCCCGTTGGAAATAGACGAGGTGCGCCATGATGAGAGGGGACGCTACACTGTCTTAGTGGGGAGAATGGAGGGTAAAGTAGTTGTCTTTTTCTCAGTGTACGTCCCACCGGGGTTACAGTCTACGACTTTTGCAGACCTAGGGCGCCTCCTCCTTGACCTTCCGGGGGGGCTTCTGGTGGTTGGGGGGGACTTCAATGCGGTGGTTTCTGGGACCGTGGATCGTCACCCCCCTAGGGACCTCTCCCGGGCGCAGGCGTGGCTGTCCGGCTTCTTAGATACACTGGGATTGGTGGACTGCTGGCGTTTAAAACATCCCACGCAGCTGCAGTACACTTTCCACTCGGGTGCCCATGGTAGCCTCTCACGGCTTGATTATGTCCTTGTCCCTGCGGCCTATGTTGGGAGGGTAGGAGAGGTGCGCCATTTGGCGCGGGGTATTTCAGATCACTCCCCGCTCCTGTTGCAAATGGATGTCTTCCCGAGGGGGGAGGGCAGAGTAGCTCCAATCAATGCCTGGTACCTGCGCGACCCCACCATTCGCGCTGATTTGATTAAATCCTTGCAGCGGTATTTCGATGAGAATGCGGGGTCCGTCCCTTCGGCTATCTCCCTTTGGGAAGCCTTCAAAACAGTTCTTAGAGGGGAGGCCCTCTCCTTTATTTCCCATGCCCGGAGGCGCGAGCAGGAGGAGGTGACCCGGGTGGAGGCCGAAATCGCTGAATTGGAGGGTGATCTAGAGGGTGGGGTGACGGATGCTGCACTACATGTCCTACAACTTAAGCAGGCGGCCTACAGGGCCCTCGTTACGGAGGCGGCCAGGGGCCTCTATAGAGAGCAACAGGGGCGACTGTATGATGTGGGTGATAAGGCTGGTAAATTGCTTGCATGGTTGGATAAAAAGGAGAGAGCGAGTCGTGTGGTCCCGCTGATTGAGAGGACGGATGGTGTGCGTGTCACCGAGCCAGAAGACATTGTCTCTTGCTTCGCGGATTATTTCCGCGAGGTGTATTCCCCGGTTTCTCCCTGCTCGGAGGAGGATTCCCATGCCCTGCTTAGGGATATCGCGCTGCCTTCCCTTTCGGTGGAGGACAGGGTGTCGTTAGATGCCGCTCCTACCTCCGACGAAATTGCCCTCGCCATACGCTCGGTCGCATCCGGCAAGGCCATGGGCCCGAACGGCATACCTATCGAGCTGTATAAGCTGCGACCGGATGTACTGGCACCCCACCTCCGTGCGATGTTCCTGGCGGCCCACTCGCTGGGCTCCCTCCCGCCGGACCAACGTCTGGCTACAATTGTGGTGATCCACAAGGAGGGGAGACCTCGAGACCGGGTTACATCCTACCGGCCTATCTCGCTCTTGAATGCGGAGCCCAAAATCCTTGCCAAGGTGCTAGCCAACCGGCTGGTCGGTGTGGTGGGCGATCTGGTCCACCAAGACCAGTCCGGCTTTATTCCCCATCGCAACACGGCCCTTAATCTGCGGCGCTTGCACGGGGTGCTCGCGCGTGTCCCGTTTGTGCGGGAGCCGGCCATATTGGCGTCCTTAGACGCCACCATGGCGTTTGACACGCTCGAGTGGCCATACATCTGGGCTATGCTGGCGAAGTTTGGATTTGGCCCGGGGTTCATTAGCTGGGTCAAATTGTTGTATTCGGGCCCATTGGCGCAGGTGGTGGTGAATGGAAGAGTATCGGTCCCATTCGAGCTGGGACGGGGCACGCGACAGGGCTGTCCCTTGTCGCCGCTCCTGTTCGCGCTGGCCTTGGAACCCCTGGCGGAGTGGCTGCGGTGGCACCCTTCCATCCGTGGTCTCCGTTGGACCCCCGAGTATGAGGACCGCGTGTCCCTATACGCTGACGATATCCTTTTGTACCTAGCCTCCCCGCGTAAATCACTGATTGTCCTGGTTGATGTTTTGCGCTCATTCGGCCGCAACTCAGGCCTTGTCATCAACTGGGCTAAATCATGTGTGTATGTGCTTTCCGGGGAGGCTCCCGTCCTCCCGCGGGGCTGTCCGATTCAGATTGCCTCACAGGGGTTTCGGTACCTGGGGGTTTACATTACTCTGGACCCGGAGGCCCGCTACGAGCGGAATTTGCTTCCCCCCCTCCAGCGCTTGAAGGAGGACGTCGCGCGCTGGTGGCGCCTGCCGCTTTCGCCGCTCGGCCGGGCGGCATTGTTTAAGATGATGTCGTTGCCACGCTTCCTGTACGCTCTCCAGAACACTATGGATTTGGTCCCGGCGCGCTACTTCCGTGAGGTGGAGAGTCTACAGCGCCGCCTGTTCTGGGACGGGAGGCCGCGTATTGCCCTGGCGAAGTTGACGCTCCCATGGTATGACGGGGGGATTGCCCTCCCGGATATTAAACGGTATTACTGGGCCTCCCAGCTAGCTGCAATTAATCATGGCCTTTACGGGCCTGCCTTAAACCCGGCATTTGAAATGGACAAGATGCTCCTGCCTGGTGGCGACTATAATCGAGCGCTCTACTCTGGCGCGCCCGGCCCCCGCCTGACGGGACCTACGCGTGTCATGGTACGAGTATGGCACGCGGCTAACGCAGCTATGGGGTGGAAGGACCGTTTGACCCGGGCATCACCGTTGTACGCGTCTGAGAGATTGGGCTCCCTGTGGACCTCGAAGGGCTTCGAGAAGTGGGACACGATCGGCATCAGTAAAGTGGGGGACCTCTGGACGAGAGGGGGATTTAAAACATTCGAGGCGCTGCAGACGGAGTTTCAGCTGCAGGACAGTGAATACTTTCGGTACTTGCAGGTCCGTCACGCGCTGGGCTCAGTCTTCCCGGACGTCGCCTCCATCCCGGAGTCTTCCCCCCTGGAGGATAGAGTGCTGGATGGCCACGTTCCGGACAGCACGATCTCCCTTATTTACAAAAAATTGATTAATGACCGCTCGGGCCTGCTGACTGGCCTCCACGAGGCTTGGGTTGCCGACGGGCTGGAGTTGGACGACGAAGACTGGATTTCCGCGGTGGCCTCTCCGAAGGAGGTGGCCGTACCGGCTCGCCTTCGCTTCGTCCAGCTTAAGATACTCCATCGGGTTTACATGACGGGGCCAAGGCTTCTGCTTATGGGCTATGCTGAGGATGGGCTGTGCAAGCGTGGGTGTAGTGCTTTGGCGACTTTTTTGCATATTTTGTGGGAATGCCCGAAGGTGGAGCGATTCTGGCGTGGTGTGCATGAGGTCCTGCGAGTGGTTACGCATGTCGAGCTGCTGCCTGAAGCGAGGAGATGCCTGCTGAATGTGTGGGAACCAACTGACTACTCGGTTCCGCAGACGCGATGGGTGACTCTGGGATATATGATAGCTAAGCGTGACATTGCTCAACTGTGGGGATCCCAGAGGCCCCCGGCGGTGTCGGCATGGAAAGAACACATGGATTGGTGCATGTTCCGAGAAAAGGTGGTGTATGTGGCGAGGGGTAGGCCTGGGGCATGGGTGAAAGTATGGGGCCCTTGGAACGCCTACCGCGGGGGTATCTGCGCGCCTCCACTGCTGCCTGCGGCCTCACCAGCCCCGTCCCCTTAGTTGACTCCTTTCCCTAGCCCTGAGCACGGAATTCCCCCAGTCCTCGATTTGTTCCCCTTCCCCTCTCTAGACTCCTGTGGATGGCTGGGGTCCCCCATTCGGGGAGCACGTGCTGTTACTTTCGATTGCAGGTTGCCTTGCGGGTGTGGTTTTTGTGTTGTTTGTATAAAATGAAACCGTATTGTGGGGTCAGAGTGATGTGGCTCACGACGCTTGTACCTCCTGTTTTGCTCCTTTGCAACGCCAAGTGTTTTTGTACGTATGTCATATGCTCCTGTCATTCTAGCGGCCGGCCGAAAGGTTGTAGGCCCATACTTGTATATTTTTGAGATTGCAATAAACGGTTTCAAAAAAAAAAAAAAAAAAAATGAGCTATGCAAACTGGGCCATTGTTTCAGGGAGCAATGCCCTCAGAATTAACAGCATATTCAGCACAATGCATGCCTGACAGATAGCTCTGGAAATACAGGTAGAGTTGTAATTGTCTTTTGTTCAAATACTTCATTTAGGGATAATCGGGGACACCTACCTCAAAATCTGCATGATCTTCCTTCCTGTGCTTAGAGAAAGTTTGAACAATGGAGCTGATAGGATCAATTCAAGTATTAGTATTAGTATTTGTGAGACCACATATTTTATGAAGAAATTCACATTTCTAAGTGGCAGTAATATGACCGATGACTATAAGTATAATCATACAATTAGAAATGCAGGTGTCTATTTACTAAGATTTTATGCAATATATGCGTCACGAAATTGACGCACAATGATGCCAAATCTTTTTTCACCTATTTACTTTCCAGCGTAAAACCTATTTTACGCTGTAAATTAACTTGAAAGTAATACAAAGCAGCACATAGAGTTTAAAGTTAGTCTTAGCATAGTATTTTGTACTGGAAGGGAATCCTTGCAGTACAAAATCTATGTTAGACTCATGGAGGCACCCTTGCACTACAGTGCAAAGGTGTGTCCGTGGCGCACGGTCGCACATTTCTGCACCGGCGTTAGGGAGAGGGGAGGAGATTGCCATATTTCTGTAAATATGGCGCTCTCCTTCTCTCTCCTTCTTACGCAGCACACCATTTATAGCTGCTGCACGTGCTGCACGAGGAACTGGTAAATCTGGCCCATAGAGTTTTTCATGGAGCGCACAAAGCCCTCGTTACAAACACACTTCTAAAGTGGGTCTGAACAAAATGTGTTTGCACCTTTTTTTCTCCCCCTGCCTTGTGCTGTAACAAGTAACAGAGCTGTCTACGTTGTGTACAGCATTGGCTTTATTACATTTTTAACTAAATTAAGTGCATATATTATGGCCTCCATAGTGCCAGCGCTGATCTTTGCCTTTTCCTAATGTTAGAGGGACATCAGAATAAAACCTCTATTATTTGAAACAACAGTTCCTATATTTTCCAGCCACTCGGAATGCACATTCATTTTCCTGGGGCTGTAGCTGCGAAATCTGATGTGTGAATTCATGAGTGTATTCTAGCATGCAAAAAAAGAAGCAGCTACAAATAGTGACTAATCTTTTTGTTTTCCATGAATACATTATTTTTCCCTGTGGAGAAACCTCTTTCTGAGCCCACCAATTTTTGGGGATATTTCCTTCCCTTTTCCATATCGGAAAGGGATTTAGGAACATATTTATGACTCAGTTGGCATCGGTCCTGCATCATGCAACATGGTGCAAAAGCAATGCAAACACCAAGTCTTCCTTTAGAAGCCACGCATGGCTTTGAGTGGCTCCAAAAATAAGGAGTAACACAATGCAGCACAATCACTGTGTTGCATTACTCTGCCCTGGGTAGGCATTCCATGGACGCTGCGTGCAAGGTTTTTGACGCATTCCAAGATTTACACAACCTTGTAAACCTGGGAATGCGCCAATAAGATATGCCTCCCCATGGGAGGCGTAACAAGGAGAAATATGGGTATTTCTCTCAGCAGCGGCCCGTGTGGGTAAGAGCGGTGAGGCCGGGCTGGGGTGGATTTGACAGATGACCACGAGGGAAAATTAAATAAATAATTAATTTTCCCACGTCGTCTTCTGTCAAAATACCCCCCCACCCAACCCTACCAACCCACCGCTCTTACGTGCATGGGCCGCTGCGGCTTTCTCCTAATTCTTTCCTCTTTCTAGAGGAAAAAGCTTCTCAGAATAGTTTTTGTGTAGGAAGGTGTCTTTTCCTTCACAAAAACAACCCTGCCTGCAACACAGGCACCCTTACACCATGGTGCAAGGTTGCCTGTGTTGGTGCTAGGCTGCCAAAACGGCGACAGAGCAAGGGAAAATGGCAGGAATGCACTGTACTTGATTAATACGGAGCATTTCTGCCCGTTCCCTGTGATGCTCGGCCGCACAGCAAGGTGACTTGGTGTCCTGCTCCACAAACGTAATAAATATGGCCCTTAGTACTCTGTTTACCATTAAATTGTAGCTAGTTCTAGAACAAAGCACAGAAATAGCTGCAAAATGAACAAGTAAACTGTTTGTGTTTATTACATCCCAGCTTGTAGAAAAAAGATGCAAACCCGAAGCAACAAAGTAGTAAAAACCAGGCACAGTATGCAGGGTTGTGAAATATTTTATGTAAATATCTGCCATTGATGTGCATTTCCATATTAATTAGTGTTTGATTTACAGTTCAGTAGATGGGGTACTCTTTCAAAAGCCTTCAGATGTCCCATCCACCAAACTTGTATGTCCCGCGCTCTATTTAGAGTCCGCAGAAGAGCCATATTTCAGAGCTCTTAGCTGATGCTGGCTCTACTGGTGGAAACCTTTGACTTGACAGTTTGTCAGATAATTGGTTAAAGTTCCTCATAACACTCACCCTATTTAGGGTGAATATTCGGACATACTTCTCCCCTTTGGCACAGGGAAAGCTTCACAGTCTTGAACTTGAAACCAAAGAAATGACCCCCACCTCCTGAAGAAAACTCCCAAAGTGTGAGGGATATTTTTCTTTGTTTTTGAATAACAAACATCCACTTTGCTAGTAGTTTTTTTAAACATAATAAAACTTTGCTGAGTTGGCACATAAATATGGTGCATGCTCAGCAAAGTGTCAGTGTTTTCTGTGGAGCCATCACAATGAAGGCTCAACTGAAGGCACAGAGATTGCCACCTGTCTTACAGATCTCTAAATATGGTGGTCAGTTTTATGCCCTGTTAACAAAGTACATCCCTCTGCTGCCCTTGCAGACCAGGGACCATCCTCCATATTGTAAATCATGCACTAAGTTACTCACTTAGGAGTCGGCATATCGTACCTCAAAGGAAGGAAGTTTTAGGAAGGAACGATTTTGTCCTCCTGACACGTCAGAGTCCTAAGGGAACAGGGAGAACCAGTCTCTCCACTTTGCCTTAGAACTGTTCCCTTCCATTTATACTGGCACTCTCTAGCACTACCATATACTATTAAATAATCTCAGAGCAAGTGAGATATGAAGCCAAGCTTAACAAAGACTTTAACTCATTCCCTGATTTTATGTAATGAGAGAACATATTGTTTCTTAACTTCACTCAAAAATCCACTTGTGCATATGAATACTAGTATCTGCATATGAATTGAAAAAAACGAAATACATAGTGATAAATAATTGGTGAAAAAACCTATATTTTCCTACTGCATGTACCTCAATGGTCACAAAGAACACATTCACATTTCATGAAGCCTCTGGTTGAAATCAACTGGTGGTTCAATCCAAGCCTTTACTACTACTAAAAAGAGAGGGGCAGAGACTTGTGTTTTGCTGCCAAAAAGAGTCCTTCCATAAAGAGTAACAAGTGATGAAGTAGACATTGGTGTACTGAGTGAAATAAGAATGCAAATGCCATGGTAGTTGCTGGTTTCCAGGATATGTTTGTGTAGTAACAGCCTTGGAGTTGGACGTAGTATGAGAGAAAGTGTATTGCAAGTAATAGAGATTGCAATAGTGACACAGCCTGTCCTGGTGACAGTTCACAGCCAATTTCTGTTAACCAGCACAACAGACTCTCCACATTCCATTTCCCGACATCATAACTCTTAGAATACTACATTACCTTTTCCCTCAACAAAAGACAAAAACATACCATGATTATATTAATAACCAAAGAAAATAATCTTTAGACCAGACTGAAATAAAAATAAAAACAAAAAAAAATAACAAAGGGATAAAAAGAAAAATAAATAAATCCTCTGCGGAACCTGATGTGTAGAACACAAAAATAGAAAACCACATCAATAAAATCTCAGTGGAACTTGATGGCAGATTCCTTGTTCGACTACTTCTGCGAACAGAAATACCATCATCATCCTATTGGACAACTCTTTTTGAAACCCCACCATCATACAACACTGATCTTCTTAGATCAACCACAGGATCTTAATATGAACTACAACTGGATCCTTGAGCTTCACCACCCTCTCAACATTCAAACAGTTCTGCCAGTTAACTCTAACAGAATTACCACACTCTATAAACAACCACAGGTTTGGTAAATTTAATTTCCCCCATTATTTCTGAACAAGCACCTTAACTCGTACCTCAACGCCCACCACAAGACGATGTGAATGTACTCTCTTTCTTGCAGCAAAACACTTATTTTGTTTAACTTGTACTTCCTGTTCACTTTTCCTAAATAAACTGTCAATGTCATTTATTACATCACGTTTTACCTATTTGGAATTACACCCTGGGCAGATTTTAGAAGATGGTTTTTGCCCTCTCAATAATTCAAAAGGAGAAAATTTGGTGGAAGAATGTGGAGTAGTTCAGTAAAACCATAACATAAACCGTATAGTATTAGTTAAAACACACTTATTCACAATCGCCCATTGAACATATTCACCCAAAATGACATTCACACGTTCAACTAAGCAATTGGTTTGTGGGTGATAAAGTGAGCTTTTAAGATGCTTGATACCACCTTACTGAAGAAATAATAGAAATTTCTAACTAAAAAATTGGACATCAAAGTCCGAAACCAAGAAGGATGGAAACCCCTCCCTCAAAATATATATCTTTCAAAAACTCAATATCATTTTTTGAATTGGGTTCAACAACAAAACGAACTTTAGGCCACTTTGAGTAGTAGTCGATCAGGACAAATGCAAATTGTGAATTGCATGGTAAGGAATTAAAAGGCCCAATTAAATCAATTCCTATTTTTTCCCACGGTTTCAAAGGCAATTCATGAGGTTGCAAAGGTAGGTTTCTTGTTTTCAGACCCTTCTTGCAGCTATTTCTAACAAAACAAACACATGTTCATCAATATGGCGATCTATACCTAGTCATCAGAATATTTCATGCACCCTGCATTTAGGTAGTGTTGTTCCTAAATGACCTCCATGCGCATCACATATAATTCTTTTTCGTAGACTATCTGTAGGCACAAACATCTCTCCCTGCATAAGGACACAATCTTCCACCGAAAGCTTTGTTGAAACCATAACAAAATCTGACTCTAATAATGCCCATTTTTCTCCTTAGGCTAACTCTTCATAACAAAGTTCATAATGTGATAATAGCACTACATTTTCAATTGTTTGCTCCATTCAGTTTAACCAATAGCATGCATAATTTCTAAATCAATGGCAGCAATAAAACATTTTTCTTGTTCTTCATCCCCAAAAAATCCACATCTAGGTTTTAGTACCCTTAATCCCACCAGCTGAGACTTAATCCATTGAAAAGCCTCCTGACAAGACTTGTTCAACATAAAAACATATTTCTTAAGTAAAGCAGTTAAAAGTTTCACCTTAGATGTATAATCAGCAATAAACCATGAATACAATTCACACAGTCTAATGAGAGACTTAATTCTAGTTTTGTCAGAAAGTAGCGGAGCATCGATGATGGCTTTGACCAACCCAGGGGTCAGTTCAATTCCATATTCAGACACAACATGTCCCAGATGCTCTACTTTTTCCTCTAAAAAACGGACACTTTTCTACTTTTATAGCAATACCATTCTCCTGCATATTGTAAAATCCCTTGCCAGAATAGAATCATGTTCCTCTCTAGTGGCAGTATAAATCAAAGCACCATCTTGGAAAACCGCTAAATCATCAATACCTTTAAATATTTGGAAAATAATTATCTGAAATACTGTAGCAGCAGATGCCAACCCAAATGGCATTTTGCAACACTGAAAAGTGACAATCAGAGAGCTAAGCACCGTAAGATGTCTAGATGAAGGATCAAGTACAACCATGCGTTAAGCTGCAGCCAGATCTACTTTAGAAAACCATTTGAAACCTCCCATCATAGTCAACAAATCCGTAATCTTTGGAAGAGGATGTGAATCAATCCAAATATGCTTATTTAAACCACGAAGATCCACACACACTCTTAGTTCACCGTTCTTCTTATGCACCACAACAAGTGACGACAACCATTAAGAAGACTCGATAGGCGTGATAATACTTTTTTCACACAGACAGATCAGTTTGTTTCCTAATTTGGCCGTGATACTAACTGGTACACTTCTCAATTTATGTTTAACCGGCATAGAACCCTTCCTCACTTTAAGCTGACGAGTGAAACCCTTATGGTATCTAATTCCATGGAAAATACTGAGGGATATTTTTTCACAAATTTGTCTATGAGATCATTTAAACACACAACTGACACCTGGTCTTTGGTACCTGGCCTCAGCCCCATTTGGAACAAACCCTGGAGAAACCACCCCAAAATAGACAGTCCCTTTATCAGCACATAAATGTTGTCATAAATTGTTCTCCCTCTGAACTCTAGTATGTCCTGAAATAGATAGCTAATTTTGTACCTTTCATAAGAAACAGGTGACATTTCAGGTTGCTCCAGTGGCCTAATATCCCAAGTATCTCTAAACAATTCCTGATTAATCATAGTGGCCCTAGCACCATAATCAACTAATATTTTAAGTGTCTTGTCTCCTACACCAATATCAATGTAGAAGAATCTCTACTCACCACATCTTCTGTGACAACCATTACCATGTCTTTGAGATCGTCTTGGATTTTGTCTACTTCATCATGCTCTGACTCAGACACATTGGCCACACCAACACCATTCTGATCAACGCGATTACCATGTGGAGTACCACCACTACATTTACCATTCTGGCACACTTTGGTTACACACTCAACACATCACATTCTTAGCAGGGCACACTTTGTTCCCCTTGTATGTGTATTATTGCCACACGTAAACCACACATTGGACTGTTTGAAAAACGGCCTACTATCACCATGTGGTGCTCTGACCATCTAGTCGTTTGATTTAACTACCCTATTGGTTTCTGAAGACCTATCTTCAAGTTCCTTTACTGATATTTTAGATATCTTGATGCTTTTCGCCATCCTAATGGTTTCATCAAGTGATGGATTACCCATAGAGAGTAGTTTCTACTGAACAGACTTGTACATGCACTTACAAATGAATTGATCCTCTCTAATTGATCAGCAAACATTTCCAATTGGCAATCAGCAACTAATCTCCTCACAACCGAAATATAAGTGTCAACATCTTTGCCACTTCTTTGATCACATTAAAAAAATTAATACCTGAGGGCCACCAGACTAGGGTGAATATCGAACCTGAGTTAAAGTTTCTTTACAGTTTCCATTTACTCTTCAACTTCCTCACAGGGCCGGCTTTGGCGCTTGTGGCTCCCGGTGCGACAATCGCTTTTGGCGCCCCCACATCCCATGACCACCTCCTTGTATTCTCTCCGTACCACCTACAAAAGTGCCCCTCGTTTCTCCTATCATAAGATATTGCTAAACACAGCCCCCCCCTTAGATCATAGCGCCCCCCTCAACAGTGCTGCGCCCAGTACGGCTGCACCAGTCGCACTTCCCTAAAGCCGACCCTGCTTCCTCCCCTTCATTGAGAACAAGGGGTGATAAATGTTTAAACACAGACTTTCATTTCAAGCTCAGCGAATGAAGAAGAAGAAATATGCTTCTTTCAGGACTAAACCGTGAAGCTCTAATCACCCCCTAATATATTTCAAAGGTGTCAAACCAGTTCCTGCATGAAATTGGCGGTTTGCCTGGTGTTTCCAGAGAAGATGTTGGAGGCATAAGCGACTGATTGTAACAAAATACTATACAATTAATGACAATTTACCATTTAAAAACTGAAAACATAACAAAGTTGACAGCGCATGGACACAGCTTATAGAATAAAGGTGTGCGTGCCACCACAGCATGCTAACCGAACTAAACCAAAACAAATGATTAAATAAACTCAAATTGAATGTTACAATGAATGCAGCTACGCTCAGGTATGCGCATCACTATGATGCACAAATAACAATTTGTCTAGAGAAAACTTCAGTAGACAATTTTTCCCAATAGAATGATTACACCAGTACAAATATACTGGCACACCTGCTAAACACGTTGAGAATGAAAACAATGTTCACAAGTTGGTGGCATGCATGCATAACTGACGCGAAGATGCGTGCAACACTGCATCCTTCAGGCTGCATATAATACTCTTAAGATGGCAGCATGCATGTGGGAGTGAAGTGAGGTTGCGTACAAGACCTTGTCAATATACTCCGAATATGGTGGTAGTGTACACGCACTGACTGCTGATTCCTTGTTTCTTGAATCTTCACGGTAGACTAACACCAACGTGGCACCAGTACTGGGTCAAACCACACGGCCAAGTAAACATGGGCAGGGTATGGTAAATTAAGCTCCCATCTCTATAGGTCAGCAAAAACCAGCAGACACACCCACCTTTGACTATATATCTTCAAAAACAGCAGACAAGTGTTCATTCGTTGTGGGGTCTCTGAGGTAAAATTGTGGCCAATCTATTTGTAGTAAGAGTCTATTTGGGTCGGACATAGTATGAGAGAAAGTTTATTGCAATAAACAGAGACCGCAATAGTGGTACTGTGGTAAATAATTTAATTACCGGGACTTAATTTGATACAGAACATAATAAAAATAGCTCAGTAAATAAGAGGCAGAATCCGTGGTATTAGAGGTTCGGAATGGGCTTTATTCTAATGGACGATTTCGAAATCGTGGCCTCCAAGTTCCATCACCACGGAGGTTCAGGAAGTGAAGTACATACATTATTGATAATTAATCACTTTTATACAATAGTCATTACAGTGAGCAAATGTGAGAGGCGTAACAATTGATAGCAAAGATAACATTTTACATGCGTAGCTGAAAATGGGCGTGATTGGGCGTAACAAAGGAACGTCATCAGGCATGATGTCATAATGGGGTGGTTCCATGAAAGAATTTCGCAATGTCAGCAGAAATACTTGGCAGAAATGCGCGCGCAGCAGCATGACGTGTGATTGACGTGCAGCTAGGGGGTGAAGGGGATTTGACATTTAGCTCTACATGTGGCGACAGATGTCTGGAGGGTCAAGTCAACCTAATCCCAAATCATATCTAACATCCTATGTTTAAAGAACTAAGTTATCCAAAAGAGAGGCCTTCTTGGAGTAGAATCTTATTCTATACTGACTATACTGACTGTTAGTGCGTGTACAAGCGTCTAAGTGTCTACACTAGATGCGAGGGCAGGAATCTTCCATAGCAACAGGGCTATGAATTACTTGTATAAAGACAGAGAAACCGGGCCTTTGCTCGGTAGCTGGCAGAATGTTTACTTAAACTACTAGACAGGAATGCATTGGGCAGGGAACGGAGCAGATAATTTCGAAGGTGAAATACAGTTCTTGGCAGGCAGCAGGCTGATGTCAGGCTTCGTGAGCCGCGCAGGGAATGAGACAAAGTTCATGGTCACAGATGCAGGCTCAGACTGGAGCTTCAGAGGCAGAAAGCAAGAAAAGCTTGATGACAGAATCGGGGCCTACTCGTCTGAACTGTAAAATGGCATAAGTGAACCATATAAAGGCGGTGGCCTTTCGTACTTAGGAATGGAATATCCGGCTCATTCATGGCGGATCTAAAAGAGGACATGTTAACGGTGGACGCACATATATTTGCGTCTTCATAACTGGAACTTGAGGGAACATACATGTACTTGTAACATGCACATAGAACCGTTGGGGTCCAAGATAGGGGACATAACTGACCAGAAAAATCCATATTTCCACATTCCCTCCTTGTCCCCTACTTGCCCGTCAAGAGATATCAATCTTCATTAATCCATTGATCTGTTCATATAGCATCATTTGTTCTTCTTTCTTCTTCCGGGATCTTGAACGAAAATCTTGATGTGGAATACACGATGTGGCACACAGACCACAAATCGCTGGTCCACATTGC
Organism: Triturus cristatus; assembly: GCF_964204655.1. Taxonomy (NCBI): domain Eukaryota; kingdom Metazoa; phylum Chordata; class Amphibia; order Caudata; family Salamandridae; genus Triturus; species Triturus cristatus. The sequence goes on along the minus strand of NC_140591.1, from coordinate 874,860,737 downwards.
AGGCATAAGCAGCAACTGAATAGTATGAGGAGGCCAATACCTAGGAAGGATAGAACTCTCCATCCCCAGGCTGATAACACGCTCCAAAACCAACCGGACCAAGTCCAGGTGCCTGGATTCTGGTGTATCTGGCTTACAATCTTATGAAGACGTGTTATGGCTTTATATACAGATGGCGAATTTTCTGGTATGAAAATGCAACAGCTTGATCCGATGACCCTACAAGCTCCGCCCCTATCGGCCAGGATGACGTCAAGGACAAGACGATTTTGAAGCACAACAATCCGCATAGCAGACTGTTCTTCTGTTAAATTGCCTAAGGCGGAAATAGTTTCGTTCACTACTGCTTCAAGGGTTCTAGTTAATCTACGTATCAGTTTACTATTAGTAACGGTACCTATATAGGGAAAGAGGCCTTTATTGAAATCTGTGTATTTTTCCCATGCTGTTTCAGTGTAATCGACTATTGGGAGATCTCTCCTTTCTCTATTGTGTACTAAATGAGTATTTCTGTGATAATCAGGAGGAGCTAGAAAAACAGGTGGCAAAAGGAATCCAATGTAGCAGGTACCATCCCAATCTAGAGGCAAACGTACATATGCCATCTGACCACATATAAAATAGGAATGGCGGGAAGCTCTAAATGTCGACTTGCCTTGATCACTGAATTCTATTACAGCGGTGCATCTACTATGGCCCATATGTATGGAACCATTCTTTCTTACACATAATTCACCTTTTACTGGAAATACTGACATGGCGGGCAAACTTGGAGTAGCTTCGGATTCGACATTTAGGATCATAAGATTAAGCGTAAAATTACCTAATCCATATACTTCATTTTCTAGATCAGTTCCTGTTCTCTTGGGAAGTCCCTCCTTGTTGGGGTGGCAGACTTTAAGTAAAACTAAGTTCAGATTTCCCCATACCCAGTTGTCTTGATAAACTGCAGAATTTGAATCTAAGGAATTAATTAAGCTAAACCATGCTCCACAGGAGCCGTTGTGTGTGAACGGGTATGGAAAAAGAGGTAGAATTCCTTTATAGTTCTGATAGGGAGGGAGTCGGCCACATATCCAACAATTTGTAGCATTGCTAACCTGATGGGAATGATGTAACATACTAATAAAAGTGTTATTGCGCAGCGCAAATCTGTATGACAATTCATGCGGAGGTAATTCACTAAAAGAATGTTCAGCAGTAACATTATAAACGTGTCTAGAAATAGGATAATATATGTGCAACAATATACTTGCAATAATTATTAAAAGACTTAAGAAAAACAAAATTAATAACGTCACTGTGCAATGACTACGCAGTGATTTACAGTATGCATGTCGTTTCAACATTTTTCGGGTTTTTCCTCTATTCAGATCTAAGGGATACATGTCAGAGACAAATTCAACCGCTTCACCTTGGAGAGGACTTAAACAATCAAATTTCCCGACTGATTAGATCTGAGTTTTAGTTTATAATGTTCGTGACTACTTGAGTCAACCAAAGGAAGTTTTGAGTCAATGGGTGAAGACACGCGAGGTGTAGTTTTTATATCCGATGGTAGTCCATAAAATTTCTTGATATGACTTGAATGTACCCAGCCTTTTCTGCCTTCGATCTTCACGGCTGTCCTTGTGGTGAGCAAGACCAATTGTGGCGACCTCCACCTAGGATCCAGCTGAGTCTTTCGATCAAAGTTCCTCACTAAAACGAGATCCCCCGGAATTACGTCATGGGGTTTCACTTCAGTGTTGTCAGGAAAAGCTGCAGCTACCTGTGAACGACAAGATTGTAGTGCAGACATCAAGGAAGCCAAATAATCTGTCAGCATATTACAGTCAATATCAGTTATTTTACGTGGTATAGGCGTCCCCCACATATTTGGTGGTCTGCCAAAGATCACCTCATACGGAGATAGCCCTGTTCGAGAGTGTGCTACCATTCTCATGTAAAAGAGTGCAACTGGTAATGCTATTACCCAGTCGACACCTTTTTCCCTGCATATTTTGGACAATCTAATTTTCAGGGTCTGATTATGTCTTTCCACGAGACCTGCTGCCTCGGGGTGTCGGACACAGTGGAATTTCCACTGATAGCCTAACAAAAGTGAAACGTGTTTCATGAGTTCGGATGAGAACGGCTGGCCGTTATCTGAGTAGACAGCACGTGGTAAACCGTACCGTGGGAAGAATTCTCGAACTAGCTGCTTGGCAGTGGTCGGGGCAGTGTAATCTGAAACCGGGTATGCCTCTGTCCAACGGGAAAGAGCACAGACAACTACGAGAACATATTTGAATCCTCGACATCGTTCCATCTGGATATAATCCATCTGGAGGATTTCAAAAGGGTGATCAGGAGGCTGAAATCCACCCTGCTCTACGGGGATGCTTTTTCCTGGGTTGAACTGACAACAGATCATACAGGTACGAACTTTTTGTTTCGCTGCTGCTCGTAAATGTTTGTTGAACCAAATGTGTTGAATGCTGTCTAGCACAGCTTTCTCTCCTAGATGCGCTGGACTATGGACAGTGTTAATAATGACTTGGACCATTGAATCAGGAAGGAACCATACAGATTTTTCCTTCGTCATCCATCCTTGATCCGTTTGGATCCCTCCTAATTCAGTCCATTTCCTTATTTCGTCTGGAGTAGCATGTGTCTGTATGTCAATTACATCAAGAGCGGGATCCTTAACCATCATGCAATGTGTTGGTGTCTGGACTATTGTCTTTGTCATGTCGGATGTTTGAGTTTGAGCAGTCTGTTTAGCTGTTCTGTCAGCTAGATCATTGCCTTGAGAAATGATATCAGTAATTTTCGTATGAGCTTTGCATTTCATAATCGATATTGCAATGGGTAGATGTATTGCATCTAATAAGGCATGAATGAGGGGTCCGTGCTGAATGTGGGCACCATGAGAAGTTAAATAACCTCTCTCTCGCCACAGCACGCCGAAGTCATGTACAACTCCGAATGCATAACGTGAATCAGTGTATATGTTGACTTTTTTATTTGTGGCTTGAATACAGGCCTGTGTCAGAGCGACGAGCTCTGCTGCTTGAGCGGACAAGGTATTTATACACTTGGTTTCAATAATTTCGGTGTCTGTTGTGACTGCATAAGCGGCCACTAACTCTCCTGTACCTGTTCTCATACATGAACCATCTACATACAACGTTAGGTCTGGGTCTGACAATGGGACATCTGTCAAGTCTTGTCTGGGTTTTGTCGTTATTGTAATAACATCAATACAATCATGAGCTAGTGGGTCTGTTCCATTTACAGGTAAAAGTGTGGCAGGATTCAATGTGTTACAACGTCTGATTTCTATATGTGGCTGAAACAATGTTAATTCGTAACCTGTAAGTCGCGCTATAGTCAAGTGTTGTGTTTGCGTTCGATTCACAAGAACCTCTACTGCATGTGGTACTTGTACTGTCAGTGGATGTCCTAACACTATGGCATCGCTTTGTCTGATTGCTAAAGCTGTCGCTGCCACTGATTTCAGGCACGCAGGCAGAGCCTGAGCTACGGGATCTAATGTACTAGAAAAATAAGCACACGGTTTGTGTGATCCTGCTTGTTCCTGTGTGAGTACTGACAAGGCAGTACCTTCTCGTTCTGTAACAAAGAGTGTAAAATGTTTTCTGTAACATGGTGTTGCTAAAACAGGTGCTTGGCATAGAGCTTTCTTTAAGCTTTCAAAAGCTAGTGTGTGTTCCTGAGTCCAAGGGAGGACAGTCGATGTGGCTGCCTCCTGTGTTGTTAATTGAATGAGTGGTTTTGCTAGAAATGCATACTGAGGGATCCACTGCCTACAATATGAAGTGAGGCCTATGAAAGCCCGCACCTCCTTTTGCGTCTTGGGTATTGGCATGTTTGCAATTAGCTGGATACGATCTGGTGTAAGCTGCCTTCCCTCCTTGGACAGCGAGTGACCAAGGTAAATAACTCGCTGGACACAGAATTGCAGCTTAGAAGGGGACACCTTGTGCCCCTTTTCTGCTAGAAATTGTAAAACCGTCAGTGATGCCTTTTCACATTCAGGTTCGCTTCGGGCAGTGATCAGCAGATCATCGACATATTGAAGCAGAGCAGTGTTGACTGGCATGTATATACTGTCAAGTTCTCGTTTCAGTGCTTGGCTATAGATGCTGGGGCTTTCTGTAAATCCTTGAGGTGCGCGTGTGAATTTAAAGCTACGTCCATTTAAACTAAATCCGAACAAGTATTGGCTTTCCGGATCTATTGGGACGCTGAAAAAGGCATTCTTGAGATCAATTACAGTAAAGAATGTTGCTTCGGAATCAATAGCTGTCAGTAATGAAGAGATGTCTGGAACTACGGGGTATTGTGGTACAATACATTTATTTAATTCGCGCAGATCAATAACCAATCGATATACTGGGGGAGCCTTTGGATCAGTTCGTTTAAGAATCGGAATTATCGGTGAATTACATACATTGGAGTCGGTCTCCACAACCACTCCTTGGCCGATAAGCTCGTCAATGATTTGCAGTAAAGCCATTACAGCATCTGGGGGTAACTTGTATTGTCGCATTCGTGGTAGTACCACTCCTGCCTTTAGTGTGACTCGATAGGGTGTAATGTTCATGCAACCAACATCTGTAGGGCCTTGTGCCCATAAATGTGTCGGTAAAGTCTGCAGTCGGGAATCCATATCTCGAGACACATAATGACCTTTGAAATCACGTAAAAACAATCTTACTCCTTCCGGAGAACAACATATTATAGCTCCTAGAGCTTTCAGTGTTTTTATACCTAACAAGTTTTCTGGACATGATTTAGTAAGCAATAAATCTGTAGTTCTGGTCAAGGGTCCTATCGTAAGTGGAAGAGGCTGTGATACTTCATTAACAATAGGTTTTCCTGAAAAACCAAGGGAAATATTCTGTGAGCCTGAGAGGGGTGCCCCTGGAACTTCACTTCGTTTTATGGTTGTTCGACTTGCCCCTGTATCAAGTAAAAATTTTCTATCTTGGCCTAATAATTCACTATGTACATAAGGTCCTTCTTGGTCTACAGGGACCTCGATAAGGGGTAAGTCAACTTCCCTCTCTAGGCTGGTTCATGCATATCGTTGATAATCAGGATAGTCATACTGTGCGGTCTGGTACAGCTGTCGTGTCGTGGTTTGTGTGGCAGCAGCAGGCAACGCTGGTGCGGCTGGCACAAACTGTATAGACTGTTGTGGAGCTGGCATGGACTGTGCATGCTGCGGTGCTCCTTGTTCATTCTGATCCTGTCTAAGTGGCCGTGGTCTTTCTTTTGTAATACCTGTGGCGATATTACGCTTCAAGACTGGGCAATCGTGTATGTAATGTCCTGGCTGTTTACAATAGTTGCATGTCCCTTTTACAGGTCCTGCTGAATCACCGGACTGTGTCGTACCCTTTTTATGACCTTCAGCTGGAACTGTCTGGGAGACTAGCATTTTCATTTTCGTGTCTTTCATGCGTCTTTGTTCATGTTCTTGTTCTTCTCTAATTCTATTGTAATGGTACTGTAACATTTGTAACATTTGTGATGGGGTATTACCTTGCCAGGTACTCTCGAATTTTAATACTCTATTCTTCACTTGGGGCAAAGAATTTTCAACTAATTTTGTCACAAACAGATGTGGGTATGACTCGCTACTTGCTTTTATACCACTATTTATACCAAAACATTTTTCGAATCGGGCATAGAAATCACTAGTATCTTCATCTTGCTTTTGTTTACAGGCTGAGATTGCACCCCAGTCTTCCTTTTTCGTGGTTAATAAACGTGGTAGTACCTGTACTAGTAAACCTGGCAGTGCTTTAGTTTTGTCCCCAAGCCCCGAACCTGGACCTCGGGCCTTTTCTTCATTTTCTAATGCTGTCCAATCTATCTTTTGGTCTCCTACCTCCCACTCTTTTTCCTTGAGTTTTTCATAAATGCCAGCAGGCATTAATACCTTTAATATTGTCATAATGTCGGGATAGGTATACTCTCCCATGAGTAACATGTCTTTAATTTCTCGGTGGAAACCCGCTGGGTCTTTGTCATGACTGGGTACCACTTTCTTCATTTCCAACAATTCTATTTTTGATATGGGCGTATATACATATACACGTTTAAACTGATTGTCCTCGCCCTTTATTGGGTGCACTTCTCGTAAGGGATTCTGTCTGTCCATGTAATACATCGGTCTTTCCTTGATGGGCAGTGAATCATGTTCTGGACATACAAAAAGAATGTACTGCTTTCTGGATTCTAGTATTTCCTTAATTAACTTAGTACCTGAACCTTTCCATCTATTCGTGAGTAATTCAGTCAATATATCAGGTAAGGGACCAGGATCCGAATGTTGGCTTTTATATAGTATAAGAAGTTGTTGAATCATATAAATCCCAGCTAAACGCTGTTCATCTGGGGTGAGATTCAAAAATGTGTGCGCTACTGTATCATCCTCGTACTTTCCGGGACTGTCAATCCAATGAACGGCTGACCTGGCTAATTCTTGTTCATCCATAGAATCAAGAAAATGATAACCCCTTCGTTCTCGCAGTAATTTGTCAGCGGCTTGGAACGAATGCTCGGGGGACCTCATATTTATTATAGGTGTTTGGAAATTCCTGTTATTATCTGGACGTATCGGACGTATCGGGTCAGTAAAGTATCTAGTACTATTACAAGATCTTCCTCTACCTACATAGGCTATGGTTTCTGACTGTCCTGTGGACAGTCCTGATCCTTCCTCCTCCTCGTTTTGTTCAAACTGGTCTACCGCTAATCTCTCTTCGTGTAGGCGTTCTATTTCTTTACGGATCTTTCTGCACATGGCTATTATACATTTTTGCCTGTCATGTCTCCCTTCTGATATATTCTGGCTCCATCTGGTAAGAGTTTCCATTGTTTCTGGGTCTACCCCCGGTCGGTCTTGATTTCTGATCACACAATTTATGAGGAAACGTAACAGTTCCCCCTGTATCTCCACTTTCTGGTATTCCATAGCTCTGTTAATACTTTCAGAATCTCGCCCTGTTTGGACAAAATGATATATATTATCTAGATGCATAGTCATTCCTGGTAACTTCCCTAAATACACCGCGGCTCGTCTGATACGTAATGATGCCAGGATCATTTCGTCCTCTTTGCCGGGCACAGGGTCATATCTACAATCTACAAGAAGTTCCTTAAGCGTGCGGGAATTTATGAGTTTGGGGGTACGTGGATGTGCTGACTCTTGAAAGGTAAGTTTATTTATTCTGGGTGGCGTAGAAAAAATATTGGTAGCACCTCCAGTAGCCCCGTCTGGAGTATCGGGCGTGAAAGGATTCGTAGAACGTGATACAGCAACTATAGGTGTGGACACAGCTATAGAAGTAGCTGTAGGAACAGATGTGGAAACGGACGTGCTTGCCGGAACTTGTGTCAGGATTTGATGCTGTAAGGATATAGATACAGGATCTTGGCGTTGAACCTCCCCGGCCGACGGTCTGTGTGGGGCGGGGTTAGCATACTCGGGAGCTGCGTCATCTAAATATGAGGAAAGAAAAACATCTTCTGCGGTTCTAGGATGCCCTTTAGGATGTACCTTTATTGGAAACAATGGGGGTGGCAAGTCTTTTGGTATCCCCGCAGTAGCCTTAGGTAATCCTTCGGCCAGAAGGGGATACATACCCTTCATAAGGGCATTTCTTTGTCTGTCTACTTGTTCTGATTTCACTCGTGTACCTTCTTCAATTAATAGATTTTCTCGAACTTCATTTGAATTCTCTTTACTCTTCTCTTCCTGTCTACGTGCTTTTTCTGTGCGTCTATACGATTCTTTACGCCATAATTCAATGGCGTCTTTCTGTGACTGTCTGGCTTTCCTTTTCCATAACTCTTCCTCTACTTTAACGATGCAATCTGCATCCCAGGTCCCAGCTGCGGGCCACCTCTGACTTTCTGGTAATTCCTTAGTGTAGTCTACCCATAGATCAAGAAATAATATAGCGTCTAGGCCGTGTTTATGATACATGAAGTACCCTGGAGTGTCCCTAGGAGGAATGGGAACAGCTTCTTCGAGTACCCCTTTTCTAGTTGTGATCTGTCTTAGTTTCGAAAAGAGCGGCATATTGAGAACTGGTCTGATACTTGGTCTTGAACAAACTTAATACAATAAAAACACAATAATGAACAGTCATTCACACCACAGTATGCAGGACATATCAATACATTTAACATTTAACATTTAACTGAGCAACGATGATGATGACGATCTAAGAAAACTTAATCATAAAACATAATTCTCGACATTAACGGGAATTATTCTGAATTTATATACTTGATATACTAGATATACTGCTAAACAGTACAGATACACTGCTAAAACAGTGCAGACCGGATTTGTGTACCCAAACCCGTCTGGACCGGCACAACTTATGTGCACGCCAGAACGCCTCCCCAGTAATGGTACTCACCGGGTAGCTCGGAACGGAAGGCCTCGGAACGGAACTGTACTGAACTGGACCGGACTGGACTGGACTCGACTCGAAAACTTCGGACACGTCAGGACATCGGAAACCTGGTGGGCCTCTGTATACCTCGGATCTTGCTCTCTCAGCTAGGCTCTGGTCGGGATACTTCGCACTTCTCACCGCCTCGTCTGGGTGTTGATCGCAGCCTCAGTCGCCCCCGCTTGACCGGAGGGAGATACAGGAAATCCTGCTGGTACGCGTTGTTGTCCGTCCAGCTGTGGCAGGAGACCGGGCCTGCAACGCACCGCCGGCGCGTGAGATGAGAAAGTGTCCCTGTTCGGGCGCCATTTATGTGGTAAATAATTTAATTACCGGGACTTAATTTGATACAGAACATAATAAAAATAGCTCAGTAAATAAGAGGCAGAATCCGTGGTATTAGAGGTTCGGAATGGGCTTTATTCTAATGGACGATTTCGAAATCGTGGCCTCCAAGTTCCATCACCACGGAGGTTCAGGAAGTGAAGTACATACATTATTGATAATTAATCACTTTTATACAATAGTCATTACAGTGAGCAAATGTGAGAGGCGTAACAATTGATAGCAAAGATAACATTTTACATGCGTAGCTGAAAATGGGCGTGATTGGGCGTAACAAAGGAACGTCATCAGGCATGATGTCATAATGGGGTGGTTCCATGAAAGAATTTCGCAATGTCAGCAGAAATACTTGGCAGAAATGCGCGCGCAGCAGCATGACGTGTGATTGACGTGCAGCTAGGGGGTGAAGGGGATTTGACATTTAGCTCTACATGTGGCGACAGATGTCTGGAGGGTCAAGTCAACCTAATCCCAAATCATATCTAACATCCTATGTTTAAAGAACTAAGTTATCCAAAAGAGAGGCCTTCTTGGAGTAGAATCTTATTCTATACTGACTATACTGACTGTTAGTGCGTGTACAAGCGTCTAAGTGTCTACACTAGATGCGAGGGCAGGAATCTTCCATAGCAACAGGGCTATGAATTACTTGTATAAAGACAGAGAAACCGGGCCTTTGCTCGGTAGCTGGCAGAATGTTTACTTAAACTACTAGACAGGAATGCATTGGGCAGGGAACGGAGCAGATAATTTCGAAGGTGAAATACAGTTCTTGGCAGGCAGCAGGCTGATGTCAGGCTTCGTGAGCCGCGCAGGGAATGAGACAAAGTTCATGGTCACAGATGCAGGCTCAGACTGGAGCTTCAGAGGCAGAAAGCAAGAAAAGCTTGATGACAGAATCGGGGCCTACTCGTCTGAACTGTAAAATGGCATAAGTGAACCATATAAAGGCGGTGGCCTTTCGTACTTAGGAATGGAATATCCGGCTCATTCATGGCGGATCTAAAAGAGGACATGATAACGGTGGACGCACATATATTTGCGTCTTCATAACTGGAACTTGAGGGAACATACATGTACTTGTAACATGCACATAGAACCGTTGGGGTCCAAGATAGGGGACATAACTGACCAGAAAAATCCATATTTCCACAGTACAGCCAACTGCTGTTAACCAGCACAACTGACACTCCACAGTCCATTATAGAACCTGACATCGAAACTCTTAGAATACTGCAGTTTGGAAGACTTATCCAGAGCCTGAGGGTTGCCTAAAAGTGATCATTCCGTTTGGCTATCTATACTGGTACCCTAGAGAGATGTTGGGCTGTTTCCGTACATACATGAGACTGTGAAGCTAGAGAGGTTTGTTACTTTTGATGCCTGAGCTGGTGAAACTGGAGCTATTCTGTGAAATTTCACGCTTACGTGACTAGTAAAAATTGGAAACATAAAAATATTTTCTTCTCATGTAAACTGTGGCATTTCTCTGGACTTTGCCTCTTACATGGGGGTTCCACTACTAATAGTGCCTGTCCTCGGGCTCTCCCATTTTGCTTATGCAAATAGAGTAATTTCGCGTTACAGACACTTTTCTCCCATTCTTAATCCGTGACAAACAATAGTAGTGCTTACTCTTTTCTGATTCTGTGATTGATACATTTTGCACATGCGCAAACTAAATATTTTTCTTGATGTTAGCCCTTGAATCTTGCATATGCACAAAGTAATGCTTGTGAACTGGTGAATTAGTGAAAACGTACAAGATGCACAAGACGCATACGCTCATTATACATTTGTCGAAGGTCCTTGTGGATCGTCCTATAGGTGTTTCAGTGAGTCATAGGTACATCAAATTTGGATTTGTAAAATGTTCGCTAATGCATTTAATTTTAAATGGACCAAAAGAAAATTACAAACTCCTATAGTCTTGTTGGAGCTCTGAATTATCGGAAACTTTAATATGAAGGCAAGTAAGTGCCTCTTCAGCCTCTTTCATGTAAATGCACCAAGGTTATTTTTTCCTGCCAGTCAAATGATGCACATTAGAGAGAAATAGTCGAAGGTTCGGAAAACCTCATTTAATATATCCAGCAGCCATTGTCTCCTATTAGTAATACAAGCGGCAACAACTATGGAAGGACTAGGATTCTTGAATTCAACAAGGAAAGAGGCAGTAACAAAAGTAACTGTGTGGACTGCTTTAATATGAATTGCTCAAAACGGTCTTCTCTTTAAAGGAAAATTGCTATAGCACATTGATCTTTGGCAACTGCAATCCATTAAATATATGTATTCAATCTTTTAGATGGAGTGAGAAAAAATCAGATATGTTCTGCGTAGAGTAGTTATAGTTTATTAATGCTTTTTTGTTAAAGGAAATTGGTAGCAATCTTGAAATCTCATTCTCACATTAATGTCATATGATATTGGTTGTGAGGACTACAGTGGAAACATGTCTTGGATGACTTGGTTTAAAAAGGTTATGCAGCGAACATGTAATATGTCAGAGTCACTTTCTGCCAAATTTCCATTTCAGACAGATTATTCTTATTGTTTACAAAAAGAGCACTTTGGTGGTTGCCAGGGTGATTAACTGTTTAAAACTTGCTACCTATGTAATGCTAAAACCACAATCGATACAAAATGTGTTGCTGTGTGAATTTGATGCGTTACTTCTGGCACTTTTGTCATATGGATGCTCTTAACGTTTCATAAATCATAGGCCCCACCAACTGAAAATATGGCTCTGCAAATGTGTCTCTATGTAAATGAACACTTGAATAAACAATACATCCTGTGCATTTATTTTGTAACAGTTGATAACCTATTAAATCAAATAGTTTGCCAAAAAGGCAGGTGAGAACTTATTGTCTAGGTCTGGCATGAAAGTGCAGTTGTCGGCTCAGACCCTATGTAAGCAACAGAAAAAGACCTTTGAAAAGCTTCACTTCGAGAGGACTTTGACTCCTCCTACATGTTCATTTACCTTGAGTACAGCACTGGATTGGGCAGAAGTTGTGAGCTTCTGCTGAAAAAGAGTGCGTATTCTAAACGTCTGCATAATACTTATGCTCATAACAGCAGAATTGAATTGTTACAATGGTAGGCCAATGGTCAATGTCATATGCTTGATCTGTTTATTATGAAGTTAATGACAAAGGCAGTACGTGTGATACATACATTCTCAAAAGCAAGCCAATTGGAATTTAAGGATAGATTGTTATTATACTATTTTAAAGTCTGTACAGAAGTACTTTGTTACATGGAATCTCAGAGATTACTGCATTAAGCAATGGTTGTGGTGTTACTTATTCACTCTGACAAACCCTGGGACTAGATGATTTGCACTTGAATAATCCTTGTTAGGGCTTCTGGAACACATTTGTGGAACACATTTGGTAATTTTATGACGGTATGCCTGATGGTTGCTTTGTGGGAGAGTTACTGTTTAATACAGAAGGCCTGGGCTGGTTCTGATGACAGACCAATGATAAAGGCAGCAGACTAGATAGGTCATTGCGAAAGGTTATGCCAAATAGCATGAATCTGATCTGATTATGATGAAAGGTTATAACAAAATAGCAAAGCCAGTAGCCCTGCTTTCTTTAGTTTGAAAAGTGTATGCTAAATCCAATAGGCCTTTAAGGGTGCATTGGTATTATACTGTATTTATCCTGTAGACAGACTTTTGTTACATGGAATCTCACAGATTAGTGTAGTAGGGAAGGGCTTGGTGTTGTTTCCACCTATGAAAAGCCCTGGGTGTAGTAAATTTCCTCTGCGAGATTCTTTGTTGTACCATCTTGGTGGAGATATGTTGTCCATAATTTTTTAACTCTATATATTCATAATTTAATGACTGTATACCTGATGATTGTCTTCTGTAAAAGCTTATTTTCAAAACAGTCGGCCAGAGCTGGTTACGGGGACACAGCAATGATGAAGGCTATAAGCCTGATTGGCTCACTGGAAACATTATGTTTAATGCCATATGTCTCAACTGTTATTATGAAACATTGAGAAAAAGGCAGTAGGCCTGACTTATTTACTGAGAAATCCATATGTTAAAGTCACTGGGTCTTAAAGGGCTGGGTACTATTACACTGTGTAAAACCTGTAGAAATGTAGACAAGGTATTTGCACTGTTAGAATCTGTGTTAGGCCACACAAGTGGAGTGGTATATTATATTGCTAACTATAATTGTGTACACATATATAGATCAGATCAGAATGAACTTTATTGAGTTCATATCATAATGACCATAAAAGCACAGTATCTTACATCATTTCATCATAATAAAAAAACTAGTTTAAAATAAAATAAATTCGGTCATAATTCCTTTTCAGTTAATAAATAATACATCTATGTTAAAATCAGGATCAGAATAAAAACTAAATAAAATTCAAATGGAAATAAGACAATCGCTAAAGTGTTCTTTTTCCTCACAGAATGCCTAGTTAAAGTGCATGCAGCAATAAACACTTCTTAGCAATCTATACATTTGATTATTTCATTGTAGGGTAGATAAAGTGTGAGTTAATAATAAAAAAAATCTAATTACATTCAAAAATTCAGAAATAATCAGAACAGAAAGAGGTGGACTGGTCATAATGGTATTAAATACGATCGGTTATCCTGTAATACTTTCCTTGTATTTATTGCATATATAAAGAATGTCGCTAAAGCATGACTAACCTTCATGCTATTCATTCAAATCAGAAATTGGTATGCTTTTTGATAATTATATAGTCCTTCGTGTAAAAACAGAGGCTTTAAATTCGTTTTTCTGCCTTCATGATAAATGTTTGCAAATGAGAGTTACATGCATAGATAATTGGGTCCATACAATGTAACATGGGCATCTGACATCCTTATGTGCCCACTTGGTTTCCATCGGGAAAGATACCAGGTGGTGTATTATAGGAAGACGGAATCTTGTTAAAAGGAATCTATGATACAAATTGTGATCCCACCCAAGGTAGCACTGTAGGCTCTAATGAGTAAGGTATGATGTGTATTCCATCAATGTGGCTTTAGTCTCATCCCCTAGTTTACTTTTTTCCTTAACATAGTGCTTTAATACATTCTTTGGGAAAAATAAGATGTTTTCTTGATTCAATCAATCAATCAAGATTTGTATAGCGCAGCTGCTTCACCGGTGAGATCTCGAGGTGCTGTGGGGTCCTCCTGCAGGATCACGCTGTCTGTTCCTATTGGTTGAACATACAGGTCTTGAGGTCGTTCCTGAACTGTTGAAGCAACGGTGATGCTCTGAGGTGCAGGGGGAGAGTGTTCCAGTCCTTAGCCGCCAGGTGGGAGAAAGAGTGGCCTCCACTGTTAGCCCAGCGGATGCGCTGGGTAGCTGCTAGGGAGAGGAATCTGGAGCAGAGTTCCCTAGTAGTTTGAAGGAAATTCACTTTCTTGTTGAAGTACGCTGGTCCTTCGTAGTGTAGTGACTTGTAAGCGTGGGTGAGCAGCTTCAACTGGCATCTCTTTGTGATTGGTAGCCTTTGGAATTTCCTGAGGTGAGGGGTGATGTGCATCTGTCTGGGGAGGTCGAGGATGAGTCTAGCTGCTATGTTCTGGATGGTCTGGAGTTTCTTCAGGAGTTGGACAGCGATTCCTACATAGAGGGAGTTGTCTTTGTCGAGTCTGCTAGTGATGAGAGCTTGCATGACAGTTCGCCTGGTGTTGGACAGGACCCATCTGAAGACCTTCCTGAGCATTCAAAGGGTGAGAAAGCATGCATAGGACACAGCACTGACCAGCTTCTTCATGGATAGCTGGATGTCAAGTATGATGGCATAGTTGCACGTGTGTTCAGTGGGTTTGGGGGTAGCCCCAACTCAGGTGGCCACCAATCGTTGCTCCATAGGGTGTCCTTGCATTTTGCAAAGATGAGAACTTCTATCTTATCTGTGTTAAGTTTGAGACAGTTATTGTTCATCCCGATGGCCACATCCTTCATGCATCGTTGGAATCTATTTTTGATGCCCATAGGGTCGTTTATCAGGGAGAGGATGAGTTGGGTGTTGTCGGTGTAGGGAATGATGTTGAGTCAGTGGCTACTGACGATGTTGGCCAGGGGTGTCATGTAGACGTTGACGAGGGTTGGGCTGAGGGATGAGCCTTGAGGTAAGCCACAGGTGATGTTCTTATGGGAGCAATGAGTAGTGAGGGATGATGATCTCCTGCGTCCTTCCTGTGAGGTAGGAAACGATCCACCTGAGGGCTGCTCCTTGGATTACAATCTGGTGGAATCTGTTGATCAGTGTGTGGTGGTATATGCTGTCGAAGGCTGCTGAGAGGTCAAGGAGGATGAGGGCTGCTGTTTCTCCATGCTCTAGCAGCATTCTGATGTCATCCGTGGCTGCGATGAGAGCTAGCTCGGTGCTGTGGTTTGCTATGAAGCCCGCTTGGGAGGGGTCCAGATGGTTGTGGTTCTACAGATGTCTGGTTATGGATATTGATAGCTTTCTCAATGTGCTTGGCTGGGAAGGGAAGCAGGGAGATGGGTCGGTAGTTCTTGAGTTCTCCTGGATCCGTGGATGGTTTCTTCAGCAATTGCTTCACAACGGCATGTTTCCATTTTGGGGGGAAGTGGGCCGTGGTGATCGAGAAGTTGAGGACCTTGGTGAGTTCTTTGCTGATGGATTTCTTGCTGAGGTTGAAGTCCAACTTGGTGGGGGGGTTCAGATGCGAAGTCTTGGTAGATAGTGTTGATTTTGTTGTGGAAAAAGTCAGAGAGGGTGTCGCAGAAGAGTTGCCAGGGTGTGATGGTGTTTTCAGTTGCCAATGGGTTGGTAAACTCCTTAACTATATTGAACAATTCCTTGCTTGTGTTGGAGCTGTCTTTGATGCGGGTGGCCAGGGCAGACTTCTTGCTGTTTTCAGGAGGTGGTGGTAACGGTTCAGGGCATCTTTGAATTGTTTTCAGTCCTCGAGGGTCCTACTGCCATGCCATCTTCTTTCCTTCTGTCTGCAGTCAAATGTCTGGGTTTTCAGTTCTGCTGTGAACCAGTTGAGGTGTCCTGTTCGTTTCTTGAGTTTGGTGGGTTTCCTAGGTGCGACTTTGTCAGCGCTTGCCATGATCCAGTTTCCAAAGATTTCTTCAGTGGTGATGGGTAGGCGTGAGTTGAGGGCGTTTGTCCATTGTTGCTTTGATACCTTTGACTAGTTGCGCGATGTTTCACTGACAGTGGAGGCGGGTGTTGGGTGGGCTCCAAGATGACAAAATGGACACAGTAGTGATCGACCCAGGTGAGGTCCTCAGTGTGGGTGTATGTTACTCTGTTGCTGGCTGAGAAGATTGGGACAAGCAGGTGTCCTGCAGTGTGGGTGTGGTTGATGACAAGCTGCTTGAGTCTGAGGTTAGCCATGCTCTCTAGGAGGTCAGCACTGTTGGCGTCGTTGGTGTTCTCAAGGTGAAAGTTGAGGTCTCTAGGTAGGAATATGTACAAATTTGAGTCGATGGGGCCGATGAAGTCGGAGATTGCGTTGCAGAAGTCAGGGTGGGGTCCCGGTTCTCCCACAAATTTGTATCATAGTCTCCAATGAGTTGTAAACTCCTGTTTACCTGGGATAGCCAGGGTATCTTATATGGCTGGTCCAATGCCATACAGTACCTAATAATGCCCTGGGTTACTTTGGAGCTCAAGTTTTAACCAGACTGACAGCCAGAGTACCAATGGTTTGGCCTCTATAATATCCAATATGGGCTGGAGGCCCAGTTCCATGTGGACAATAGTGCTAGGGGTTGATTGTGGTACCGCTAACAACCTTCACAAGAGCGTATCTTGTTTTTGAAAAATGTAACTCTCCCCTAGCCTCCAAATACCCGCACCAGATGTTGCTGCAGATACCGTCTTGGCACTATAGAGTTTTGCCATTACTGGTATAGGCTTAGACCCTAATTTGGCAGCAAATCTAAATATCCCCTCATTGTGCTCTGACATATTCATCACACTGCCTTATGCATGTGAATTCCAGCCCCTATTATCTGAGAACCTTAGACATAGGTAAAAAAAAGTGCTTTTGGCTTGCGATCTTATTGCCATTTAAAATAAAAGGAGTAGGATTCCCGTTTTTTGCTACGGCATGACATTGTAAAAATCTTCCCCTGGTTATTAATCTTTAGCTCAACACTTTCCATAAAGCCACTAAAAGAATTAAGCCGCGTTACACAAAAGTGTGAGTAAGGGCACCCAAAAATCGTGAAGAAACTTGTACATGTCTATGGGGACTCCATCCGGACAGGGTGCTTTCCCCAGCACCGATTTGGCTAATGCTCTCTTCACTTACTCTATAGAGAAGGTGATATCAAATTGGGTAATGTCCGATGGAAATTCTCCTTCATGGTCTTTCTCAATAAAGGGTGTAAAGATCGAAGAAAAATGATCCACCCAAACTTCTGCCATGATTGAGTTCTCAAGGTTCAGGGTCAGAAAAATGTTTAACAGCGGGAGTATTAATAGTCTTCCAAAATAGTATATTGCCTTTAGTATCAGCAGCCTGTACTAGGCTAACCCAAGCTGTATCTTGTAAATTCTTCTTTATTGAGTTAATGGCCTGTTGATATCGTATTCAGCTATTTTGGATGGATACCCGATCCCTTGGATAAGCATGTAGCCGCTTGATTAATCCCCAGTGTGCCTTTTACAACGACAATTGAACCACCCCTTTGGCTCTTGTTTTTTAGCTCTGATACTTTTGCTCACATGTTGGTTAACAGATTAGGAAATCGAAAATTATGAATCGACAATTGTGATACTTTATACATTATCTTTCAAGCAGGAGTGGAAATAATCTTTGCTTCCTCTTATTAGCTCTGACATAAAGTTGTCAAGATCAACTCCCACCCATTTAATCCCTACAGTTTTTTGCCCAATTGGATTAACGTTATAGTATCCGTGTTATTATGCACTGGAGAATTCAGCAATAATGTTAGAATAAGAGGATTATGATCGCCAATACAATTTTTCCCTACCATCAGATTGATAAGTGTCACACTGTGATTTCTAGAAACCAATATGTGGTCTACATGACTCTGTTCTCTCAGTCCAATAAAAGTAGAGAAATTACGACCTTCCCTTTGGCATTTGGAACCGAAAGGTTCGGGTCATATTTAAAGCTAGCTTATTCAGAGGAGTACCATACAAAGAATAGCTAAAGTAGGCTTCAGCGTGCTTTGTTCTACTTTCGAGGAATGGCTAAAGTGTTCACTATTATCCTCAGAGGAGTCATCAAAGCCACACGCCTTGTTCAGGGATACTGTACATTTGGATAGATTAAAATCTCCTGCCCATATTATAAGCATATGCTTCACTTTATCATAGAGAAAACTCTCCAGTGCATTATCCAAATCTTTTACGACCTTAACTCTGATACTATTAACAATATTGTTAAAATAGTTCACTATAAAAAAATCGGGTTTTTTATCCAAGCTTAATAAAATAAACTGGTAGAAAGGTCAGACAAGGGATATTTTGATATTCCTAAATGGAACCATAGTAGAAATCAGGACCATCAAACCACCCTTTGCTCTTCCCATCTTGGATACTGTAGCGACTGTACATAAGAGGTGAAGTTGTCTATATCAAAAGTATCTGTAAACCAGGTCTCCTGTAAACAGGCCATCTGCACCCCCTTAACAAATTTCACCCAGTTGTCTGTTTTTAGTTTATTAGCCAACCCGGCTACATTCCAAATGGCTAATACCATCTTCATGGTGGTGACTGATCCAAAGTCTACATTACTGCAATTGCGGTTTTCTTCTGCTGCCATGAAAGTAATTTTAATGGCTTCACTGATGTCTATTTGTTATTCCCTTTATTCAAGTGTGGAATTAAAATTTGTGGAAGTTGCAAGTCAGTCTGTTTCCTCCAAACAGGACAGAGGGTTAAAACTCTTGCATACTGAAATCGCTGGCCGTGTTGTACTACTTCCAGTATGGGGGTGTATTTCCTTGGTGAAAGGGGAGGATGAGCTGGTCTGTAAAAATAGCCCAAAGGGACTGCTCTAATGTTACTCCCATGATTCACAAATTGGACCCTGAACAGTATACTTCAACCAAGTGAGTGCACATATATAATTTTATGACTGTATGCCTGATGGTAGCATTCTGGGGGAGCTTATGCTCAATATAGCAGCCCTAAGTTGGTTATGATACCAAGCCAGTTTTAAATGCTATAGGCCGAATTGCTTAATTGAGAAACATTTAGTCAGATTCCATCAGTTTTTTTTTGGTTATTATGAAAAGCTATGGCTAAGGCAGGAGGCCTCGCTTATTTATTGAGAAAATGTATGTTAAAGCCAATAGGCATTTGAGGGAGTATTGATACTGCACTGTTTTAAGGCTTGTAGACAGGTATTTGTTTTTTACATGGAATCTGGCATATGAACATAGTAGGAAACAGTTTTGTTGTTGGTACCCTCTCTAAGAAAGCTTTAGGTAGAAGATTTTCATTCATTGAAGAATCCACGTTGGACCCCCTTAGGTTGCAGGGTGTATAATATTTTGCCAAATATATTTTTGTACATATGTGTAATTTTATGATTGCATGCCTGATGGTTGACTTGTGGGAAAGCTAATGCTTGTTACTGTAAACCTGAGTTTTTTATGTAACAGGCACATTTTAAAGGCTATAGGCCTAGCTGGTACATTGGGGAAAAATATGCTACTTCCCATGTATCTGATAGTTTTAATATGAAAAGTTATGTTAAAGGCAATTGGTGTGACTAATTTATTATGAAAGGCATATCTTAAAGCCAATAGTTGTTTGAAGGTGGATTGTTATTATACGTCTTAAAGACTGTAGACCTTATTGTGTTACAAGGAGTCTTACAGACTGCCTCAGTAGGAAAGCGTTTTGGTGTTGACTACCACCTTGTACAAAGCCTGGTCATAGGAGATTTGCTCTGAGCTAATCCTTGCTAGATGCTCTTTGAAGCGTCTGACATGTTTAGTTGTCTCCCAGGTTCTTGTCATGACATAAATTCATAAGAAAATTCAGACATGAATATACATATAGGCACATTCTGTTTTGCCCCAAGATGCAGGGCAAAAGTTCAGCACACTTCAACTATTGGTGCTTTTGCATTGTGAGTGATGTCATTTTGTCTGATCAGATGTGCACATCTACCTGCAAATGAGTGTGTGTCAATGCCAGGGATTGTAGGTTAGTCCTTTAGTTGTTAATTTTCCCCATTTTTATGGCCTCTTTAATTTATTTTCTTCTCCTTATTTGTATGTATGTGTGCATGTATGTATGGATACATCTATGTATGTATTTGTAAAGCACGCACCTAGCTCAAGAGCACCGGAGTACAGAACTAAATACATAGACCCTGGAAAGATATAATATTTAGAGGAAGGTCAAAGGTAAAATGTTGGGTCAAGGTAATGTTCCTTGAAGAGGTGTGTGTTCAGCCTTTTTATGAACTGTAAGAAAGTCAGTGCTGATATCGATAGAGATGCGCTTTCAGATCCTAGGATGCTTTCTGAATTTTACTTTCTTGCGATGTTTTGCATCTAGTCAGGCAATATCCTGGCTCATAGTCTGGTGTTGTTTCCTAGACATGGTTAGACTGTTTGCCAGGTAAGCTTGTTGTTAAGGGCTTTACTAGTGATGCAACCGGTCAAGAAGAAAAACAGGTGTAGATCTTTTAACATGGCTGTGATGAGGTTGAATTTCTTTGATTCTAGAGTGGTTTCAGGAAGACCACTGAACAGGAAGTTGAGTCAGTCCAGTTGGGAGAGGGTTAGGCTTGTCTGGGTGCTCTAAAGTTGCCTTCAATGTGAAATGGCTTCACATTTTTCAAGAGGAAGAGTTCTATCCAAACTACTTTGGTCTTCCCAATAAAGTGTTGCTTGAATGAAAAGTCTGAGTTGAGGGTGAATCCCAGAGATTTTGCAGGGTCTGTCAGTATGCGGGTGAAACCTTGTAGGTTTAAGCTGGAGATCCAGGCTTGAATCTGAGATTGTTTTGTGCTATTGGCAAACAGCAGGAATTGTTTCTTTGTGGGGGTTGGCTTCAGAAAGTTAGTTTACATCCAAGACTGAATGAGTATAAGGTAGGATTTGGGCCTTTATATTGTCATTGGTTGAGGATGTTTTACGTAGAATTGGGTATCATCCATGCATTTATGGATCTTGATTGCTGTCTGCATGAATGAATCTAAAGAGTGCCATCCGTGTAGTGATGATTAAAGATGATGGAAAGGAGGATGAAGCTCTGGGTAATCCGCAAGAGATTTTGGGTGACCATGATCTTGTGGAATGTATTTGAATGAGCTGGCACTGGTTAGGCAGTTTTTTTTATACCATCCTGCAGCTCCTCCTGACATTGCTACCAAACTGGTCACTTGCCACTAAGTTCATCAGTAGTCTGCTGCATCACGTGTGGCTATTGCTTCTAAACCTAGTGGCTAAATTGGAATAGAATTGTCCATACTGTATCCATGTATTACTGCTCCTATATTTAGAAGCATGAGTTTTGGATCGATACAACAACTATCATTTTTCAGTTCAATGTTTACTGCATGGCCATCTTGGAATGGTATTGTGCACAGTGTATTATTGTTTTACAACTCCAAGATGACTAAAACGTTGCTTCTAAATGTGGCGACCATGTTGGAAATTTAAAATAATGATACGCTGTGTACAATACCATTGAAAGACAGCCACTTGCTTCTACATTTAATTTTATTTTTTTTGCAAGTCTACGCATGCCTCATTTCGTGGTGGCATGTTTTCTTTTTTCAATTTTTACTCTTTTAATTTATCTTTCATATGATTGTTGAGTTTGTATATGTGTTTTATTGTGGATAAGTAAGTGTGTGAAAACAAGAAATAATCAGTGGGTGGTTTAATTTATGTCCTGCTGTGTGCTGATTTCACATGCTACGGGCCGCTTTTGAACTATCAGCCTGGATTTCTGCTGCAGGGGGGAGCAACCTTTGCTATCCTGATTACCCCACCACACCTGAGATTGGAGCCATTGAGGATCATGACCTCTGGGGACCACGAGTCGAACAATCCCTTCCTGGACAACACCTGAGGACCATCAGTGCCACTTAAGGGAGAGCGAGTTTCGCTGCACTGGGGAAGCGTTGCCTCGCTATGTGATGATTTCACTTGCTGGGGTTCGCTTTTGAACTATCAGCCTGGATTTCTGCTGGAAGGGGGAGCACCCATTGCTATCCTGATTACCCCACCACACCTGAGATTGGAGCTGTCATGGACCACGACTGCTGGGAACCATTAGTCCCACAATTTCTTGCTGGATTACATCTGAGGACCATCAGTGCTATTTAAGGGAGAGTGAGTCCCGCTGCAGAAGAAGCGACTGGGTGAATATCTGACAAAGAGCGAGTCCATCCTGCACCCGTCAGCATCAGGAAGAGGTAGGACAGGGCCACCTCCCTTTACTTCGGGTACAGTACTAAGGCCCAACAAGAGTTTATTGGTTACTTATCTTACCTTCCAGATACTTTACTCCCCGTCAAGTTGACTGATCTAAAGGAAGCTGGTCCGACTCACTCTTACCCCTTTCCCTCATTCCAGATAGAAACTCAGCTCCTATTTTTTACATTTTTATTACCTATGGGGAAGCGAAAGACTACAGCAGCACCCGAGGGGAGTGCAGGGACTACCCTGGACCTTTTTTTTAACAGCGGGTAGTTGTAGTCATCTCAAAGGAAATTGAGTTGGCAGGTCTCTGCCTGTCATCCTCCCCATCCGTTAAACCTCACCTGCCTCCTACTTCCATACAAAATAGCGATACAAACAACAAACCTATCCCCTTAGAAGACCAGCTAAGCGCTGAGCTGTTGGAAGCTGCAAAATCCCAATACTTCCACACCTAAAATGCCCTTGAGTAAGGCACCTAACTCACAAATGGGAACAAGGTCAATAGGGAGGAACCAATTGAGAAAAAGTCCCAGATAAGGAAATGGTAGAAACAGACGCCCATCTTGGGGCACTAAAATCGCTCATCAGTGAGTTAAAAACCTCTATATTCAAGCAAGCAAACTAGAACCTATTTTTGCCCGCCTGGGGGCTACTGAACTTAAATTAATTTATTTGACCCGCCCTAAACCCTAACGCACCAAACTGAGGAATCATCTAACCCTGTTTGCTTGGAGGCAAGACCCACAACACTTCTACATGTAACTGAATACCACCAAACCCTGAAGCCGACGGCCTCAAACCCCTCTCCTCTAACCTACCTGGACTTTTGCCCATGAGTTCCAAATGGGGACAGGGCCTCCAGCTAAGCTGGACATAGACAAACCTGCCCAAGAAATGTTGTTTTCAACCCTGTAGAATATGCTCATATATATCCACAACTTCCACCTGAATGCACTCCTTAGGTCTTGGTATTCATAAATGTTCCAACCATCTCAATGTCATCTCATGAGGATACCATGGCCCTAAAAACAAAACTATTCACTGGCGTAAAAGCAAGATGGGATGGATGCTAGACGTATCTCCTGAAATCTTGATGGTCAGGAGAACCCCCTGGCAGTAAAGAGTCAAAGGGGGGATTGTGTGGCAGTTAATTTCAGATCACCTTTTGTGGTAAAATCTCTGGTGGACTCTCTTGGAAATCTACTTCATACACAAGGGTCCATCCAGGTATTGCCTTTGAGCTACTTTTACAGCCTGCTGTTCTGAGCAAGACAAAGAGTGTTGCAGCCATTGATGTTTCAATCTGAATTAACCATAGGTACAATATACCCAATAGAAATGCATTTGGAATGCTGGCCGCACTTGAAGACCTTGACTGGTGTCATATCAGCGTGCCTCCTTTGAATGGAAAAGCAGTTTCATTGCCCTTATTGCAGGTTAAAACGGATTCACACTGTACACGGAATCCTGAGTCTGAACGTAGCCCTGGTACATTAATTCCGCCACTGATGGATGCAATCTCCTCGGAATGTCGTAAATTAACCCTTGTTGAGAATATCTTCAGCATTGCTTCTTGGAATATCTCTGGAGCACGCACAAAAATTGTAAACCCAGACTGGATCAATTTTATAAATACCTTTGACATAATATGTTGCCAAGAAACTTGGATGACGTCAGAGTTTCATATTGCTGGGTATCAGGGTTTCTTTCAATCTGCAATCCCATCTAGGGTGGGCAGAGCAGGTAAGGGACTGGCTAGCTTTTTCTCCTTTAAAGTTACCAATGTCAAAATCTCAAAATGCTGTGTCTCTCCTCATTTTCTCATCTCCCTTTTATGTTTCTCCACTGAATTTGACATCTTACCAATATAATTTTTATTACAATGTTTTTAATCACTCAGTTAGGGACACCATTGACCAACTTGATTAACTCTTGCAGGACTTTTATTTTAAAACTAAATGCACTGAATTCATCATTTGGGCTGAGGATTTTAATAGCCTGTTCAGATTCAAGGATTGTTCCCACTATTTTTATGGTGAGGCACCAGATGAATTACTGTTAAAATACAACTTATCCTGTGCAATTGAATGTTGAGGTATATAAAATGCATGCATTCTAACCTTTACAGGGAATCAAGTAGGAAGCACAACAGACTACATCCTTCTGTAATCCGGGTTAACACCTCGCCTAACTGATTTTGCGATATCTCCAACTGTGTGAGTGATCACAACCCTCTCTCTATTAAATTGGATTGTCTTATTAAAAAGAAAAAAACCTAAGGGACCCAACAACATTGAGTGTGCCAGGAATAAATGTTTAAAGTTAAAATGGGAGAAGGCTGACCATGCTGTATTTAACAAAACAAGTATTGAAGATTCTAGGGTGTCCATCATGACTTGTCTAACTGTATTAGGGCTAGGCTCCATGAGTTCTCTGAGGTTAGACCATTTATGTGGAAGATAGCAGCACAGTCTTCTCAATTTGTTTCCACCTGCGCAAACAGCAAAACAAAGTTCAAGCGTCTTTCTGTAAATATGTACAAGGATTTTCGTAAGACTTATTTAGCCCTACTCTACGTTCTTCTAAATGACAACGTTACACTCCTTCAGCAGACTCTGGCCTTGGTACTCTTCGTAGTAGTTTGGGAAAAATCTATTAAGTTCTTTCTGTATGAACTCACTAATCATTACATCCAGGATAAATTGACTCAGTCTGTTTAGTGGCAACGCGATTTTAAAACTCAGTTCAGCCACAAAGTTCAGCTCAGGGAGGCTCAATGGAATGCAAATTGTTATAGCAAAATTTTCAAAATGCTTTCATCCAGTCCTTCACAGCCAGGTATCTCCATTCAGGTGAGGAGTATCTCTGACAGTGTACTCTGGCTCTATTTGATCTCCTCACTGCTGGCACTTCCTCATCATTGTCACTTAGGCCAGATCCTTAAGTATCTTCTGGGATAGTGTATGGCACACGCACCTCAGGAAAACTGCGTTGCACACTCTCCTGTCTTCTTGGCCACCGGTTTCTGGGCAGAACACCAATACTGCTGCACTAGGCCCTTTCCAGGGTCTGAATCTGATACAGTCAACACTACAGGATAAGACCCTTCTGTACTGACTTCAACTGTTGACTCTCTCAGACCCCTTTCAGGCCCAACAAGCGCTGTCACAGCTTCTTGCTGGTTCCCAACAGCTTGATTAACCTGCTCCCTTTGTCTCACTGTAACCACCGGCACTTCAGGGACAGGTGCTTTTATCTCATCAGGGGGACAAGGGAATCTGAGAGTATGGGCAGCATGCACCCAGTTGGGGGGACCTCCATACTTCACAGCTGTTGTAATGACCAAGATGACTTAGTAGGGGCCTTGCCACCGAGGTTCCAAGCACAAATTGCTCACATTCTTCTTCACCATAAGCCAGTTGCTGGGACTGAGGTCATGGCACTGCTCCTGTTGAGGTGGGGCTGTAGCCTATCCAACCTGGTGAGACACAGACCACACCACATAAGGCAGTCCTTTGCAGTAATCAAGAATCATGTCATCTGTAATGTTCACAAGAGCATTTGCAGGCACAGCTGGCAGTCTCATGGCTCTGCGCATGATTATCTCATGAGGAGATAATCCTGTCCTCCTATCCGGAGTACTGCATAGGCTCATCAAAACAAGAGGCAAAGCATCTGGCCATTTCAGAGATGTTGAAGCAGATACTTTAGTCAATCTGAATTTCAAAGTCCCATTGACCTGTTTCTCAATTACGGAAGCTTCAACCCAACTCGAGAAAATGCACCCAATCACTAGGACATATCTCAGCCCATTTTACACAGGCATCTTGATAAAGTCTAGTTGCATCCTATTGAAGGGACCACCTGATCTCCCTATGTGACTCAGTGTTACTACCGTTCTTCAGCCCACATTTTGCTGCTGACACACAACATATCTGTGATACAACCCTTCAGCCATCAGTCTCAACCTGGGGTTAAACCAGGTCTGCCTGAACAAGTGCACCATGACATCATTACCTACATGTGCAGGTCCATGATAATGTCTCGCCATTGGAGATAACAAGCTATATGGCAACACAGGTCTTCCATCTCCTGAAACCTGAATGTTGCCCTCATCTCTTTTGACAAAACCAGCTATAATTCACCCTTGCTGTTCTGCTTTTGACACTTACTCCAGTAACCTCTTAACATCCTCCCAAGTATCAACAGTGGTAAACAACAGATTTCAATTTGTCCCATCTGTTCCTTCATTCTGGTGTTTTCCATTGAAAGGTACAAGAATTCAAGGCACAATATCTGGTCGTCTCGTCTGCATACCTGTTGCCCAAAGGGACATAGTAAGTTCCATTCCAGTGTGAAGCGCACTTCTCGACCACAATCTGGGCAGGTAGCTGTAACGCCTTCAATAAATTGTCCAAAGACATGAACAAAACCAAAGCCAGTGAAAATGATCAGTCTCAGTTGATCGGAAACACAGCATGCTCTGGCAAGAACAATCAATTTGGCCACTTATGGAAAAAAAAGCCAGGAGGCTTCGACCACACCTGAGACAGTACAGACTGTGTAGGCAGCTCTCAGGTTTCCTTCATGGTCTCGTAAGCAGGAGCCATCAACAAACATCACATGATCTAATTCAGGTAGTGGCACATCTTGTATATCAAGTTTCGGCTTGGTGCATAGTTAAGTCACATCAAGACAGTCATGCTCAGCTTCCCCTTTCATGACATCATTCCCAAACACAGGTAAGAGTGTTGCAAGATTAAGAGTGGTACATCTCCTAAGGGTAATGTTTTCCTCTGCAAGTATAACCTGCTCATACTTGGTAAGGCGGCTACTGGTGAGATACTGGGTTCTGGTAAAGGTTAACAGTACCTCTACAGAATGGGGAACAGAAACAGTTAGGGGATGACCCATAACAATGCTCTCACACTGCTCGATGCTGACACTTGTAGATGCCATGGCTTTGAGACAGCCGGGCAAAGCAGCAGCTACTGGGTCAAGGGTAACTGAAAAATATGCAACAGGGTTAGGAGCATTTCCGTGCATCTGGGTTAGCACTGAGAGCACAGCCCTCCCTCTCACTGCTAAACAAAGCAAAACATTTATTATAATAAGGCATTCCCAGTGCTGGGGCACAACAGAGACTTTCTGTCAGCTCTGAGAAGGTACACATGCAGATGTCAAACCACTGTAACGGATCTGACACATCCTTGTGTGTCAGCCTTTGTAAAGGCTTGGCCACTAGGGAAAAGTTGGGGATCCACAGTATCAACAATAGCCAACCATTCTCAAGAACATCCAGACTTCTTTCTGGGTAGTTGGTGGAATCATTTTCAGAATCACTGAGATCCTCTCTTGAGACACCTTCCTCGCTCCTTTCTCAATGTGATGTCCTAGGTACAAGACTTCCTTCTTACAGTACTGCAGTTTGGTCAGGGATACTTTATTTCCATTCTCAGCTAATAGGTTCAACAGAGCAACTGTATTTCGTATGCTAGCCTACTGTGTATTTGAAGCCACTAATAGGTCGTCAATGTATTGGACCAGGACTGAGTGATAGGGCATAACCAGAAACTCCAGATTCATTTAAAGTATCTGGTTGAAGAAGGTTGGGCTCTTCGTTTACCCTTGTGGGACTCGGCACCATGTCAAAACATGGATGCCAGACCAAAAAGCAAAGAGGAATTGACTATCCTCATGCAACAGTATGGAGAAGAAGGCTCGGCATAAGTGAGCCTCACATGGAATCTGAAACAAAATCACAGCTGGATTCGGTACCACAGAACAACAAGGAACAACGATTACATACATTTTTCTCAAATCTTGCACTATGTGGTACTTGCCATTGGGTTTCGGCAAACCCAGAATGAGTGACTTACGGGGGCTCCACATAATTTTGTTTAGAATGCCTTGCTCAATCATTGAGTCAATCACAGGAGCAATCCCAGCAATGGTTTCAGGAGTCAGATTGTATTGTAGGATTGTCAGATACTCAGCATTAGGTTTCACTGTTAAGCGGACTGGTTTAACACCTTTTATGAGACCTATATCCTTCCTTGAAAAGTCCCAGACTTCAGGTAACACTGCGTCTCTTAGCTCTGGGGGAAGACTATAATTTCTCAACATGGAGTACAATCTGATCTCTGTTTTCTGACTGAGAAGTTTAAAGACAACGTCTTCATCATTAGTCAGAACACTATCAAAGCAAGATGACATAGCGACTATTGAGTCCTCCAGCAGCAATATTGGGATACTAGTCAGCTCTTACGAGGGCAAATTGAGGCAGCCTTACCTAGATTCAGCCCTGAAAAAACAAATACTAAAGCAAATCCTTTCAAAATTGAGGCAGCCTTACCTTGATTCAGCACTGAAAAAACAAATACTAAAGCAAATCCTTTCAGTCAGACTCATGACCATTCCAATTAGAGACATCAATACCCGCTGGAAATCATTAAAGGCGGTCACCTCCTGTAGACTCTGCCATCAGTTTGAGGAGTCCTTGGCCCACCTACTCTGCACCTGTCCTGAATTGAGCCTCGCACGCCGCACTTTATTAAAACCCTTGTTTTTAAAATATGGAACCTGCATGGACGCAGTGAAGCTTCTTTTTAATTTAGAGATCCCCATAAACCTGGCTAGACTAGCGAAATTTGCACAAAAACTTAAAGAGCTCTTAAATGAAGATCGAGCCAGGCTTAACGCAAGATCTCAAGCCCAAAGCCTTGAGCATAAACCAAGTATCCATGGGCCTCTATTTTTATTCTTGATACAGCTCTGAAATGTATAATATGAATTGAAATGATATTGTCTATATTTTACGCATGGTCTTTTGTAACAATTTTTATTAATTGAAACAATAAAATCATTGTTCACTTGTGAGTCTGAAACTCAATGCCATATGGGGTACAATAAATGGAACAATTCAGCTTTCACAAAGGATCTTGCCCAAGCAGATTTACAGGACTCGAATCACACACCACAAATCAGTGCTTCCTTTCAAAATACCCTATTTTGATAGGTACTGCTTCTGAGTCAGGGCTAGTTATTTGTTTATTTGCAACTCTTACAACTAGGACTTGAATTCCTGGGTGGAGAAGGTTGGGAACCTCTGCTGCTCTCACAGTTGAGCAGGTAACATCAGTCTCGATCAAGAATGATACGGGTGGCCATTCACCTCACCATCCACGAATGCACCACTCTGGTCCAAGCATGCAATACACCTCCCCTCTCAGGCCCCATCACTGAGCTGTAATACTCATCTGTGTGCATCATAGAGTACTGTTGAGACATACCCTGATTCACGAAAGGATTGGTGTTTACATTGGGAACCTGGTTCATGTTAAATCTGTGAGCAAGGGCATTTTTTTGTGGCATTGGGGCTTGCAGAACCTACATTACTTGAGCTGGGACACACTGACATATTGCACTCTCTGCCTCTGCACTTACTGTGTCTGACCCATATTATTACCTTGAGATGACACAAATCCACCATTCTGAACCTGATTCCCATTCACCATGTTACCAGCATTGAAACAACATTCCCACTTCCAGTGCCCCACCTTGCCGCAAACGTGGCAAAGATTCTATTTTTTCAAAGTCGCCACATCAATCCCTATACTCGGATCAATGGGGACATCACAACCTCTATCTTGTGGTTAAAATCCAGTTCCACCTTGCATCATAGGAACTCCCTGTTATTCACTCCCTGCATGGGACTAACATTCCCAACAAACTGCTCAGTCTGACCTTGCTGTGCGACTTTCATTTGTGCTATCATCAACTTCTCTTTAATGTTCTTATGTTTCATTGCCAATTTGTCACTACAGTATTAGGGACATCTCCGGATTTCATCAATGGGCTTACTCTGCCACAAATCAAATGCTGTTGAGTCATCAAACTAATCTCAGGTTTCAATCCATGCACAAATCTGTACACAAAATGTCCAATGTCTGTAGTCTCAGTCGTCTGTCTCACTAAATGCTTAAATGCCTGTAGCAGTCTCTCATATTAGGCATGTATCGTTTCTTTGGACTCCTGAGTTGTTCTGTCAATCTTGACCCAATAAATCAATCAATAGTTTCAATTTCAAAAATGTAATCAGTTGATAATACTTTTTGATCATCACTAGTGAAGCGTTTGATATAGGACATCCCATTGGCTCCTCTTGATCCACTCCACACCAATTTTTCATTCGACCCACAACTCACCTGGAACCACAATTTCAAATAAGGCATTCAAATCAATCCACAGAGCATTTGATATTTTTACGAACCGATCAACCTGCCTGTACCATTCCACTGGGGTTTTTCTCAATTTGAGAAAATATTTTGTGAATGATGCAAGATCAGTCCTGCTCCAAGGTATGTGGACATAACCTCTACCAGGCACATCTCTCATTGGAAGCATGTTTATAATCTCCTCCTCCTCCTCTGTTTCAGACAGAGGCAGCACTAACCTGACTTTCTTCGGTTCTTTTTTCTTTGCCCATCTACCTTTCCATCTATCCAGCTCACTCCATTTACGAACGTAGGCAATGAATTCCTTGATCTGTAATTTCATTCCCGATGGTCTCATGTTAGCAAGATCCCTGTCATTAATGCTTGAACTGTAACTTCTCTGTAGGGCTTTAGATTTCTGTAAATCAATTTCATATATGTGAGCTAATTCAGACAATCTTTCATGAGTCTGTCCTGCACATCTAGTAATATGCTTACACATGAAAAATAGTTCATCATCCCAATAGGTGTTTAGTTGGTACATGTCAAGATCTCCAGGTATCATTTCTTCTAATTCTAGTTTCTATTTGGCCACATCCATTGTCCTTTATCTCACTGGGGTTTGAATATATTCCTTCCGCTTGGTCCGGAATTCGCACTACTAGACAGGGTGTCAATACCTTGAAGCAATCATCAGGTTCTTGGGCAGTTAGACCAGGTTGTTCTGCAGGGGAATTAAGAATGATCTCTCCACTAAAGGAACCACTATTTGTATTAGATGGTGAGTTCAAAAGAGACATGTCAGAATTTGGCAAACTCATAGGTATGTCTGTCATGGGGATACTGTATTTAACATTTGGCAGCACATTCATTTTGAGCAGGAAAAAGGGTGGTTATCTTTGGGAAAACCTTCCAGTCGGGTCAAACCCTGTCTGATTTAATGTAGGGTCTGCACTTGCAGCACATGGGGTTGTCCCGTGTGTCAGAACCAAAGGAGTTTGAGGAATTGGTCTTGCTGTAGAGGCCATAGGATTGATCCCTGAGGAACTCATCCCATTAGGAACAGGCAAATTATGGGTGGTATTTCCTGCCAATCCAGGTTTACATAAGGGAACTACAGGAATAATTGTAACCGGAACGATTAGTGCATCTGGGACATTCAAAGCAAGTGAATTTTGAGAGGCTGTCATCCCTGAACTCTCGCCAATTGAATTAGAATTTGCATCTGCTGGTGCCCTAGGCATGTCAAAGGTCTCACCAGGATATACATTACTCACTCCTCCAGCTTGGGCCACATTCTATGGGAGTGGACGGTTTAACAATAATTTGGTAATAAAATCCTCATTAGATTTGCTGTCACTGTCCTCAGCTACATTTTCTGTATCATCTGCCTCTTTCCTCTTTTTCTTATCCTTTTGTTTACCTTTCCCCTCTTCCTCACTCGTTAGTGCAGCGTATAATCTAGCTCCCTCCATCATATCAGTTCTCCAAGTTTTCTGTTTTGCATTCCATCTACCATCTGTACAAGTGCATATGGTTTTCTTGACCCTTCCTTGAAATCTCTCTCTCTGCCTAGTGTGGGCTGTGTGTTCGCTTCAAATTGTTTAAATGCAGGAGGCGGTTTCATGCTATCCAAAGTCCTACTTAAATGTTCAATGAGTCACAAATTAAATGTTACATAACGAGGAAATGTCAAAGGATCATCCTTCTCAGTGATCTCATGCCATTGTTGGAGCCAAATACTCATATGAAGACCCACTTCTATTGCCGTAATAAGACCTGGCGTACCCTCAGATGGTGCCTCTTCCCTCCTCCCATTGTGCTCCTCATGAAGATGGACTGAGGGGGGGCGGGATCCCCAACTCCGGGCCTTGGTGTGGTGGAGTAGGAGGGGGACATGCTGCCGCACTCCCCTGCAGCAGTGGGAAGACACCTCCCCAGAGGACCCACTGGGCCGGGAGCAGCCTCCATGTCTGCCCGCAGGAGCGGGCAGACCAGGGGCGTAACACAGGCCCCCGCAGCCCCCGCGGTGCGGGGGGGCCCCCACGTTACAGGGGCCCCCTCACTCTCAGCAGAAGGCGGCTGCGCCTCCAAGCAAACCTCTTATAAAATGGTGTGCCTGCGCGCACGGCCTCCCCAAGTCCCCATAAATTAAACTGTGAGCGCATGCCCCGTGACGGCCTCTAAGCCTCCGAGTCTTCCCTCTCTTTCTGTCTCGCTCCTCAGTTAGTGAAAACCAAGACTTCAGGAAACAGGTATTACCTTCTCTTTCCTCCTTTCGTTTATTTGCTCCCCTGTGAATTGGATCCAAAAAAGAAAACATTTTTGCTGGAAACGTTGTCTTTTTCTGAAACCAGTGCAGCCTCGGGGTGGAGAGAAATAAAACATTCCAAATGTAAAAAATAAATAACTAATTAAAGCAAGACAGAGTGGTTGCAAGGTGGCCAGATTTATTTATTTAAACCTAAACACATTAGCGCCACTTTACAATGTTTGCCAGTGAAGTGATACTTTTGTTTTCTCCCCTATTTGAACAACATTGTTTTCCCTGTGTGGGAAAGTGCACCTTGCCTGGAGGTGCTGAAATACCTGCTGGATGGGTGAATTGGAAAACAAAATGTGTACAGCGACTGTGTGTTTACGAATGTGGTCTTTTTAAACCATACTGCCTATGTTTTGAAAGGATATAAGCAATGGGCACTGAAACGGGTCCTTTCCGGGCCTTGTATTCATGGCCTTACCTTTTCATGCGAAAGCACTCACTAATTTCAGAATAATGAGTGTAAAAGGAAAAAGGTAACCATGTTGTTCCTACTTACATTTCACATGCTTTACTTAATCTTGCATTCCCTATGAGTGTTTGCTTTTTCTAGGATGTTAATTTTTTTTAGGCAGCATATTGCTCTTGTCAAGTGTGTAATTAGAATTGAGTCACATCCAGGTGTTTCTAGCGGGTCAGTGCAGTGCAAGTTTCTCTCAGTGGGGCAGTATGGTGTTCAGTGGGGGAGAGGATGTGGCGCTATGGTCAGAGCTGCTGAAGTGGAACTGGTGAACCAGGTTCAGCCTTAATGACCATGCTCCCAGACCACTCTCCTGAGGGAGCACATTCCCGTGCTAGACCTTAGAAGGCGCCGCAAAATCTTAAAAGCCCTGGTGTCTTAGCACCAGCAGGTGGACCCTAGCGGTGGCAAGTGTTGATTAACCTTGAAGGCCAGTCCACCACTATCCATGAAGTTCACCTCCAGTCTTGGGGACAGACCTATGAAGCAGCACACCATAGAGTGGCAGTGACTCTGTCACTGAGGTCACAGGACCCTTGAGCAGGGTGGTTCTAGGGCAATGCGACCGCACCGGGCGCTAACTTCAGGTGGGGGCATCGTGTTTGTAAGTATAATATGGTTTTAAAAGCACTTGCTGCCTCCTTCCTGGCCTCCAACATTTTTGGGCAACAATAAAAATGTCTTGATAATTCCAGTGATTAATGTTCTTAGTAGAGAGAGGTGGTGTTTTGTTTAGTGGAAGGTTTGACTCATGAAAAGGAATGGCAGAGGTGTAATGTGCATGCTGCTAAGAACATGTGCCATGTAGATCACAAAGTGCACATAATGTAAATAGGTGAGTGGGTTACTGCTTTTGTCAGAGACCCTATTGTTACTTGCAGTTAATAAGTTAAAATCCTAACATAGAACCGTGAGCTATTAACTGTCGTGTAAGAGCTGCATGCAAACTCCAAGGTATAAATTAGAGCGTTATGTTTTTTTCCCCAGTCTTCGATTATCCTAATGTTGCAAAAAAAGGTTAATTTGGGTAGAAATTAATTCTTATTATTAAAGAGAACCCCCAACCATGGTATTATGTTTTTAATTCTGAGTTTGTGTTTCTGCAGACCAAGCACTATTAAACTATGCTGCCTACTAGTATGGTTGTCATGTGACTCCTACACCTTGTAGTCCTTTGTCTTATGTAACATTTCCTACACAGTGATTTACACACATATGAATGATTGTCTCTGTGTAATATGTGTGATGTAAAGTGTTCTGACACCCTACACTGGTATTAGTGGTGCTGTAAATTTTCTGATACTTTATTATTTTTACATTTTTACACATGCTAACAGTCTCTGAAAAGATTTTTCCTTATCAGTACTAGTGGAACATACAACTGCAGCAATGAGAAAGGTGACCAGTCAACCTTTGCAAAGGGCCCTCCACTTCACAGCAGCACAAGTCACATTTTTTAGTAACTTTTGATGTGTTTGAGCTATAAACAATTTATTAGTTAAAATCATCAGATTATGCAGCAGATGATGTATTATGTGGCAAATATGGCAAAGCCATAGTTATGTGAAAAACATTTGCAAACTAGGATATTTTGCCATTCATGTTTGAACTGCTCTTGTGGAAAAAGGGAGGAGAAGTGCTGATGACAGAAACTCCATGGTTGGGATACAAATGGCTTGCGATTCAACTTTTAAGGATATTTGGGACATTCTGTGATTGGAAACGTATCCCACTTTGTGAATGTATTTTAATGTCAATAACACATATTTAACCTTAAATAAACATGTGTATCTATTGGTTAAATTAAATAATGTAATAAGCTGTAACTGTTTAGTGAAATGGGAAAGGAATACTAAAAATTGGGATATTTTGCTCTTTCTGCCACACCTCTCACTCCGCCCACTGACCCAATCCATTGGTTATTCCCGCCCTCTGATTCTCCTCCCACAGTTCCCCTACTTTTTTTCCCCCACTTCGACCACTGCCTGGCCCTAACATGAATTAGAGACAACTGTGGGCTTTTACCACTGGGTCTCTTAGAGAACGGCACCTCAGGTCCATACACAGGGGCTAAACACAGCACGTTTCTCGGTTCTCCGCACAACGTGTTTGCTATTTGACGCCAGACTTCTGCAGCTTGTGTTGAGGAAATTAAACATACCCTTGTACTTGTATAAAACATAGATGCCAAGTGACATTGGCACCATGTCGTGTCCATTCGTAGCTTTTATCCAACAACACTTTGCATGCTGGAATGTTTAACCCCTTACTTAGATGGCCACTGCACAACTCCCAGAATGCAAGGCGCTGTTGGCTTAAAATCCAGGCCTGGCTGGCGGTGTCACACGTGATGATAGTGCCATTTGGAGGCAATGGTGAATCTGTAATTTAGCAGGTGTGTCTATACTCTTAGTAGATTGTAAATACCGCCAGTGTTGACACACTGAGGTCTGAGGCCTCTGTTTGTTATGAAGTAAGGCCCAGTCTGGTGGTTCAGGTCAGTCCTTGTGAGAGAGGCTGCTGGACTTGTTTTTACCATGCACTTTGAAAGTATTTTCACCTTGATGAAAGAAGAAAGTTGGATTGTTTTACAAAACATGCTTGATTTTTGTATATTGCTGGACTGGTGATTGCTTTATTTTGCACTTTGAAAGTATTTGCACTTTTTCTTTTGCTTTACCAACTACAGTTTGAATAGAATGTCATTAGGTACTTGCTGATATGGTTTGTTTGTATTCTACATGCAGTGTTGCTTGCACTTGTCTGTAATATGTGTGCCTTAAATCTTGCATTTAGCATTATTTACACTACAGAAATGATAAATTAAAACAGACAAACATCTGCATCAATGTTCTGAAGCATCCAAACAGTTTTCTTCCTCAGCCTTGTTTGCCTGCCTGTTTTGCAATGCTTACTAATAAAGACATGATGTTAGAAATTGAAGCTTCCTCAGTTCACGTTATTATCATGCACAACCCTTGACAGTCGCTAGTGTGTGGCATGCATATAATTCACCAGTCTATTTCTCTTGACTTTTGCAGCATACTGAGTTATATCTTGTGTACTTCTCAGGTATATTGTCAGTCGAGTTTTTATGGAATTGCAGGTTGGGGTTGGTCTTTCAAAGTTTCAAGGTATTGTCAATTCTATTTCAGACACTTCATTGTTGTTCTTTGTTCTTCAGCCACAGGCAGTTCCTGAGACAATAGGATCACTCCTTGGCATTGTTCTGATTGCTGCCTCAGTTAAATAATCTGCTTTTGACAGTATTGTTACAACTGGCATAGCTTGTATGTTAAGAGTGTTACCCACTTTCTCATTAGAACTTAGAGAAAGACAATATAGAGGCATTTCATTTAAATGTTGGAGGTTTCAAATCAAAATACACTAGAGCAAAGTGGTAGATGGTGGGCCGCGCCGCCGGGGGAGGGGGGCCCCCTTCATGTGCTTTGCAGGGGGGCCCCCTCAACTTTCGTTACGCCACTAGGGCAGACCAGAATGACAGGCCGGATCCCGCACCAGCACGTGAGGTGCTGGCCAGTCGGGGAGCCAGCGAGTGCAGGCGGGGCTCCCTGAGCTGCCCTCTAACATACCCGACAGCGAGGTGGGACCGGGCCCCCGAGAAGCGGCAGGAGCAGCCAGGGGTGGGCTCCCCGGGTTGAATCGATTTACCGATTCACAGAAGGGCCCCAAACGAAGGGCGGATGCGGTGCCAGGCCGCCTGAAAAGGCAGCGCGGCTCTCCCTGAAGCAGCAGGAGAGCAGCTGCTCTAATATAAGCACTCTGCACACAAAGCGCCCCATAATGCCTTGCAAGGCATGGGGATTGCTGTGTGTTTTGGGCGCAAGGTGGCCCCCAGAGGATGGGGTCATCCCCCTTTTGTTGAAAGAGGTGCATGGGGGCTGCAGGAGCAACACAGACTCCCCCAGCATGAAGATGAAAAGTCCCACTCTCAGTGTGTGGGGGTCTTACAAGAAAGAACACCTCAAGGGTTAGCCACGGTTTTTAAAGCAAAATCAACGCTGGAACTTTTGCTTGAGACTTCACTGGAGAGTGTAAGGTTAAACCTGGATGGTCACTGAGGTGACACCCCCTAGAGGTGGGAAGGTGAAATTGCACAGTGGTGCATTTACATGATATTGTTTCTTTTTGGGACCGGAAGTCAAATGTGAATGGGTTAACCATAAACAAAGTGGGGTTATGTTGCTGGAAATTCCTGCTAGGGTGTCTGGATGTATATGCTTAATCGTGTGATTATAACTGTGATGCCTTATAGGGGCTTTTATTGCAATGCATTATAACTGTTATCAGATATGTTATGTACTGTCATTCTAAGTGATGCCCAAACATGTATTCTTGCTACTGAGTTAGGTGAAGAATAACCCAGACTGTTAGCCACTAAGATGTAGAGGTGTATACTGTATGGTCAGTATGAGATGCTCCGTCAGGGTTATGTGTCACCATGGCAGGTGTGTCCATTTTAAAATGCTTGCTGAGATAATGGGGTGGGTCGGGTCGCCACTGGGATGGTGCCAGTGGGAAAGGCCCTCACTCCAGGTTATGGTCAACCTAATACATTAGGGGGCTAGATGATGTGCATACATGGGAGTGGTGGTACTAGACCCCAACCCCCCTGCGGGAGGGGTGGAAATGTTATGCAATTTCACAAAGTATTTCCAACAGCTTATGTATATTTGTAAATTGTTGCACAGTATTGAGTAGTGTGTGTGTTTAATAAATGTACTCTTCCTTTTATAGTCCCCATTTATTGCAAAATCTGTGGCAATATCACAAGTGGCGGTTGCTGTAAATCAGTTACTGAATTGTGGTAGTACAACAAAAAATATCAAAATTACTCCCTATAGTGATGCTATTAAACTCTGCTTTTGAGGTAAGTTGCCCCACTCCTTGACTTCTTTTCTTTTTATTGAGGATGTTCATTTTTAGGTTTTGCCTGCGCTGTGTTTGCAAAATTTCTTGTAAATAAAACAAGCATTTGCAAAGCAGTAGGTCTCACATTTGGGAGATTTTGAGCTATTGGTGTTGTGTAAATGACAATGTGTTTTACCTATGTGTTTTTTTTCAAGTTGTTAGAAATGGAAGCATTGGTTAGCATTGAAAAAAGCAGCACTTGTTCACAATATCATGAAGCAGTAGCGCAGGAAGGACGGCAGCAATGACAGGAGGGTGGAGGTGCAGGCGAAGAAGTAACAGATGACCAGAGAGGGCCAACTATAAGGACCAATCCGTGATGTCTCCTGGACATAGGCTGAGTACTGCATTGTACAGTGAAAAGATGGCACACCAAGAGCCAGTCATTTGCTTGGCATCTGTATACATCTGTATATAGAGGTGCAAGGCTACAAAGATAGTGCTGTGAGTTATGTGCAAGTACTTGTTATTTGTATGAAGTCTACATATTACTAGTTTGAATCTCAGTAAGTTTGCTCTTCCGCTTATCCTTATGAAGTCAATAGAATCTGGGCTGTTCATGTAATGGTAATTATCAGTGTTTTTACTATATCTATAGTATGGCGTCGCTGTGGGCCTTTGGAAGAAGGCACTGTATACAAACTAAATTACTGTTATAAACATTACTCATGGAATGAAGGCTGTTTTCCAGCACCTGATGAGAATGTCTGAAATCACCAGCAGCGGTGCAGGAAGTGCGGCAGCAATGACGGAGGGAGAGGGTGCGTGCGAAGAAGCAACAGATGGCCAGAGATGGCGAACTAAAAGGATCAATTTGTGATGTCTGCTGAGCAGGAACCAAGCACCCACCCAAAGACAGGACAGATGGACACTATTGACCAACCATGGCAAAGGAATTTCGAAAGGCAGATCAACCAGAAACGCTGGGTGTGTTGAGACGCTCATAGACTGAATACAACATGCCTTCATAGAGCAGTGTATGCGCTGCCCATGATCGACCTAAAAAACCCTACAAATGGGCTTAGACCCCACCATTACTTACCTTTACTTATCATTGGTTTGGATCTGACCTTACTCTATTTTTCTTCTTTCCCATTGAGTAGCGCCTCCTTCTTTCCTTTTCTCTTCACTTCTTCCACACTTCCAGGGAGCTTGGACGAAGTACAGTTTCCTGACTGTGGCCAATGTCCTTCCACTGGCCGTCCACTTTCACAGGTACTTTAAATTTTTTTTTACACTAGCACTCCATAAAAATGCATGTGTTTGCAGGCCCTCTCTGTTCCTTCCACCCTCATTGCTTGCCCCGTCCATTCCACCCCTTCCCACTGCCTTGTTGGTTCCCCTGTCCCTCCCATGTCCTCCTGCTTTGTCGCCGCTTCTCCCGTTCTACCCCCCGCTGTCCCTTGTTTCCATATCTCTGCTGCCCTCCTACCCAATGTTTCTCGCTCTAGTTTTTGTTTCCAAATGTGTTTGGGAATAAAATGAAACCAACATTGGTTTACACTATACAGTGTATGTATATATTAGTACATTGTTGTTTGCTCGAAGTATATTCATAGTGCTGTTCTGCTCTCATGATGTTCTCATAAATATTGCCCGGATGAGTGTGGAACTGGGTAGCGTGCTCTCTGCCTGTTTCAGGCAGAGGGGCGGGTTACTGTTGTGTTCAGCAGACATAGCTACCAAGTTTTCATGTTCCTTATGTGTGACATTTCCATGTTTTCCGTGTGTTTATGTGTGCCATTTCATTTTTATGTGACACTTTCGTGTGATACCGCAGTACAAACAGATCAAAGCCCTTATGTCCATATAATAAGATACACAGATTTACCCTTTGATATAATAGCCAAGAAACAGCCTTTAAACCGCTGCAACCTTCCTGAAGTGCTCATGCAAGTTCAGTAAACTACTTCCGG
Organism: Triturus cristatus; assembly: GCF_964204655.1. NCBI lineage: Eukaryota > Metazoa > Chordata > Amphibia > Caudata > Salamandridae > Triturus > Triturus cristatus. The sequence continues at coordinate 874,820,647 of NC_140591.1, read as the reverse complement.
TTTCTAAAATGATTAGATGACGTTCATCGGACAGAATGAATTTCAGTATTATAAGGTGTTCTCTTAACTGAAATTTATTTTGGAAGCCATTAATGCCAGGTAACAAGGTGTATCATTTTGTGTGATTTCTTCTTTGCCTTTATGGTCCTGACTATGTAGGCGTCATGAGCTCTAGATATTTTCTGAGGGAAAGATTTCTGAAAATGAATAGTGCTTTAGTTCCTTGGGTTAAGTCCATAAACAAGTCCAAATAAAAAGACACAGATGTAAGCATTTGTTACCCTAGTCTTGGCAATGTTATAACAGCTAATGCCTTATGTCTCCCATGTGTAAGTCCGTGTACATAATGGAAAGAGATATACATTTACGGAAATGGCATAATATGAATTGAAACAGTGGACTGGCCTGGGCAGTGCCAATTAAGTAGTGTCTGTCTGGAAGGTAGAAGAAAAAAGCAGCATTGCTCTGGGAACGGTTGATAAACTCTCTGGGTGGAAAAGACGATGAGAGGGAACATTGGCCAAGGCATCACAGATATTCTCTCTGAAAGGGGAGAAGAGAAAAGCGGGACGGGCCTGAGGGCAACTGAAAAAACTCTTTTGAAAAAATGGAAGTGAAAAGCAAAGCTGGCTTGGGCAAGGCTGCTAAGCTCAGAACGTGCAGGCGTAAGTAGGACTGGCTTGAGAAGAACTGCTAATCTCCCTAGCAAAACAGGACTGGCCATAGCAGTACAGCAAAACTCTCAAGCAATGTCAGAAGTCGTAAATAATTCAGCCTTGCCCAGCTTGATATGATCCTAAACTAATTTCTATGTCAGGACTGGAGGCTCCGATTATGCTTCTCTTTTCTTTACTACTTATTACAGCAGCCAACAACAATAAAGTTTTAACAAAACTAAATTTCCCATGAAAATCTAGTAACACATGACTAACCAAAGAGCCACTGCCCTATAAAAGTCCCAAACATCATCTCAGTGTCCTCTTTCTGTGCTGTAAGGTGTATGGGCACGCCTCGCGACACCTGACTCCTGTAATTGGGCAGACTTGGGCAGCTATTATTCAGCGCCTATTTGGTTTATGTGCAATCCTTGCATGTCACAGTGACAAGCGAGTTTGGCTTTCATCTCACTCAGTCGGCGCGTCTTGTTTGGTGATTATGTGGGAACTTTGCCTCCCGATCAGGTGCTCTGCACCTGTGTCTTCTAAGGTGTGGAGTTGGTGATCGGGAGCAAGGACGCACATCTGTGTGACGCGCGGTCCTCTTTCTATTTCCTACCTCAGAGAGTGCCCCGCGCATGCGCTGCAGCCATTTTTGTTGCCTTGAGACATCGGAAGACTTCATCTAATACGAGGAGCAACATATAACTGTTCCTCCTATGGTTGATCCCTGGAGGCAGCTCCCTTACTGACACCCAACAGATTTGGCTGTTCAGAGTTGACAAATAACGCATAGGCTTTGCCTGGAGTAGCTGGCAAGCCCTCCCTCTACCTCATATTGGTTTTCTACATACAGTGTGCTGCATTTGGCTTGCCTGGGGCTGGTTCTACTCCCCTCTATTGCCCCTACTTTGGGTGTAGTGACCCTAAGTTGACGGTGATGGCCCTGGATATTTCCTGGAAATTACTACAGTGAAATAAAATGGCAGAGTTCTACGAGGAAGAATATTTTTATGAGGAACCCACAGGGTCCATGGAGTAAGACCTAATTAATGCTTTGGATGTGGGGGTGCAGCATTCAGGTAATAGGGCCTTGGTTTGAGCGATTGAACCCTTGAAACGCCACTTGTGTGAGTATGCCGAACAACAAGGCTGACTACCTACCACTCCATTGCGAGCCAGACCCAAGGCAATGTCCCCTAAGGGACCTCATGCTGCAGATTGCGCCAAATTGGCTGGTAGCTTGTCTAGAGATAGTGACTATAGTGCCTCTGTGGAGGCTCCGGTCCCTGACCCATTCCAGGAAGATGATGATGATGACTCCTCATCAAGGCTCAGATCAGGAGGACGCTCCCAGACCCAGCAAACACTCATGGAAAGAGCATCACTTGGACCCTCCCACACAACTAAAGTTACTTACCTTTGAGCGATCGGAAATTGTTTACCTTAAGTCCACAGCCTGGCTGCCACCTCTGAAAGTGGCCGAATATGTACAGGACCATTTGCGTCAAGCCTTTGATGAAGACGTACGTGCTAGGTCACACCCAGATTGTCCCAGACCGGACCTTCAAGGCAAGGTAGCTGACACCCCTGAAGTAGACCCCACAATGGTTATATACTGTAAGAAATATTGAGAAGAACCAAAGAAAGGGATTGATAGAGCCTGGCACTCCTGCCTGGACAAGCTCCTGGAGATGACCGGCCCCTTAGCTAAAATTCTAGAACTCAGTTACCTAGCTAAGGAGTGCACCATGGCTATTGACCCAGAAGGACTAATTGGATGGGCGCAACGGGCCATATGCCAGTTAGGGAATGCTAACTGTGCCCTGTCAAGTGAAAGGAGACGGTCTATCCTGTTGAGATTGGATCGCAAACTTGCTGAACTATCTACCTCTGAGGCCGGTCCCATGACCTAAAGCCTCCTCTTTGGGCAACCTTTCCTCAATTAACTCACAAAGTTTGTCGCTACTTTTAGCAAACTAGATAAAACGCAAAGGTTCCTAAGGAAAGCCTTCAGACCAGTTTTTGGCAGACTGGACGATATAGAGGGCGTTCGTTCGGCCGGGGTAATCTGCAGGGCCCCAAAAAGGCTACTATCGGCAACAACAACATGGGTGTTATAAGGACCCTAACACGCCCCCTTCCATCCAACCAGACTTGTCAGTAGAAACCGCTTCAGAAAGGGCAAGTGGTATTGGGGGTAGGATCCTATCCTTCCTTCAAGCTGGGCAGACGATTTCGCAGGATGCATGGATATTGGAAACAGTGCAAGGGTACAAAATAGAACTTCACAGTTCTCCCAGTCAAGGTCACCTTACTCCAATGATGTGTTTTACCCTTCAAGATCAAAATTTTATTTCAGCAGAAATTCAGACCCTTGTACAACAAGGGACAGTAGTAATCATAGAACCTCAGTCCCTAGATTTCCTCAGCAACGTCTTCTTGGTAGAGAAGAAGGGGGGCGTATTTAAAAGATATCAATGGTTGGGTCATTTACTGATATTTCAAGATGGAAGGAATCCATTTGCTCCACGATCTCCTCTGGGAAGAAGACTGGATGGTACGTCTGGATTTGAAAGACGCTTACCTATCCATTTTCATTTTCACACTTCATTGACGTTTTCTACAATCCCTGTGGCAAGGAATTTATTACAAATACAAAGTCCTTCCCTCCGGTCTGTCCTCTGCACCATGGTGCTTCATGAAGTTCCTACATCCAGCGGTAGAGTCCCTGAGGGCTAGGGGGTCCGGCTGAATATCTATCTGGATGATATAATCATCATGGTGCAGTGTCCCCGTCTGGTGATCACTCATCACGAATTGTCAATTACACTCCTTCAGTATCTAAGATTCATTGTGAAGCCTCAGAAATAGTGTCTTATCCCAGCTCAAAAGATAGAATTTCTGGGGGTTCAGATCAACTCTCTCTCGTGTCAACTGATGCTACCATCACAGAAGATCAATAACATTAAGAGAGAATTTAGATCGATTTTGAACAGGCAGACTGCATCATTGTGATCAACAGCCCGGGTTATAGGTCTTTTGGCATCCTCGATACAGGCAATATTGCCTGGTCCACTGCATTATTGTGCACCTCAGAAACTAAAAATTCAGCATCTCTGGAAAGGTCTCAGCTATGCTGAACAGATTCCCCTCTCAGAGAATTCGAGGTTGGATATGACATGGTGGTTGGACCACATGGAAGCCTGGAACGGCAGGGCCATCTTTGGGTCCACCCCAGAGATAGTCATCGAATCAGATGCCAGCTGTTGGGTCTAGGGAGCTAAGTGTGAATCGATTTCCACAGGGGTCAGTGGTCGCAGGACGAACTGACCATCCACGTTAATTGTCTGGAGCTTCTAGCAGGCTCGTTTGCAATTCGCAGCCTGTCACCGACGAAGTCGGACTGTTACATTTTGATTTGCATGGACAACATCTCAGCGGTTCATTATGTGAACAAGCTGGGGGGGTGGGGACAAGATCCTGGTGCTGGCGGAGATCGCCAAGGATTTCTGGCACTTTTGTCTGCAACACCAAATATCAGTGGTGGCAGAGTATCTCCCCGGGCGCAACAACTCTGTGGCGGATTGGCAGTCCAGACATCTTCGGAATTTCAGCAATTGGAGACTTCACCCTCGAGTCTTCCACACCTGAACTGTCTCTGGGGTCCTTGCTAGATAGACCAGTTTGCTTCTGGGCTCAACAGCCAAATCCCATCATTTTTCAGTTGGCGTCCACACCTGAAGGCCTTAGCAACAGATGCGTTTCTCCAAGACTGGAACTTCAATCTGGGATATGCATTTCCCTGTTTTTGATGATTCCCAGGGTCCTAGCACAGGTACATCGCCGGTGAGCGGATTTAGTAATAATAACTGCACTCTGGAGAGCACAGGCATGGTTCCCAGTACTTCTGGAACTGTAGTGTGCCTCCACAGTCCTTCTCCCATTTCGGTGGAACCTCCTTCTGGATTCGGGGGGGGCTTCCACATCCACTGATCTCATCGGGACAGCTCTCCCTAGTAGCTTGGAGAGCTTCCAGGACAGATTCAGTGTCCCTAGACTTTCGAAGAAAGCTAATGACTTCATCAGGGAGGTCTGGTCAACCAATACGCACAAGCGATTTGCCTCCTGTTGGAAACGATGGTGAGGCTGGTGCTGTGAAGGGGGCACTAATCTTGTTAGAGCGCATTACACTTGGCAATCAATTTTTTGTCTTCACTTGCCTCTACAGGTATGGCTTATGGAACTGTTAATAATTTCAGGTCAGCCATTTCGGTAGGCCATGAGGCAGTGGATGGTAAACCGATTGGTAAGCATCCCATGGTGTGCAAACTTCTGAGGGGTATCTGGATGGTCCGTCCTCTGTGTCCAAAATATTCAGTACTATGGGATGTATCCATTGTTCTAACATTTTTGGAGGCATGGCCAGCCAATAAGTATCTCTAGAGAAAACAGTTATCCGCCAAACTGACCATGTTGCTTTGTCTGGTATCTTGTAAAAGAGTCTCTGATGTCCGTGCATTAGACTCGGCGGGACGCAGGTTTTCCCCGGAAGGGGTTACATTCTCCATTTCTAAACAGATTAAATGCAACACATGGTCGGTTTCTTTTTTTTTTAAATAACATTTTTATTGAAATCAAAATCCACAACATTTCAGCAGTCATGACACTTAATTAGCACCTACGTAGGCGGAATACATATTCGGGCATTGGAGACGACCAGTAGAATATCAAGGGCAGCAAGCACTGAAACAAACCAGCATTGGAACATTACAAAGGTGGTCCCTGTACATTTTAGGACCCGGGGGCCCCGGCGCACACAGTCTAAGCCAGGTGGCCTTAAGAGTTCAGGTCACTGCGCTTGCCCCTATTTTATCCATGATAGCCTGTCTCTCCCGTCGAAGTTCCACCGGAGGAGAAATACAGATGTCCCCCGATATCTATTCCAGTGTCCCCACTTGTGGTCCCACTTCTTAGGGCAGCCTCGACTCTTATAGACCGTTTTCTCCGCCACTATAGCTAGATCCATATCATTGGCCCAGACGCGCAGCGGCGGCACGGCGGCCACCCCCCACTTCTGGGCAATATTCCTTTTAGCAATGGCCCAACCCAACGCCGCCCACTCCTGCTCCACTTGGGTGAGGTCCGTATCTTCCCACACATTTAGGAGGCAGAGCTGAGGAGAGGGGGCGACCGGCTTACCTATGGACCTCACCATCTGTCGGGTGGCTTCTGTCCAAAAGCGCTGTATGAGGGGGCAAGCCCACAGAATATGTATAAATGTACCTATCTGATGACAGTTTCGCAGGCAGAGCTCGTCTGGACGTCTGCCCAATTTACACAACAGGGTTGCATCAAAATACACACGGTGCAGAACTTTGAGCTGAACTAGGCGAAGTTGCATTGGTATTGCCACTTCCCGAGGGGAGACTAGCGCGTCCCTCCAGTCCTCGTCAGCCATTTCGCCCACATCAGTTTCCCACTTGGCTCGTATTTTCCGCATTGTCACATGGTCGGTTTCTTATCTGACCTTTCCAGATAATCCCAAAATAAATATAGTCCAATGTCTGAATGTGTATGAGGTAAGTACGGCTGAATTTAGTACTGATATGAATGGTCAATTGTTAATAGCATTGCGGAAGCCATTTCGCCCAGTTACCCCAGCCACTTTGGCTAGGTGGGTGCGTTGGCTTATGAGTGAAGCAGGCATTGATGTCTCTATGTTTGGGGCCCATTCGACTCAGGGAGTCATGGCTTCTAAGTCTTTTGCTTTGAGCGCTAGTCTTGCGGATATCATGAAATTAGCAGACTGGTCGACAGATTCTACGTTCAAGACTTTCTATTGTAAACCCATTGTTGATATGGCTTCTGTTGTGGTGGCTGAGCTTTAAACAAGCATAATCGAAGCCTCTGGTCCTGGCATAGAATTGAAAATGTGCAAACATTCGTGACAAGAATTTTCAATTCTATGAAGGACACGGAGGCAAGGATTATCCCACCCACATTAAATGTTTTATAATTTATTGTTTTAATTTATTTTTCATTATCTCCCACCCTTTGATGTTAATATTAATTATGACATGGGTGACAAGGCCAGTGTTACGGTATCTCTCTTTCTCCTCCTAGGTTCAGAAGGCAAGTGAGGTTTCCATGGAATGGATATATCGGTTTATATAAAGTTCGCTTTGGTGAGGAGCGAGGTCTCAGGGGACGACTGAGGCTATTACTGAACGATTCTTGGCATTCTGTTACTCTCAGTTGTCCAGTTTGACCCAAGTTGGGTCTGGTTATGGTTCATAAGAAAAGGTTCCCATACCTTAGCAGGACTCTCATCGGAAGGATTCTACAAAGTTGTATGCTTTAAATTGATTTAACTGTTTTCGATTCTGAACAAAGAAACAGGACACTGAGATGATGTTTGGGGCGTTTATAGGGCAGTGCTCTATGTTTAGTCATGTGTTATTAGGGTTTCATGGGAAATGTAGTTTTGTTAAAACTTTGTATTGGCTGCTGTAATAAGTAGTAAAGTAAAGAGAAGCATAATCCTTGACTTCGTGTCCTTAATAGAATTGAAAATTCTTGTTACAAATGTTTGCAGATTTTTTACTCTTGCGCCCTCCTCCCCTTGTCGCCCTGCAACCCCCAACATTTACTATGCACTTACGCTGTCAGGCCATAAGTAGTTTGACTGACCTCCAAGGGAAGCTGATTTTCCAAACACTTGAGATGATGTAAATGCATGCAGTACCTCAGAAGGAGCGGCACTGCCTGTGTGGCCAGAAGTTATGGCACCATCTCCAAATTCGAAAAGTATGATTAGCGAGCAGCCTAATCACACAAGAAGAGCGGGCTCAGGGGCCTTGGTGCCACAGGCAGACACATTGTCAGCTCAGCCCTGCCGTTACCATGGCAACCACCTATCCTCAACCCTGAGGGCAGAACTTGCTGGGAGAAGCTAAATGCTAACTGTTGCTTGTCTGACAATGGTTTTCACATTAAGGGGCATCAAAAGTGACTTCAAAGGTACTTTAATTGTGTGACAATGAGGTGGCAGTCTGGGGATGTGAGGGCATTGACTAATTTGCATTAGTCTAACCCCAGATGCGTGATGCATGGCAGAGCTGCTGCAGCAGAGGGTCAAGCAGGATTTTTCTCCTTGGACTGCTGCTGCCTCTGTGACCTGCTTCCTTCATGTTGACATTTTCTTTGCGGCTCATATGCGGCCTCCATCTGTTGCAATCCTGTAACAATTGCCTACCACAACCATGCAAACTGCCAGTTTAAACACTGCCCTGATAATGCTATTACATTGTTTAGTTTCTTTGGAGCACATTAACAAAGCCAAATAGCTCTGCACAAGCTATCTGGCTTTGTTAATGTTTTTTTAAAGATGTAGCAGAGTAGTGTCGCAGCAGTGCTATGACGCGGCCAACGTCATAGTGCTTTGTTTTTATTTATTTTAAGCCATGTTACACAGCAGGCAGGGCTCCTGTGCAATATCTTTAAAAACGATGACAGCGCCAATAGGTTTTGCACAGGTGAAACCTATTGGCTTTGCTAATGCTTGTTGCAACTTGTTTCCCTCCTAACCCTCGCTTTTTGCTCCACAGAGTGATCATGTGAGAATGTGCGTTACTTCATTGCTTTACCTTGTCTCTGGTTCCATTACTATTCTCCTTACGCCTTAAAACCATAAGACTATTTTGCATGAAAAGGTGTCTTAATTTCTGATAAAGAATAATACCGTCCTTTGCCTGGAAATGTAAAGTGTAAAAAACATTGTTTGAATGTATGCAATCGATTGTAATCTTCTCTTTCATTATTTTGACTGTATACTTGCAACAAATGAGACTGAAGATCAAATTCTCCAAGTGCATTTAAAGCATTTTAATCTGGAATGGTGATAACCAATACAAAATGGCCATTCTCTGGGGCCACATAGGCTACAAAGAAGTGGTCTGAAGGTGGTAGTTGCAAACTGAATTTCAAGGAAAGTAATTTGCTCCCCCAAGCTCAAAATTCCAATTGATGCTCTAATCATACTTGCGAGGTACTTGTAAATCAGATCATTATTAAGCTTACATTGCGAATGCATATATCCAATTCAGCTGTATTATAGGAATTCTAGCCATTAAATTGCACTACATTTGGCATGTCGGATGCGTGAAGATCTTTCCATTTCATGGTCCAGGCATGACTTTCTCCAATTTCTCCACAATTCATTATCCAGCTGATTTATCTGGCTCTACTTTATTTCTGTTTAATTTCTCCGACAAGTTATTTTTCTTTAACCTCTGCAGAAACAATTCAAAGTGAAGTCCAAAGAATGTAATATGCGACTTGGCATTTTATGGTATATCCAATTGCTTTATAGAGTTCGCCACAGTCTAGCACATACATTCCACTGCCCTGAGTTTTTTTTTTAAAGAAAAAGCAATATCTTTAGCTGACGGAAAACCTCAAACAGTTGTACTCCTTGCACATGCTCTAAATGAGGAGATTTCAAAGGAGGGCAACCTGGATGGGAAAGTCTTGACACCTGGGAGAGTCTTGCTGAAATGAGTGGTTGGAAGTGGGCCTTTCTATGTGGAATATTATGATTGATTAAGAATGTACGTTTGGGATCAGGTCGTGGGAAAAGTATATCCAGCACCAAGTAGTGCTTTATGGACTACGCATATAGATTTGAGAAGGATTCACTGCCTGACTGATAGTCAGTGCAGCAAGATATAACTGATGTAATATCTTGGTACCTCAATAGGTTAGCGGGCAATTGAGCAGCAGTGTTCCCTGGGCATTTCAGCATGTTGGGTAATTCAGTAGACCCAAATAAAAATAGTTACAGCAGTTTAGCCAAGCAGTTAGCAATGAGGTTTTGACTGAACTATACACCTTCTTGAGAAGGAAGGGAGACACTTTCTGGAGCGTCCAGATTTAGAAGACACAAGCCAGGGAAACAACCACCATATGAGTATTAACTCATAAGGCAAAATCAAGCTGAATGCCTAAACTCCAAAAGTGCAGACGGAATCAACTGGAGTCCAACAAGGTTTGAGTGTCTAAGGGCGAGCTTCTGTTGATCAAATATTTTTTCAGGCTACTGCAAAAAAGGATATCTGTTTTATTTTTATGAAATTGTGAATCGTTATTTTACATCCACATGATACAGCCAGGCCTTCATCAACACTGCCATCAACCCAGAAGATAATTTGGGTGTCATCAGGGTAAAACTTGATGTCGGTGTAGCTACTAGTGACATGAGGCCTCGTGAAATCAATGAGAAACATTGTGATCCAATTTTAAACATCCATCATTGGAAATAATTGCATTATTTTCCCTTATTCTGTAATTTTGGGGGGCATCTTGATCACCCCCCATTGTATAGTTTGGTGATCTAATTCTGAATGAAAATGATTTGAAGTAAAACTATAATATTAAAAATACTTTAAACGATGAATAGAATGGATAGAAAGTACATCATTGTTGGAGAGTGGCATCGACTGCATAGTTGCCCCCAACTTTTTGCTGATGTTTTGACTGTTTTCTGACTCTAGCCAGGCTGTGGCACTGCTATCCAGGACCCCAGCCTATCTGCTTCCTCTCTAAACTGATGTGAGTACCCTAGGTACATACCAATTGGATACTGAGGTCACCCTGTGAGCCCCTTCTAGATGGTACCCAGGGCATGGGTCCCTCAGAGGCCTACCAGGGGCTGCAGCCCTTATTGTGCCACCCCTGGGACAGCCATACAAAATGACACCACCAGACCACTACTGTAGTCTGGGTAAGGTGGTGCTTGCACCCCTTACAGGGATATATGTACCCTGTATCCCACTTAATTACAACACATATACCCTCATAGGTCACCCCTAAAGCAGGCCTTGCTAATCCTACAAGGCAGGGTGCTGAGATATATGTGTGGGGGAACCCCTACCTGAGTAGGGCCCCTCTGCAACCTTCATTAAAACTAGTGCGAGGTTGTTTGTAGTGCAGCCATACCATATACTCTTAACCGCATTATAAGTAATCGTGATAGCGTGATAACTTGAGAGTGGCTGCACAGAACCATGTTGTGTTTGGTGTCAAACATGTAGGAATCATACCCCTAATCCAGCCATGGGGCTGAGGGCATGATTCCCCCCTGCTAGAGGGGCGATATGGTAAAAGCGGCAGATTTTAGACACCAATTTAAAAGTGCACACGTAGTACAAAATGGATGCTACCCGCCACCCACACAACTCTGGCTGCCTGTTGCTGGGAAGAACTCCAGCCACGGCAGCTGGACAATAGGGATCTTGTTACAGGGAGGTTCTCCCACCTCCCCAGACAGACTATGTGGATTGGAACTGGGTGGGTGCACCATAGGATGTCTTTCAGACTTGCACGTAGGCTTCTCCAGTGCCTACTTCTGCATACACCGCCTCAAACCGGTTCAGGGGCATCCTGTACCCTGCCCAGGCGCGAAAACACAAAAAGGGGAGAGGGTGTAGCCACCCTTTCCCGCCTGAACTCTCATTGGTGGGCTCTGATCTAGACACTCCCCTAATCCTTGGATAAAGGTGAATACAGGGTCCCCAGAGCCTCAGATTATTCTTGGACTTCACAGACTTGAACTACGACTTGCTGCCGCACAGCTAAAGGAAGAAATCTCCCTTGGGTTAAAGGAGTTACCACCCTGCTTGGCAGGCACCTGAAACACTGCAAGTGACCCAGTTGGAACTTCGCTGCTTCTATGGACATCGACGACTCCTACCCACACTGAGGTGGGTTTTCAAGCATCCCAGAGGCCAGTGAGTGTGCACAGTAAAGCTCAGCACCGTGGACCCCGTGGGTGCCGAGATCTCCAATACCCCAGGACACCGGCCACCTCTTGCACAGCACACAAACCCGACGTCCGGGGAAGTTGTGCTTTGGCCCATTTTTGAGCCAACCTCTCAGCATCATCTGTGCCAAAGATCGATGCCCTAGCCCGCTCCGGCGACCCGTGGGTGCATCTTTACACACACCAAATTGCTGCCTCCCGCGGTCCCTTGTCTCTCAACTGGTGGGCCCTAGCGGAAGTCAATCTTCACTTCCAAGAGTTCCCCTAGTTTCTCCAGGCCTGCTCTTCCGTCTCCTTGCTGGAGACCTCGCTCAGACATCGTGGGTCTGCACCAGTAGCTGTTTTATGATCCTTGCATGGGTTGCGGTTGCCAAGGCTTAGTGGATCCAATCCGGACACTAACATGGCAGCGGCCCTCATCCTTTGTGGGACAGTCGCCCTCTAGAAGCTGGCCTTCCTTGAAGCCTCCTGGAGCCCGTGGCTGCTGAGTCAAGCTACACCTCTTCGACCTTGAAGCACCCGACATTGAAGGGCTCTTTCTGCTGAGCCCCCTGGTCACTGTGCCGTGACCCAGACTCTGTCCCCTCTGCTTTCAGGTCCTTCTCTTCAAGATCTACATCTTCAATCTTCACGACATCATCGGCGCTTCTGGCTAGTAGCAGTTCTTCACGTTTTGCCTTTGAAAATCAACCCGCGGCTCGACATTGAAAACGACCTATGCACCCGGCTTCCCTGGGGCAGGTAACAGTGGTACCTCGGTACTCTCGTGGGTGTGGGCTCTTCAAAAGCTTAACTCTAAAGTATTGAACTTGAACTCCAGCTAGAAGTGTTTTTAATCTTGTAAATTTCAACGGCGACATTCTCCATAGGCTTTAATAGAGATCCCGACAGTAGCTTATACCACTGCACGCGTCTCCCGGGGGGTCCCCTTCCTCACTACCTTGGGTGGTTTCACAAGGGGCCAGAGACCCTAAATGCCCTAGGCATTGTCTGTAGAATTGTCGTGGTTCTTATACCACTTTTTAAATATATGGTTTGGTCCCCCCTGGGGCCCTATGATTCCAGTGCTATTTATTGTAACTATCAATGCTTGTTTGAATTGTATCTTTACCTCCAGCCTCATAAAGAGACTGGTGGGATTATTCTTAGAATAAATACAAATATTTTATATATATACCTGTGTGGACTACTCTTTCATTTGGTTATTCAAGAGGATATCTATGGTAAAACAATAAGCTTAACACTCCTTCAAGACTTAGCCTGAAGGCTGCTCCCCACAGCTACCACTAGGATAGCTTTATTTAAAGGTTGTCTTTTAACCTATCACCTTAAGAGTCGAATTGGACTGGTGCAAGGTGTCCCTATAACTAGTGGACATCATATGCCAGGCCAACTTCTCACAATCATCTTTGCTAGTAAATAAGCATAACAAAGCCTTAATCATATGGTGTCCTATTCAGAAAACATAGTTAGAATTCTACTCCCTTAGGGACTGATTTAGAGTCTGGCAGTCCATAGACTTCCAGACTCGCGGGACACGTCGGTGCCGATCTTCGACTGCCCTATTAGGACCAGGGTGGTCGGACCACCCTGGGACCACCGCAAACACCAAGGATCAGAGATCCCTGATGGTGGCACAGCGGTTATGAGGAACTCCAAATCTGGCAGGTGGTTCAACCATGGGTTAGGCAATTGATGTGGGAGTGGGTCATTCCAGCTCCGCCAAACTCATACGGAGCCCCTTAAGCTTCTTCTTTGCGCTTCAAGTAAAATTCTGATTACCAGTAATTTCACAGAGGATTCAAAACTCTCACAGGGAATTTGTTCCAGTCATAAATTCTCAGAAGTAATTGTGAATTATTTTGTGAACTTCATGTTCCCCACACACAAATAAATCAGTCTACATAGTGGGCATTTACACTTGTGTAATGAAACGTAAACATAAAGTTGCCTTCCAGAATATGTTTTTTTTTCTCCACATGAAAATTATTTGCCCATGTTTTGAAACACACTCACTTCATCTCCACTAATGTTGGGACTGTTCCTTTGTATGCAAACACTTTATATACATTTCCTCTTGCCTTTTACGGGAGCATATTTCTGACTTGTTACACATTGAGAAGGTGCCTTACAAACGTTTGTGAATATGCATTTTTTAGTTGTTCATAACTTTCCACACCATCTTTTCTGTGGTGCTTTCACACTTGTGAGCAGAGTTGCTCACAGTATTATGAAGAATACATACTCAGTTCAGATAAGTCCTAATGTATAGTTTCAGCTACTTCTATGCTTTTCAAAAAAGAATTAAGGTAACCTGACAAAACATAAAATGTTTAGCAAGATGGAGTTAATGATTACAGTCTTCCGCCGCTAACATAATTTGGTTCATTTTGTAAATGTATATATTTTTAAGGATTCACAAGAAAAAAATGAATTTCCTGTTTACACTAACCCTTATTTGGGAAAAAGGGGGTGGTGATGGACAGAGTTTCTGAATGATGCAGAATACTCTTACCAAGTCAAGAGATCATGGTTTTAATCCATCACCATTTTTTAGCTCACTGCACCATCCCAGTTCAGAACCTGGCTACATGCAAATTAGTCTGTACCTGTCCCAGTGCATGATGGGAACAGGGCAAACCAAACTACCAAGCCAATTCTTATACTGGGAAGGAAACAAGCTTCCGGGGACCGGTTTCTGGCATCACAGCCTTCGTCGGCCCGGCTTGCCTGAATCCTGATGGTGCAATGAGCAAGGGACTCACGACTGAGCATACCCTCCCACACTGAGTGTGGATAAAAACGATTTGGGAAAAAGGGGGTGGTGATGGACAGAGTTTCTGAATGATGCAGAATACTCTTACCAAGTCAAGAGATCATGGTTTTAATCCATCACCGTTTTTTAGCTCACTGCACCATCCCAGCTCAGAACCTGGCTACATGCAAATTAGTCTGTACCTGTCCCAGTGCATGATGGGAACAGGGCAAACTAAACTACCAAGCCAATGCTTAAACTGGGAAGGAAACAAGCTTCCGGGGACCAGTTTCTGGCATCACAGCCTTCGTCGGCCCGGCTTGCCTGAATCCTGATGGTGCAATGAGCAAGGGACTCACGTCTGAGCATACCCTCCCACACTGAGTGTGGATAAAAACGATTTGTGAAAAAGGGGGTGGTGATGGACAGAGTTTCTGAATGATGCAGAATACTCTTACCAAGTCAAGAGATCATGGTTTTAATCCATCACCGTTTTTTAGCTCACTGCACCATCCCAGCTCAGAACTTGGCTACATGCAAATTAGTCTGTACCTGTCCCAGTGCATGATGGGAACAGGGCAAACCAAACTACCAAGCCAATTCTTATACTGGGAAGGAAACAAGCTTCCGGGGACCATTTTCTGGCATCACAGCCTTCGTCGGCCCGGCTTGCCTGAATCCTGATGGTGCAATGAGCAAGGGACTCACGTCTGAGCATACCCTCTCACACTGAGTGTGGATAAAAACGATTTGGGAAAAAGGGGGTGGTGATGGACAGAGTTTCTGAATGATGCAGAATACTCTTACCAAGTCAAGAGATCATGGTTTTAATCCATCACCGTTTTTTAGCTCACTGCACCATCCCAGCTCAGAACCTGGCTACATGCAAATTAGTCTGTACCTGTCCCAGTGCATGATGGGAACAGGGCAAACCAAACTACCAAGCCAATTCTTATACTGGGAAGGAAACAAGCTTCCGGGGACCATTTTCTGGCATCACAGCCTTCGTCGGCCCGGCTTGCCTGAATCCTGATGGTGCAATGAGCAAGGGACTCACGTCTGAGCATACCCTCCCACACTGAGTGTGGATAAAAACGATTTGTGAAAAAGGGGGTGGTGATGGACAGAGTTTCTGAATGATGCAGAATACTCTTACCAAGTCAAGAGATCGTGGTTTTAATCCATCACCGTTTTTTAGCTCACTGCACCATCCCAGCTCAGAACCTGGCTACATGCAAATTAGTCTGTACCTGTCCCAGTGCATGATGGGAACAGGGCAAACCAAACTACCAAGCCAATTCTTATACTGGGAAGGAAACAAGCTTCCGGGGACCGGTTTCTGGCGTCACAGCCTTCGTCGGCCCAGCTTGCCTGAATCCTGATGGTGAAATGAGCAAGGGACTCACGTCTGAGCATACCCTCCCACACTGAGTGTGGATAGAAACGATTTGTGAAAAAGGGGGTGGTGATGGACAGAGTTTCTGAATGATGCAGAATACTCTTACCAAGTCAAGAGATCATGGTTTTAATCCATCATCGTTTTTTAGCTCACTGCACCATCCCAGCTCAAAACCTGGCTACATGCAAATTAGTCTGTACCTGTCCCAGTGCATGATGGGAACAGGGCAAACCAAACTACCAAGCCAATTCTTATACTGGGAAGGAAACAAGCTTCCGGGGACCGGTTTCCGGCATCACAGCCTTCGTCGGCCTGGCTTGCCTGAATCCTGATGGTGCAATGAGCAAGGGACTCACGTCTGAGCATACCCTCCCACACTGAGTGTGGATAAAACGTTCCCATGAGGCACAGGGTCAAGACTGATTTGCATATGGCCATGTCTGAACTGGGGTGGCGTAATGGGCAAAAGAACGATGGATTTAACCCAGATCTCTTGACTGGGGGAGAATGTCCGCATTGTCAGCATTCCGTCCATCATTTGTTTGTTGTAACGCTTTTCGCCCTAAGTGGGATGGGTATGCCCAGACGTGGGTCCCGTGCTCACTACGCCACTGGAGTCAAGCTATCCTGGCTGATGACGGCTGATAGCCAGAAACCGGTCCTAGGATGCTTGATTCCGGTCCAGGGAAGACATGGCTTGGCAGTTCGGGCTGGACTGTTCCCATGAGGCACAGGGTCAAGACTGATTTGCATATGGCCATGTCTGAACTGGGGTGGCGTAGTGGGCAAAAGAACGATGGATTTAACCCAGATCTCTTGACTGGGGGAGAATGTCTGCATTGTCAGCATTCCGTCCATCATTTGTTTGTTGTAACGCTTTTCGCCCTAAGTGGGATGGGTATGCCCAGACGTGGGTCCCGTGCTCACTACGCCACTGGAGTCAAGCTATCCTGGCTGATGACGGCTGATAGCCAGAAACCGGTCCGAGGATGCTTGATTCCGGTCCAGGGAAGACATGGCTTGGCAGTTCGGGCTGGACTGTTCCCATGAGGCACAGGGTCAAGACTGATTTGCATATGGCCATGTCTGAACTGGGGTGGTGTAGTGGGCAAAAGAACGATGGATTTAACCCAGATCTCTTGACTGGGGGAGAATGTCTGCATTGTCAGCATTCCGTCCATCATTTGTTTGTTGTAACGCTTTTCGCCCTAAGTGGGATGGGTATGCCCAGACGTGGGTCCCGTGCTCACTACGCCACTGGAGTCAAGCTATCCTGGCTGAAGACGGCTGATAGCCAGAAACCGGTCCTAGGATGCTTGATTCCGGTCCAGGGAAGACATGGCTTGGCAGTTCGGGCTGGACTGTTCCCATGAGGCACAGGGTCAAGACTGATTTGCATATGGCCATGTCTGAACTGGGGTGGCGTAGTGGGCAAAAGAACGATGGATTTAACCCAGATCTCTTGACTGGGGGAGAATGTCTGCATTGTCAGCATTCCGTCCATCATTTGTTTGTTGTAACGCTTTTCGCCCTAAGTGGGATGGGTATGCCCAGACGTGGGTCCCTGCTCACTACGCCACTGGAGTCAAGCTATCTTGGCTGATGACGGCTGATAGCCAGAAACCGGTCCTAGGATGCTTGATTCCGGTCCAGGGAAGACATGGCTTGGCAGTTCGGGCTGGACTGTTCCCATGAGGCACAGGGTCAAGACTGATTTGCATATGGCCATGTCTGAACTGGGGTGGCGTAGTGGGCAAAAGAACGATGGATTTAACCCAGATCTCTTGACTGGGGGAGAATGTCTGCATTGTCAGCATTCCGTCCATCATTTGTTTGTTGTTACACTAACCCTTAACCAGTGGATTGGGCACTGGTATACTAACTACCATTTTTAGTTTATGGTGAAGATGCAAATATATATTAAATGTTTTTAAAAATTCACCACATGAAAAATATTGTCCACATGAGGGCATCCTCTCTACTTCACTACTTGGTCAAATTATATTGTGGTTACTAGAGCACTCCCAAGGCCAATGAGCACACTTCATATCACTAAAGTTAAGAGCATGTATGGGTCATGTTTGTGAATAGCCACAAAGCTGCTACTTTTTGGGTGTCCATCACATTGCCAATTGCCACATGCTTTTCCCTCCCCTCCCAACACCCATATTCTTGATCCCAACCCAATCCTTATGACATTAAGAATATGTCATACAGTTGAATTATCTGCTACTGTGTGATCTAGCTTCAGAAACAACTCCAAATCCCGAACTTCTTGAATGGTGTAATTGCAACTACACAACATTTTGAGAATCAGAGACAATCTCTGATCGGGTCTCGTCTCCTGTCTTTCTCTGGGAATCTTTCTCCTCTTCTTGCTTAATCTCTGACCCTGTCAGCAACCATATAAGGATGGGGCTGCCTGCTACCACAGTTCTCTAAATTTACTTATGTGTTTATAGATTAGTTTTGCATAGCATTTCAAGTTGCCTTTCAGAAACTACAGAGGACTTTTAAGTGGAAAGTGCAGCTTGATTGTTGGAAGGAGACGTTAGCAGCTAAGGTGAGAAACCATATGTAATATTCTTCAGCACAACCCTTGTTCCTAGATAATTCCATTTGAAATGGAGTCTACTCTGAACGTTCAGTGTCAGGAGCCTCCTGAACTTTAAGTGGTTGATTTTAGCTCATAGGAAGAACCTCTGTCCTTGCATGTCCAGATATTTGCTATTTTGTTTTACTCTCTTGAAGGATCAAAGGCTGATTCAATGGCCAAACAGTGAATATAAATCTCTGGTTGGCATGTAGCGAGGTGTCGGTTTCGGCAGGTAAGTAGTATCTTTGACTCAGTATGCTGTGTGGCTAGTGCACTATACCTGAATCTAGTCCTGGAACCTACTGGGAGCCAGTGTAGAGCTGTAGGGGCGGGTTTCTTTTGGACCCACCTTCTGGGGTTAAGGCATATTTTGACGGATTGGTTCTGAAATCTTTGAAGCCTGGCAATGTTTTTTCTTGGGGAGACTAGAGCAGATGATGTTACATCAGTCAATGAGAGACCTATCCTGTTTGATTATGTGTTCATTTGAAGGATTGGGAGAATTTCCTGCAGAAGAGAAATTTGCATATTGACACCTTTTACCACAGCGTTGATTTGGAAAGCAAAGGTGAGGTTACCATTGAATTGAATTTCTGGGTTCTCACAAGGCTGAGGGAGGTGTTCCAAGGTTTTGTTGGCTGAGCCACTGTTGGTGCTTCAGGCACAGTATTTCTGAGAGCTAAGATATCGGTCTAGGTGCTGTTATTGCACCAGATTGTCTCTTTCATCCACTGCAACTGGTGAATCCATGCCCAAGTTAAGGTCAGTTGGATTCTGTGGTCTGTTTTCCAACTGGAAGATGACTTTATTATCAATGGCTTATGTTAACTGGCACCAATTGAGGATGTTTGCCAAGGACCCTACAAGGATGTTCATATGAGGCAAAAGCTTGAAGAACACAACTCGACACTAGGTGTGCGGCTGATTCAATTGATCTAATTCTGTCTTTTTGATTCTGGCCAGTGAGGAATGATTAGTTCCGATCCAGCAGCGGTCTGGTAATACCTGCTGAGAATGTAAGCATTTCCAGCAGTATTGTGTGGTTGATGACACCATATTCTGTGAAGAAATTGGCAAGGACAAAGTGTTTTGTCCCATCCATGGATCGGAGAAGCGCTTCTATCTTGTTGGCTAGTATAGTTTTGGTCCCCCTCGCGTTTGGTGCACATGGAGAAGTGGGTTGTGTACCATGTGCTCTTGAAACATCTCATTGGTTCATTTTCCCTGTTTTTGCTGAGGAAAGTAGGGTTAGAAATAGGCATGTAGCTATCCTGTATTTTCAAGTCAGCAGTTGGTTTATTGACCATTTATATCACACACACCAGAAGCTGAATGATTTCTAGGCACCCAGATAACAATCTTTCCATGTCACCTGTATTCCACTGAGTAGACAGTTTACTAAACAGGTCTAGAAAAAACTAAAGACTGTACCACTATTTTGAAGACAGATACTAAGATACAAAACTTTATCCCAAGCAGGAATCTTAGTTGGTGATGGGCATTTCTGGCACAATTATAAATATGACCAGATGTACGACCCTTACATTTTGCGACTCGCAAACTGCGTCGCTTTGCGATTCGCAAAATGTAATGTACAACAGTGTCGCGAACACTGTTAGCGATTCCCAATAGGGTCGCAAATTGCATGCCTCATTAATATTCATGAGGCAAGCGCAACTTTCGACCACATTGGGAATGGCTAGGACTCCCAGGGATGGTGGCCTGCTGGGGTCAGCAGACCACCATGTCTGGGACTGCTTTTAAAATAAAGCAGTGTTTTTCTTTTAATGCAGCCTGTGTTCCTTAAAGGAAAACGGGATGCATTAAAAAAGAAAAATGAAACTTTTCAGTTTCATTTTTTTAAGGGCAGGCAGTGGTCCCTTGGACCCCTGCTTGCTCTTAAAAAATATTTTCTCACACACTCACAAAGGGAAAGGGGTCCCTTTGGGACCCCTTCCCATTTGCGAGTGGTTTACCACCTACTTGAAGTAGGTGGTAAACTGCAAGTGCTTTGCGGTCGCAAAACAATAGTCCATGGCAGTGAGCCTCGCTGTTAGGAAGGGACGCCCTTATCCTAATTGCAAGAGTCGCAAACGAGATTTTGCAAGTCAGTGACTCGCAAAATAGCGTTTGTACATGCCATTACCCTTTTTTGCGGTTGCAAACGGGCCGAACTCCCAAATGCGAGTGCAAAAAAGGGTCGTACATCTGGCCCCAAATCTCTTGTCAAGTACAAAACAAAAAGACTGTAACCAATTTGGACTCCTAGAGGTCAGGTAGCATTAGCAGATTACCAAAGCAAAGCTTCTCAAAGGGTGGGAAATCTGCAAATGTAGCCAGGAAGGTGCCAGGCACCTTAGATATACTTTACCTGGGTCTCCTTGACTCATGGGCATCTGTTATCACCATTAGTCTTTATGGAGCTCCAAAGTACAATGGGACCAAACTAAGATTTGGATCTCCAAGGACAACCATTTGCACAATTTGCATGAGCCCTTTGCAGCCTATGGTCTAACCCATTTCAAACAGGCCTGAATTGAAAGTGAAGGACATCTGATTTTAAAGTGTCAGCAGAGGCCAAATACAGGGGTCCAAAGAGTTTAAAAAAAAAGTGTGGGGATTTTTCGTAGGGCATATGGAGTTTCTCCCACTGAATATATACGTGACGATATGAGCACACAAGCTATTATGACTAAGATATAGGCATTTCTACCTAAGATCAGCAGAGCAGTCCAACTTTAATGTTTCATAAATGTGATTTATTTTATAAATACAAACATAAAACGTAAATCCATTCACGTTCAAGAACATTGCACATCGCTCAGCTGAGTTTCATTCTGCTTCCCCACTATAATCACTAGACAGACATAACAGCAATCTTCTTCCATCATTGCTATTCTTGCACCACAGTAATCCTATGTTTAGTACACAATTGCCATGTTTAGCATGTTGAGGAGGTGTCATAGCCTCCTTGGCCTGATTGTCTTCAATACGTTTACTCTCTATCATAGCGCCTTCCCATCACTATAGGCACGCTCTTTCACAATGAGAAGAGAGCAAGATGCCGTACCTACGGTAATTGCATATATCTCAATTTCTGGCCTCCTTACTCTGTCAGAGAACCAACCCCAGGACTCACGCTTCCATCTTGCAGTCCAGCTGCAAGCCAGTGAAGGCAGCAGTGCACTCTCTAATACATACCTGATAGCCACTAGTATATGGGCAGCTCAACATCCCAAGTGCGCACTATCCCTGAACCCCTGAACGCATAATGCATTCCTCATTGACAGAGTCTTTATACAGTGGCACATTTTCAGATGTGATATACATCGGCTGAGGCAATTCAAACTATATCTACTTGTATTTGGTGTTAGTAGAGGCTTTATATAATTCACAACACCTGTCCCCCAGGGCAACCACTATTATCATGCGACTCTATGGTTGCAAATCACTGGCAAGTGACTTATGCCCTGCAAATCTCTCTTCAATAGAGCAACCCTTAGTAAGGCAGCCTGCCCCTCTGATAGTCCTTGGGCCCCTAACCAACCTATCTTCAGAATAGAGAGGCAAAACAGCATTCAGAGTAAGTCTGCAGTCACTAAACAACTGAGGACAATATTTCCAAGTAGGAAGAAAGAAGCTCCTCCAATCTGGTTGCGACAGGAGAAATGCCTCGCTCAGTGAAGGAGTATTGTTGAGTCAGTGTGCCAAGGGTCCAACCATAATGAAGTCTATGTTTCAGCCCAGACATGGACATGGACAGCTAAGCATTACAGCCTTGAGGGTGGGATGGAAAGTCCTATCCTGAATTCTCTTCCTCACACTTACAATGGCATGCAGAAACTGCTCCAGTCTGAAGCATACATGTGCAGAGAACAATCAGAGAGCCTTACCTTGTGTTCGGTTTTAGGTTCTCCACTGTGGAATGTGTTTGATTTGTTGTTAAAATAGACTGATCCTTTCCAGATTGCCCTCCGTTCTCTTTAGAAATAACTTTGTACTCTAAATATAAGCAAGAAAAAAAAAAACAATCAACCTTAAACTGATCTTCTATAAATGATGCTTAATATCCATCCCCAGGTTTTAAAGGGTTCGCTTCAACAATATTTAAAGTCTGGTGCTGACAAATGATTGTGCATTTGTTGAAACCATTTTTGTATCGTTGGTCCTGCTCTTGTTTTCCTCCCATTTTAATTACTCAACTTACAATCAAAGCGTTCTAGAGCTTGTCACCCCAACAGATTCCTCACTCTAGAGCAGTGGTTTCCACAATTTTTAGAACCACGGTCCACTTTTTAGAAAAAGAACCTTTTGCGACCCACCCACATTTAAGGTACATGACGAGGGGGATATTTTAATGTACCTAAAACATCATGTGGTAGTGCTCTGTCATTTACAGACAACACATTTTCCATTGAAATGGCCACTGCACTTGCACAGACATACAGTTTTATTGATATCACAATATACCACTCAATTAATGATGTGTGAAAATCGGGTTTCTGTTAATATTTGTCATTTGTACATTCATCACCAAGTAAGCATCTTGATTTGTTTTGATCCTTATAATATTTCATGTTTCCAGCACACTTAGGAATTTAACCCCTTCGCCGCGGGGGTAATTCCCCCGCGGTGCGGCGGGGGCAGCGGCGGCAGCGCTGTGCTCGTGACGAACCCAGCTCGTCATGAGGCACAGTGTAGCTGTGCTCATGACGAGCTGGGCTCGTCACGACTCCGCCCGCTAATTGATTCTCCCGCTCAGGGGGGAATCAATTACGCGTGGGAGTGGCGCGACCATTATGACGAGCCGAGCTCGTCATGAGCACAGCTCCACTGTGCCTCATGACGAGTTGGGCTCGTCATGAGCATACAAGTGGTTAAAAAAAAAAGTGCGCCATTTTTTCTTTCCTAACTACTGGATCCATACAGTTCATTTACAGGTATTTACATTTTGTTGTACATTGAAAAAAACAACATCCTACATTGTCACATAATTCATTTTAAAAACTCTTCTCACTTTGCAGTCAGAGAAAGAAAAGTGAACACCAATCCCAAGTTAAAAGAATAAGCAGCCTGACATTTGACCTCTGTTTTTGAATCACTGGCAGATGTGACAAGTTAAACACAGAGAGGCAGATATATGGGGATTTGGCATAAGGCAGCGCAATAGGTCACTTTGCTGCTCTGCCCTATGACAAAGTGAAATGACAGGACTGCCCATATTTATCTAATACAGTGCATTCCTGTCCTTTCCCCGCCTTGTTGCCGTTTCAGCAGCCTAGTGCCAACGCAGGCACCCTTGCACGAAGTTTAGTGCCTCATCAAACTTGTTCTGAATCATTCCGTGTGGATGTGCTAATAATATATTCTCAAGTTCAACACATATTGTTTAACAAACACATCTTTAAGATACTTTGTTTTTCAATGTTCCTGTCATGCACTGGCAGCTTTTGGATTTTTTTGTCACTTATTTTGTGCTATGTCTTTTTTCAGGGTTCATAATCATTAAACACCTTTTATTTAGCAATAAACATATTTTGACTGCAAATATATTCATGAATCAAACATGCAGCCTCTCTCTGCCTATGCTTGAGCTGCTGTGCAACATGTGCACTATTTGCAGCACATAGATACAAATCCTGAACAATGTTGCTGGTCAGGCTTGCACAACCTGCATTTTACTGTAAATATGCTGCGGCGTCCTGCTATAGCTGAAGCTTAGAGAGAAGGCTCCTGAGTCAATGTGCTGCTGTGCCTGGCACTTAATGCACCTTATACATAAACCTTGCCAGGAAACATGCTGCTGATTTTGCACTAAGATCTAGTTACTGTTAACCCTCTCTGCTGCTAACTGCGGCATAAACTTATTTTCCTTTGAAACGTGGGTCTTTGCTCTGCAACTATTATTGCTGAATTGCGAAAATGATTGCCTAAGAGTTATCCAGAAAGGAAGACGCAAAAGAATGGCTGGCCCCCTTACACCCCCCTGAAGACCAGTTGGGGGGAAAGATCTGCACTTCTACATCCAGGAGCAAATACCAGGAAGAGAGCTGGTGCAGAGGGCCAGTGGAACCAGCTTCCTGCGAAATGCACTGCCTTGGAGGTGAGGAGGTCTGCTCCCGCTAGCTAGCGCGCGCCACCAAGACTAAGCTAAGCACACAATTGTCCAAATTGGCCCAACGGGGCCAGAGTTATGGCCTTATAAATATTGGGGACCACTGAACTTCTACAAAAACAGAGTGTGTAAGGCTCTGTCGCATCTCCTTTCAATTACACACAGATTGGGGCAGGGCCCAGGGGGTTAGAGCAAGAATTATTTGGAGGGAAAAGTCATGCATGGGGCCCCCTCCCCAGTTCAGCTTTTGCCCAGGGGTCCCCATCTTCCCAGGGGCTGATGGATGCACGGGCTTGGGATCCCAACTCTGGGCCCCAGCACACTAGCAGAGAACGGGGGACTGCTGTTGTGCCCAGCCCCCTAATGGCGGTGCCTCACCGATGCTACCTGTGCCCAAATCCAGGGGAGTATGGGAGCCACCGGAGGACACTGCACCCTGCCGACAGGGTGCGGGCAGGGAAAGGAAGAGTGCTGGCAACGATGGAGCTGGTTGTGGGGGACCCGGCTTGGGCACGCGGAGTGGGCTCCCTGCATGGCTCCAATAATGAGCAGCACAGGGTGTTCAGGTCGGACCGGGCAACTCCCTCAAAGACAAAAAAAAAAAACATACTGTTTTTGGCTGGAGTGTCCCATATTGCCACACGGAGCTTGTTGATTGTTTTTCTTGCCTTGTGTTGGCCCAAGGAGAGCTAGGGCAACACCAACGAACCTGGAAAGTGTTCTGGAGCTGTAGGCATTACATCGGCCCCCCAGAAATAATGTTTATCAGACTGACCCTACATTTGTGGGGTCAAGAAATCCAGGACCCTCAAGGATTTTCTCCTATTTTTTGAAAGCACTACCAAGGCTGGAGCTTTTCTTCTACGGTTAGGAGTGTATCATTCTCTAGTGGCTAGTTCTATGGCTGGATTTTTTTGCAGGCTGAAGGTGTACAATGAAAATATATGGAGTGCAGCGCTCTCTTGGGGCTGGATCAAGGGTTGCATTTTATGTGGCCTGAAAGTGGTGCCGTCTAGGGGCTGTTTTTATGATTGCATTTTATATGGTCTAAAATCATATAAGCAGCACACATACATAGAATATGTTCATTTAAAATGTTTTATTGAAATAATAATGGCAACAGTGATTACTCTGTTATTAAAATAATAAAACTGACAGTAATTACTAATGAAGGTTGGTCTGCTTTATTGACATTAATAATTGCTTTTACCCATAGTTATTATTAATCATTGCATTTACACACAAAATGATAGTGTTTTTCACATGTGGTTTGTTGTTCCTGTAATATGATAAACCCTTGATAATGTCAACAGGTCTGTTTTATCTAAAGTGATCCCCACCCTATATTGTGATTTGCTATCTGTCACCAGTGGGGGGTTACTGTGATTTTAGGGTAATGCCTCTTAGTAGTCAAATGTGATTTTGCAATGTCATCTATGGTATTTTCAATCTGCCATACGAATAAAGCTGTACATTATTGCACAGTATTAAGTGGTATGTGTGTGATAAATGTAGTTTTCCTTTTTCTAAATTAGGTCTTGGACTGCTCTGCTTCCCTACCCAGAGAGTCAAACGCTACAACAGGGTGCTTGGTTCCCAGTAAGAGGAAATTGTGAACCTATTACTTGTGTAGGTTTACATCCTGCTCTGCTAAATACCCACTTTCCTTGACGAGGAACAAAGGTATATTTTACAAAGCTGCTGCAGCAGAGGACAGCATACCAGCACTGACAATTTCACTTTGCTAGATGACTCTCAAATGCTAATTTTCCACAATCACGTGGCAGATAATGTGTCAAAGCTGAGACATGACTGTGAGATCCTGCTTTTAAACCGAGTGCAGAAAGCACAACGCCAACAATGGAAATAAACTGAGAAATCCCAAGAAGAGCAGTCTGCTCTTTGTCTCACTACCATACACTTTTCCAAACAAAACTTGGATTTGTGTGTTATTTAAAAAAAGCTGTCAAGCTTTTAGTTAGACAGTGCTTCTAGACAGCAAATATGGTTACTGTAGTACACGCGCCAAGGGTCTGTAAGCACACTGGGCTGTACTGTATGAACAGAAAGTATTGTTCTTTCTGCTTTCACGGCTTGTTTTGGGACTTCTACTAAATCGGGTTTCCACTTTAGCAGGGAAAAAACAGTCATAGTGCAGAGTATGAATAAAGTTTAAGTACTCTATCTGTCCTCTGGTTAGTTAATTTTAAGAGGTATGGTGCCAATCATGTTTGAAACTGCATAGAGTGCGAGCAAGCCTAAATTAGCCCAGGAGTTAGAGGAGAGATCCTCCCCCTGCAAAACGTTTACAAAAAAATGAGTCTTAATGGAGCACTTTCATCCTAGTTCTACTTGGACATTGGCTAAAAACCCAACATATTTTTATGAAATATTCCAGTAATTCATGGTCTTCCAACTGAGCTCAGACATCTAGTCATTTTTGAGGGGCGCAACTGGTAGAGCGTCATGTTGTCGATAAGGATGATGGTTTTGCAGAATCGCCTTGCTTTAGATGTATTATTGGCAAAAGAGGGCGGAGTCTGTAAATTACTGAAAGTTCAGGAATGTTGTACGTATATTCCAGACAATAGCAAGGATCTGGAGACATATATAGACAACATTACCACGATTCATCAAGAGATTGAGGATTTGACTGAAGAAGGTGTTTGGGAAAAGATTGGTAAAGGATTCGGTCGTGTGGGAAGTTGGTTTGCGAATTTGGGAAAGGGGTTCCTTGGGTTCGTGCTAAAACCCCTCATTATTGTTGTGGTTTGTGTGATTTGCTTGTGGGGTCTCATCAGAGCTTACAAGTGGTACAGAGGAAACAGAATTGAAAGAGCTCTTAGAGCGAGTGAGATGCGAATGGCAAGACTGCAGGATAGTCAATATCAGAATATCAAGAATATGGAGAGGTTCCAACGAGGGAGGATGGCAACAAGTACTGTTTATGTCAGTTCTTTCTCCAAGGGAGTTAATTGTGTGATGGTGTGATGACATTTGTCAGCAAAGGGGGGAACTGATAGAGCGTCATGTTATTCTGAAGTTTGTAGGGGTGCATCATATTCACCGTTAGTCAGCACCCGCATATTAATCGATGTAGGTTAAGTGTGCCATAGAAATGTATTACTAGAATCGTTTAACATAGGTGTGATTAGAAATGTAACCATGCTTTTTATGAAAAGTAATGCTGCAGATCATTGTGAATGTGTTTTAGTAAATGCATAATGTTTGATTCTCACATAATGCAATGTGTTAGTTAAACGTGTGCCATGTTAAAGTTGCACGTGCAAGTTTGCTTATTCACGTATAAAAAGTAATGAACTAATGCTTAGAGTGTTATTTAGGAGTGTTTAACAGTGTAAAGGCCTGATCGCATATACGTTTAAGGAGAAAGGCCTGTTCATTTTCTTATGTTAGCTAACGTTGTAGGCCGAAAAATGATTTCCCTTGGTAAAGGCTTTGGGTTACGGGATGATGGAAAATCTTAGAGAAGAGAAAAGTTTTTGTTCCCATGTTTCTGTTGCAGGTGCAAGGACATTTAGCTTGTTAGTCAGAATAGGTCTTTGTTTTAGGAGTTAGGATGGTACATGAAGCCAACAGGGGAGTACATTGGAATGAGCGGATGATACTTTCAGCGGAGAAGGTGCTTGGGACTCAAGGTCAAGCTAACCGTCGTTGGATGAATTACAAGTTTCACTGGAAAAGTACTGGAAGAAGACCTGGCTGAAGAGGTGTGCCGAAGGGCGTGTTCTACGTTTTTGGGATTTTGTATTAGGGACAGTGCCCCGTGGGTTGAGCAGTTGCGGTTTAGATGGGAAGCTAGAAGGAGCCTCTTAGAACGAGCTCTGACTAAGTGAATGTACTTCTTAGGAAGTCTTCACTTCTGACACCTTTTATTCTCTTGCCTGGGATGGGAAATGCTAAGTAGGGATGTCAACTTAGAGTTAGAGTAGGGAAAGGTTAACTGATTTCCTTTTAGGCTAATGATTCCTAATGTGGATATTGGATTTACCATTGCATTTCTTATGCTTCTAGAGCTTGTTATTCTTTTTGTATTGAGCCGTATGAGACTCTTACGTAGACATGCGTTTGTTTTAGTGCCATTTATCTTTTACACCTTGTGCTAAGGTGTCTCTATGTGCAGTTATTTTTGGTTGTAATAAAATCCTACAAATTTTTGAGTCGGAGTCAGTGGTCCTTCCTAAATGAGATTTGATTCTGGTGATTATGTATTTAGATTTGAATTTCCTCCCCTCTACACTATTTAGCAGATAAAAAGATCCTGGTGACCAGAGAGGATTCTTGGAGATAATCAGGTAGGCAAGAATCCGGTCCTATCAGTTGGTAGCAGAGTAGGATGGTTATCTCTGATAGTGAGGGGAGATCTAGATTAAGATAAGAGATTCTAGAGGACCACAGAAGTCAAGTGATGGTGACTCATCGGATGGCGAGCAGCGGACAACGGCAGTTGATGGAGATTGATGGAGAGTAGCGGTGCGGTGGAAAGCAGCAGTTCGTGGAGGAGTGAGTATGTATAGGGTGAGATGTTTGTAGATTGCGGTGTTGATTTGAATGTGTGATGTCTTGCGGAGTTGGAGTGAGTGTTGAGTGATTGTGAGATCAGGCTGTGAGCGCACGCAGCCCGGGAAAATTTTAGGCTCGACGAGTAGCTTAAGTGATTGTGGTGTAGAAGACACCCGCGGTAGATTTTGTTGACCACCGAAATGGGAACGTGAGACGTCATCGATTACCCGGACCGAGATAGGGGGTGCGAATGTGTGAGTGCATGAGTAACCGACGCTGGTCGTGGGTTGTTGTACGTGGAATTTGAATAATTGAAACCTATCAGAGAGGCGATTGTCCGGTCGTTTCGCGGACAGATAGTTGCCAGCTGAGGTCGACAATTTCGAGAGACTGTAGACGGACAATCAGAGAAGTAACTTGTTTGGGACAAACTGTTATTTCAGCGTGTGAATGGGACGAATGCGAGGGTGAGATGTGAATTGTGAAGGAGGGGAACTGCAGCGAGCGGAGGAAAAGTGACGTCAGAAGGTGTCGCGCTGCGATAGGTCGGTTGGGTGAGTCGCGCTGCTATTGGTAGATTTGACATCAGGAAGTGAACGAAAATATTGTGTGTGATCAAAAATTGTTCATCATGAAATGTTTTAAGGTTTTCCGAGAATTATGTAGAGATGACAAACATGTGGTTACTCGTGGGGGAGAAGTAGCCCCTCCCGAGGATACTCCGGCGCATTATATGGCAAGAAATGTGGGGTTGCATACTATAATTTGGCCTGAAAATTGGCATAAAATGACCCAAGGCGAGGGAGAATTGGCTTTCCCGTGATATGGCTCCTTTAGGTTGGAAGTGTTGTATCAATTGAAATCTGTAATGTCTTCGTTGCGACGTTTGCCAAGACCAACTCAGTTTGAGGCATTGCATGCATGGATTAGAGCAGCACATGACAGGCAAAGAGACCGAAGTCAAGAAAGGGTGAAGAAGTCAATTAAGGCATTCCAGGATGCGAGGTGGGATTCACAAGAGAAGAGGTGGAGAGTACAAACGATAGAGGGGGACAGGTTGTACCCACTACTGGAGAAGACAGACAGTGCTAAGTCAAAGAGTGCAGATGATGACGACAGTGATACAGATGACAGTCTAGTAGAGAGGTTGTTGTCTGAGAGACCACCTCCGTACAATCCAGATTCCTACGAAGGGAAGTCAGCTCAAGCAGAAGGGACTAGTGGATTACAGACTCAGCCAGAAGTGAGAGTAGAAGGGAAAATTTCGACAGGAACTGAGGGCATGAAAAATCAGTCTGTAGCAAGTACAGAGGTTGGGAGAGGTGTGAGGTTACCGGATGCTCTAAAGGTACCGGTTACCATTGGACCTATTTTTTCAGTTTACGACCCAGATCAAGAGAAGGTTGGGAGTTCAGTACAGTCAGCTGTAGGATCGAGAAGTGTGGTAGAGGGAAATTGAATAGTGAGCGGGATGGAGCAGACTCCAAAACCTATTGAATGGAGTATGTCATTGCCAGCTATAGCAGACTCCTCTAGGGGACAGGTGGATGCGAGATCAGCAAGACCAAGGTCTTTGGTTGAATCAAGATCAGATTTGCGGATGTGGGCACCGCCAGTGAGGAATCAAAATCAGAGTGAGAGAACTGTAGAAAGTGAGCAAGGCAATTTAGGAAATCGTTCTGTTTCTAGGAGCATGACAGAAGGGATTAGAACTCAAGAACAGGAATGCGAGTACGATGAACGGAATGGGGCAGCATGTCGAGAAATACTGAAGGGAGCCTTGAAAGGGAGAATGCTAGATGTGGTAAGGTTGAAAGCAGAAGTAGATGAGATAATAAGTGGAAATTTGCCTCTTGAGAGAACGTACATGTACGAGCAAGATGAGTTACTTTTTGTAGCGAAAGATGTGACTCGCAAGGCAAGAACTGCACATGAGAAATTGTCTGAATTGGCTAAGAGGTATGACGTGGATCTATCTAAAACGAAATCATTGCAGGGAAGCCATAGATTGCAGTATAGTGACCAAGAATTGGAAGAGAAGAGGGTCATGGGATTGAGGACCCATATCAAGGATTTGATTATAGCAATGCGTGCAAGGATCATGCTTGACAAATGGGAAGAAAGGTGGTCCAAGAAGAGGAGCTCTAAAAGGACGATAGGAGAGACGCCACCTCCAGGTGGGGGGGGATGATGGATG
Source organism: Triturus cristatus (assembly GCF_964204655.1). Classification (NCBI taxonomy): domain Eukaryota; kingdom Metazoa; phylum Chordata; class Amphibia; order Caudata; family Salamandridae; genus Triturus; species Triturus cristatus. Next base: position 874,789,583 of record NC_140591.1, on the reverse strand, counting down.
TAGGAAATTTCCCTTTACGAGAGGTACAGAATGGAGGATATGTGCCTTGGAGTAGGGGTGATTTGGCTGCATTTACGAACCATTTTCTCCGCTTGCGGGAGAATTTCGTCGAGTGGTACAAGCAGGTCGATCGGTTTGTCAAGATCTCAAAGGTGTTGTGGATTGATTTGAATACGCTGTTTGACATTGTGGTTCCGAGCAGTTTATGGTCGGCATGTAAGATCGCTGTTGAGTGGCCAACTTCAGAGCCTGACAGGGATCCTGTTTCAAATGTTCCGTCACCTATAGTCATGAAGAAGTTCGAACAAGTGATCACGTTGCTGAAGTCGAAAATTTCACCTCAGGATAGTGATTGGGTCAAAATAAATAGGACAGTGCAAGAGCCAAAAGAGACAGTGCATGAGTTTTATGAAAGACCCTTGCAGGCCTTTAAGCAGTACAGTGTATTAGATGTCTTGGATACAAAGGACATGGGACAGTTTGTTTCAAAGTTTGTGTTGGGATTGAGGCCAGAGGTTAGTCTAATGATACAGCAGCATTTGTTTGTTGGCAGAACAAGCCGGTGGATGAGATTTTGCGGTATGCCAGGTACTGTAGTGATGAGATAGAATCGAAGCACAGGAAGTTGAAGGACAAATTGATGCTTGTTCAGATGCAAATGGCTCAGGGACAGCCTAATGGCAGGGAAATAATCAAGGAGGGAATCAGAATGTCCAAGGTCAGGGAAGACCAAAGTCAGTTGATCCCAAGACAGGGATGGATGTGGCAACATTGAAAAAGACCACTGTGTCATCTTTGTCACCAGGTTGGACACTGGAAGCGCGAGTGTCCCTTGAATCCAATGAATCAGGTGCAGCAAGAAGTAGAGATAGTTCAGGTCCCTGTACCTGAAGTAGTTCCCACTGTGACTAGACCTAGGATGGTGAAAGGGGAGACTAGTAGCCCGCAGGTGCAAGTTCCTCAGCCACCTAGGGTCCAAAGTGTTCAGCAAGGAGTTCGGACTTATCAACAGATGCCCTTGTTCGAAGAGAGTGAGGAGTTCGGTCCAGACCCGTTGGCATGACGGTGCCTGAGAGAGGAGGATGACTGCACGTTTGGAACAGTCTTGGAGGTAGACCAGAGAGGACCATTTGTAGAAGCAGATATTGATGGTCACCCTACCACCTTTTTGGTTGACACTGGTGCTACCCGGTCTACTGTAAGATCAGCAGTAGTCCCTAACCTACCCCTCTCGGGACAATCGATCCTAGTTGTTGGTGTAGCAAATAAGAAATTGACTAGCCCATTGACAGAGCCAATTCCTGTGAGAATAGGAACATTCCGAGATCAACACCAGTTTGTGGTGTGTGACTCAAGTCCAGTTTGCCTGTTGGGAAGAGATCTGTTGTGCAAGCTGAATTGCACCATCTATTGCACACCGAAGAGAGTTGAAGTGCAGACAAAGGATGATGCTGCGACCTTTAAGGTTGCGAATCAGCGCGTGTGTATAGAAATGTACCTGGCGCTGACAGTGAAGGAGCTTCCACTTGATTTGAGGGATTCTGTGTCAATTGATGTGTGGGACCTGAGTGGAGAAGAGATTGGATTGGTCAAAGGTGTAGAGCCAGTGAAGATTCAGGTCAAGCCGAATGTAGAATTTCCTAGGACGCCCCAGTACAATTTATCACCTGAGACGATTGCAGGGATCAGACCTGTAATTGAGTCTATGATCAAGCAGGGAATTCTGAAAGAGATCATGGGTAGCCCATGTAATTCACCTATCATGGGACTACAGAAACCGAGCGGGAAAATTCACGATTGTGCAAGACCTGCGAAAAATCAATGAGATAGTTGTCCCATGTTGTCCGGTGGTACCGAATTCATCTGTGATCCTGTTCCAAATTCCATGTGATGCGGAGTGGTTTTCAGTTATTGATCTGTGTCAAGCATTCTTCTCGATACCACTCCACGAGGAAAGCCAATTTCTTTTTGCTTTCCGGCTGGAGAACCGCGTGTTCACGTGGTGTCGTATCCCACAGGGGTACACAGAGAGTCCATCGATCTTTAATCAGATCCTGAAGAAGAATCTTGAAAGTCTTGTGTTGCCGCAGAACTGGTGCAATACATTGACGATTTGCTTGTTGCTTCTGAAACTGAAGACGCTTGCAGAATCAATACCATTGCTTTACTGAATCATTTGGCAGAGAATGGACACAAGGTGTCCTTGAATAAATTGCAGTACTGTCTGAGTGAAGTACAGTATTTGGGTCACAGAATTGAGAAGGGCAGGAGAAAGGTGTCACCAGATCGTATTGAGGCTATTATGATTATGCCTGTGCCTACCACTCAGAGAGAAGTCAGAATGTTCTTGGGGATGGTTGGCTATTGTCGCCAATGGATTCCCAACTTCTCCTATGAAGCGAAGCCTTTACAACGGCTGACGCACAAGGATGTGAGTGATCCGGTACCATGGGACAATGACTGTTTGATGCTTTGGGGATGCCTGATTACAACAAGGCATTCACATTGTTCTATTGCGAGAGAAAAGGTTGTGCATTGCCAGTCCTGACTCAGAATCATGGAGGTGCCAGTAGACCAGTTGCCTACTTTTCAGCTTCTTTAGATCCAGTAGCTTCTGCGTTGCCCGGATGTCTTAAATCCGTTGCTGCAACAGGTGTCAGTATTGAAAGATGTGAGAGTATTGTAATGGGACATCCACTTACAATTTATGTGCCACACTCTGTTGAACTGTTGATGACAAGGACTGAAACACAGCACCTCACCAACAACAGGTTGACACGTTACGAGTTATACTTGCTGCAGAAAATGTGATTTTGAAGAGGTGTTCTGTTTTAAATCCGGCAACATTGATGCCTATTCCAAATGTAGATGGTGAAGATTGTGAGGATCACGACTGTCTCGATGTGACTGAACTATGCACCAAACCGAGACCAGACATTGTTGATGAACCGCTCCCTGATCCTGATGAAATTTTATTTGTGGACGGTTCATGTTTAAGAGACGATGTTGGTCGATTGAGAGCAGCGTTTGCTGTATGTACCATCACAGGAGTGGTTGAAGCTGCTTGTTTAGAGGGAGTACACTCCGCACAGGTAGCTGAAATCATTGCTTTGACCCGTGCCTGTTTGGCTGCTGATCAGATTCGGATAACGATTTACACTGACAGTCAGTACAGGTTTGGTGTTGTTCACGACTTCGGGCAGTTATGGTCACAGAGAGGGTTCATGACATCTTCAGGTTCGCCCATCAGAAATGGGGAAAATGTGAGACAATTGTTGGAAGCATTACAATGTCCGAAAGCGATTGCAGTTGTCAAGTGTTCAGCACATAGCAAAGGGAGTGATTTTGTTTCTCTAGGAAATAACTACGCTGATGAGGTTGCCTGGTTCTGTGCAGAACAAGGATGCATATTTACTGGAGGGTACACTAGAGAGAGCCAAGAAAGAACCGATCTCAGCATGATGTTAGCCATGGCCGATACATGGGAGGAACTAAAGCGATTGCAGGATGAGGTTACTGATCAAGAACGTGATAGCTGGATACGAGCAGGATGTGAGAAGGGAGATGTGGATGTGTGGGTTTCAAGTGATGGACGAGCTGTGTTACCAGAATGTCTGTCGAGTCCAATGGCAAGATTGATACATGGTGCAGTACATCTTGGCAGAGATGCAATGGTGCTCAGACAGACATGGTACAATCCGAAGTTTTGTGCGGTTGCTGAAGCCGAATGTCAGAGGTGTGTTACATGTCAGCAGATGAATGCAGGGAAGAGAAGTGCTGTAACTTGAGTCACATTGGGAGGTCAGGAGGGCCTTTCAATAGGATGCAGTTGGACTTTATTGAGATGCCGCAGTGTAATGGGTTGAAGTACATCTTAGTTGTGGTATGTGTCTTTTGGAGGTGGGTGGAGGCTTACCCAACACGTATGTGTGACACACTCACTGTAGCTAAACTGTTTTTGAGGGAACTTATCCCTAGGTTCGGGTTTCCGACCTCTTTGGTGTCGGACCGAGGGACACACTTCCATAGTGAGATCATGAAATTGCTCTGTGCTGCCTTGAATGTGGATCAGAGATTGCATTGCAGTTATCGACCAGAGGCTTCTGGGATTGTGGAACAAGTTAATGGGACTTTGAAAGCGCGGATGGTGAAAGTGTGTTCTTCGACATCCTTGAAATGGCCTGACGCACTGCCCTTGGTCCTTATGAGCCTTCGTAGTGTTCCTGATAGGAGAACGGGGTTGTCACCACACGAGATCCTGATGGGGAGGGCAATGCGATTACCAGCGATACCTGCTACTGCTTTGATTAGCATCACTGATGACTTGATTCTCGACTACTGTAAGGGACTGGCTGACGTAGTCCATTCTGTGTCCCAGCAGGTGCAAGCAGCAACTGTTAAAGCCGCAGTTGACCTGTGCCACGACTTGTGCCCGGGAGACTGGGTGCTTGTGCGTAAACACGTGAGGAAGAGTTGCCTGGATGTTCGTTGGCGTGGTCCATACCAGGTAATACTGGTCACGAACACGGCAGTGAAGTGTGGGGGACTGCCAAACTGGGTGCATGCCTCCCATACCCGCAGAGTTCCAGCACCCTTGGAAGATACAGCCCCTCTTGTAAATGAAAATCCAGATGAGGTGGCAGGGCCATCTGAGAGGGCCAGCCAAGCTGTGAGGGTTGCTGATGCAGTTGGTTGTGCACTAGATCGAGCTGAAAGGGGTTGTGCAAATCGAAGCCCCGAATTTGACTCAGACGGAGAAAGTGTTGCTGTGGGAGGAGTAGAGTCAAATTCTGCCGAAGAAGGAAGTAGTGCACAGGGTACCCAAAGAAAGAGCAGAAGTGCAACAGAAGCAGAAAGAGTTCGGCCCGTGAGTCAGAGACGGCTGAACTTGAGATTGGCACCTGAAAGAGATCTTGCCCCAGTTTCTGAAATATCTGAATCTGAACAAAGTGATGAAGAGCAAGCTCGAGCTAGTCTGAGAAGATCCAGGAGAACAAGAGTGCCGTCTCAAAGGTACACCTCACCAGAGTGGACATACGCTGTGACTGATGCCCAGAGTATTGAGCACGGGGAGGCTGAGGTCTTTGACGCTGGTCAGCGATTCTCCAAATCTAAAAATAGACGTGCTGTTGTTGGTTACAGGGGTGGAGATCAAAGAAATACTGACTCTCAATATTCCGAATCACCACTTCTGAGCAAGATTCGTGAATTGATTCTGGAGACGCTGGTTTCCCCAACTTTTGGGTTTGTACCACCGCATCAAGAATTAGTGGTGCTTCGTCTTGAACTTTTGGAACGTGTTTTAGAAATCTTGGGAGCTGATCTTATTTTGGACTGAAGGTGAATTTTGTTGTACATAAAAGTCTAAAAAGAAGATAACCTAGGCCCGAGTGGAAGAAGAATACATTTAGGGACTTTCCGTCAAAGACGACGAAAAGAGGGCTAGGGATGTCTTTTTGTGGACTGTGTAAATTAGGAACTGAAAGTTGCAAGGGGATTTCCAGCTTTTGAAGTGTCGTTTGAACTGGTTGACAAGTGATATCTGGAGGAAAAAGAGACTCTTAATTGTTACTATCGAGCCAAGAACTTTGAGAACTTTACGAAGATGGGAGATGCTGGAAATACTCACAGTAGGGCCAAATTAGTGATAGGTACACTTATAGGGTTGGTGATAGTTTCTATAGTCGTAATAGTTGTAGCCTCATATATTGTTTCACATGAGCAGGAGGGTGAGGCACAGGGAACACCTACCACTCCTAACCAAAAGGAGGTCACTATAGGAGCTAAAAGAGCTTTACTAATCGAAGAGAGTCGCAGATTTCACATAGATATATCTAGAAGTGATTTTAAAATTAATGCGTATGCAAAGCTGTTGTAGGAATATGTAGATGCGATGGATGCGAAAGATTGCTATGTGTGCATGCAGTTACCTTCTTCTGTAGATGAGGGTATTAGAAACCATCATCTTCCACTAACATATGGAATTTCTTGTAGTTTGTTGCTTAGTATCTTCTACGAGAGAGGTCAGTTTGAATATTTATTTTCCAATTATGATGCAGTACTTTCTGAAGTTCCAGCTTACAAGCATTTGAATAAATACGATTATTACAAGTCAGAGGACAGACTCCGGAAGTATTTCATACCGTCTTTGGAACTGGATACGGCTTATGCTCACTGACATAATTTGACATGTTCATTATCAGATACAGAGAAGAAGTTTGTAGGTCAAGTAGAAGATAGATATAGAAAACTAACACAGACACGAAATACAGGAGATAGTCCAGTAGATTGGACCGATGAGGAGAGATTACACAGATCACCATGTGCAAAAGGGGAAGTTGTGTGTGAGACGTCCTCAGACCTATTGTGAAAAGGTTTCGGTAGGACAAAGTACATGTGATTTTAAAAAAGCCATAGTGGTCCCCCTCCTGAAGAAGTTGGGAGCAGATCCGGCACTTCTCGCCAATTACCGTCCCATATCCCTGTTACCTTTCCTGGCCAAAGTTTTGGAGGGCTATGTAGCTAAATGCCTTTCCAACTTCTTGGAGTTGTACAAACATCTGGACTCCACCAGGCCGGTTTTCGCCCTGCACATTCCACTGAAGCCGTAATTCTGTCAGCAATGGACAGCCTACGTGATTTCGCTGATATAGGTTGTCCCCGAGTTCTGGTTTTGTTAGATCTGTCTGCGGCCTTCGACACGGTCGACCACAACATCTTGGTCGACCGTGTTAGGGGGGCCGGAGTCTTAGGAACTGCGGCATGCTGGATTTCCTCTTTTTTGGAGGACCGTTCTCAAGCGGTGCGCCTTGGCCAATTTACATCTAACCCTCACACTACCACCTGTGGGGTGCCTCAGGGCTCGGCCCATTCCCCGCACCTATTTAACATCTATATGGCCCCACTGATTAAATCACTCAAAAAGAGAAATGTATTGGTCCTCAACTATGCTGATGATCTGCAGCTTCTTCTCAGTGTTGACAGTTCCAATAACTCCATCATGGAATTCCAGGATACGATGCTATTTATCCAAACTTGGATGGATCTCAACCACCTCAAACTAAATCCTGGGAAAACGGAAATAGTCCTTACTGGGGACAGCTTTAAGCATTGGGGCCCCCAATATTGGCCCCCTGCACTCGGTCCACCTCCCACTCCCTCTAGCTCTGCTAAGACTGTGGGGGTACTTTTGGATAGTGGGCTATCCTTAAAAACCCAGGTTGGAGCCGTGGTGTCCAAATGCTTTTACCAACTGCGAAAAATTAGGAAAATTCACCGTTTTCTTACTCACGAAGCGCTGGTCCAGGCCATGATTTCTACAGTATTATCTCATCTAGACTACTCCAACTCGGTCTACTTGGGAATGCCCCATTATCTGTTTAAACGACTTCAGCTGGTTCAAAACCAGACAGCCTGACTTATTTACCACCAACCTAAATGGCAACCTGCCTCTCCTTTGCTGAGGAAACTACACTGGCTCCCGGTGTCACAACGTTGTGTTTTCAAGACCGGATGCCTTATCTTTAAGGCCTTACACGGTACCAGCCCGGAATTCATCAATAACCACATACTTAGGTATTCCCCCACTCGCGACCTAAGATCCGCCCACCTTTCTCTTCTAACTATTTCGAACTTCAAGAGGGTTCGTCTTGGAGGTCGCAGGTTTGCCACTCTTGCTCCCAAGCTGTGGAACTCCTTCCCTCTTGAGATTCGAACTTGCACCGACCTCCTTCCATTCAGGAAATTACTGAAAACCTGGTTGTTCCCTCGGGATTAGGTTTCCGCTTCCACGCCGATCTGTTCTCAAGCGCCATGAAGCCAACTCGGCGTACGTGCGCTCTATAAATCCCCATTAACATTAACATTAACATTAACATTGATCATATCTTTACAATGGAAGATTCTGCTAAGAATTTTTTGCAAGGCTCAGTGCAAGTGATTCCAACTGTTTATTATGTGTGTGGAAGGAATGCCTACGTAAGGTTGCCTGCGAATTGGTATGGTACATGTTAATTGGCTATCATTTTTCCGAAAATCTATCATGCGGAAGATTTGGAGCTTTTGGAGACCGGACATCATTCTAGAGTACATAGAGCTGTGAGTGCGGGAGCAGTGATTGGTGATGTTTTTGGAGCAATGAAACCGAGTTTGGGTGTGGTTCTGAATGATATGAAGATCAGAAGGCTGGCGACTGTGGTTTATGAGTTGTTAATGAATACAGCAAGGTCTTTGATCTTGGTGGATGGGGAGATGTTGTCGATAAGGATGATGGTTATGCAGAATCGCCTTGCTTTAGATGTATTATTGGCAAAAGAGGGCGGAGTCTGTAAATTACTGAAAGTTTAGGAATGTTGTACGTATATTCCAGACAATAGCAAGGATCTGGAGACATATATAGACAACATTACCACGATTCATCAAGAGATTGAGGATTTGACTGAAGAAGGTGTTTGGGAAAAGATTGGTAAAGGATTCGGTCGTGTGGGAAGTTGGTTTGCGAATTTGGGAAAGGGGTTCCTTGGGTTCATGCTAAAACCCCTCATTATTGTTGTGGTTTGTGTGATTTGCTTGTGGGGTCTCATCAGAGCTTACAAGTGGTACAGAGGAAACAGAATTGAAAGAACTCTTAGAGAGAGTGAGATGCGAATGGCAAGACTGCAGGATAGTCAATATCAGAATAACAAGAATATGGAGAGGTTCCGACGAGGGAGGATGGCAACAAGTACTGTTTAGGTTGGTTCTTTCTCCAAGGGAGTTAATTGTGTGATGGTGTGATGACATTTGTCATCAAAGGGGGGAACTGATAGAGCGTCATGTTATTCTGAAGTTTATAGGGGTGCATCATATTCACCGTTAGTCAGCACACGCATATTAATCGATGTAGGTTAAGTGTGCCATAGAAATGTATTACTAGAATCGTTTAACATAGGTGTGATTAGAAATGTAACCATGCTTTTTATGTAAAGTAATGCTGCAGATCATTGTGAATGTGTTTTAGTAAATGCATAATGTTTGATTCTCACGTAAAGCAATGTGTTAGTTAAACGTGTGCCATGTTAAAGTTGCATGTGCAAGTTTACTTATTCATGTATAAAAAGTAATGATCTAATGCTTAGAGTGTGATTTAGGAGTGTTTAACAGTGTAAAGGCCTGATCGCATATACGTTTAACGAGAAAGGCCTGTTCATTTTCTTATGTTAGCTAATGTTGTAGGCCGAAAAATGATTTCCCTTGGTAAAGGCTTTAGGATACGCGATGATGGAAAATCTTAGAGAAGAGAAACGTTTTTGTTCCCATGTTTCTGATGCAGGTGCAAGGACATTTAGCTTGTTAGTGAGACTAGGTCTTTGTTTTAGGAGTTAGGCCAACAGGGGAGCACACTGGAATGTGCGGATGATACTTTCAGCGGAGAAGGAGCCTGGGACCCAAGGTCAAGCTAACCGTCGTTGGATGAATTACAAGTTTCACTGGAAAAGTACTGGAAGAAGACCTGGCTGAAGATGTGTGCCGAAGGGCGTGTTCTACGTTTTTGGGATTATGTTTTAGGGACAGTGCCCCGTGGGTTGAGCAGTTGAGGTTTATATGGGAAGCTAGAAGGAGCCTCTTAGAACGAGCTCTGACTAAGTGAATGTACTTCTTAGGAAGTCTTCACTTCTGACACCTTTTATTCTCTTGCCTGGGATGGGAAATGCTAAGTAGGGATGTCACCTTAGAGTTAGAGTAGGGAAAGGTTAACTGATTTCCTTTTAGGCTAATGATTCCTAATGTGGATATTGGATTGACCATTGCATTTCTTATGCTTCTAGAGCTTGTTATTCTTTTTGTATTGAGTCGTATGAGACTCTTACGTAGACTTGTGTTTGTTTTAGTGCACATTTATCTTTTACACCTTGTTCTAAGGTGTCTGTATGTGCGGTTATTTTTGGTTGTAATAAAATCCTACAAATTTTAGATTCGGAGTCAGTGGTCATTCCTAACTGAGATTTGATTCTGGTGATTATGTATTGAGATTTGAATTTCCTCCCCTCTACCCTATTTAGCAGATAAAAAGATCCTGGCGACCTGAGAGGATTCTTGGAGATAACCAGGTAGGCAAGAATCCGGTCCTATCACTTCCTTCAAGAAAACATCCCCAAACTAGTATACCACATTGAACGAGAAACAGTGCAGGAAATGAGCAGGATCCAGCCAGATTCCAGATCCGGCAGCTATTATTGAGCTAGATCCAGGATCACCCCTGTAAAATATTCTGTGCAGTTTGCCGCCACCGGGACAGATTCAGTAGTGCCTGCACATTGTTTATATTCTGTTCGGAGCAACAACCTGCCGGCAGTGAGAGGGCTTTCTTATTTTCACTTCCAGCTCGGCACAAAATAAAGACCTGAATTAAAGGGTCATTAGCCCTCTTTTTATTTGACTAATTAAGCTATCAGGAGACTAACACCTAAATGCCACAGCAGTGGTGGAAACAAAGGTGCACAACTTATTATTTCTCAATTACTTAAAAGGAACTATGATATGGAGGCAGATTTTTCACTTTGCCCAACTCTTGTATATAAGAAATATGCAAGCATTGTAAGAATGTCAGATGTATGAGTAATTACACACATCATGAATTAAATATCACTAATTGGTTTTTTTTTACCTCTATTTGTCCCAATGAATGGTGTAACAGTGCTTTAAATCTCAATCAGATACTACAAAGAGACAATAGTCTCATACAAGTGTGTAAATCAATGTTCAGGAAATGTTATATAAGATAATGAGGATTAGAAGGTGTCGGAGTCACATATCATCCTTACTGGTAGGCATTATATGTTAAGAGTACATGGTTGGGAGAAACACAAAGTCAGGATTGAAAATGTAACAGTGGTTGGGGCTGACTTACTAATATGATGTTATTACTACCAAAATGAACCCTTTATAGCAACCTTAGTAGAATGACTGATCAAGCAAAATAACCAATAAGATTCCAAACCCATGTCTTGCAGTTTGGATGCAGCTCCTTGATGCTGATTCATAGCTTGTTGTGCTGTATTACTTCTACTTCTGTCTGTTTTGGGCACGTTCTGCTGTGGTTTACGGTCTTCATTTCCATTTCCAGTGTGCCTCTACGTGTTCATTGGCCTTCCTCTCTTTCATTTGCCTTCTGGGGTGCAGTGGAGAGCTGTTCTTGTGATAGAATGTTGTTCTCTTCTGATGGTGTGTCCTATCCATCCCCATCTTCTTCTAATAAGGATGGTTTCCTTGCTCTCTTGCTTGCATCTGGTGAGCAGTTCCTAGCTGTAGATAATGTGTGGTTAGAAAATATGCAAGATTTTCCTCAGATTACTGGAGCAGAAGGCTGACATCATTCCAATCCATACAAGAGTGTGAACAGAACACAGCTTGGTATTGTTGCTGAACTGAGATGGCCTTCACACATTGTTAAGCATTTTGAATGCATTCAAGGCCTTGTTCAGTCTTTTCTTGATGTCACTGTATGCCCCTCCATCATATCGGAGTACTGACTAAGCAGGTGAGCTCTTCAGTCATGACTCCCTCCACCCTGATTGGTGAAGCATTTTGGATACCGATTAGCCTGACTTCTAATTTATTCATGTTGATCTTAAGGCCTACTTGCTGCGCATAGACGTTGATATGAGGCATCTTTTCCTGCATATGCTGGTGTGTGTGAGTGAACAAGGCTAGGTCATACATATACTCAAGGTCCTTCAGTGTAGGGAATAAGGTCCATCTGATATCACTGGCTTGGTCTTCTCATCACCCAAATGATGACTATGTTGAAGCGCAATGCTGACATCACGCACCCCTGTCTCACACCAGTCTTGACTTCAAAGCTATACTCACTCTCTCCTACCTTGCAGGTAAAATTATAATAGAAGCTCTTGACAAGAACTATCTGCTGCAGTATGCTCAGTATATGCCTGAGACTGTCACGGTCAAAGGCTTTTCTCAAACTCAATGAAGTTGATGTATAGTTGTCTCTGCCACTCCGCACACTGCTCTATGATGTTACGTAGGGTAATGACCTGATTAACACACTCTCTTACCTTGTGCAACTTAGCCTGTTAGTTTCTTAACTGGGTGTCCAGCTTACTGTGCTGTATTAGAAGGGTTGTAACTTAGGGTTGTAACTTAAGAACTGCAAGTAACAAAAGGATCTCTGTGCCAAAAGCGGTAGCCACACCTGTGCAAAATACAAATATATGATCTGCATGGTACACAGTATGCTTTGCAGCAAGCACATTAACCCATTACGCTACTTTGAGTCAAACCTGGGACTAGACAAAGCACAGTTATGTTACCAGTATGATTATCCCATGAAAATTGTTGGACATACAAATATCTTTGTTGCATGTGCCTTAACCCTGTAAGCTATTTTAAGAATGCAGCCTCTTTGTGATCAATTAAATAAACCAGAACAGATTTATAGTCATATTTTTCCTTGTTGCCAATATCTTTGCGGCAGAGTTAAAAAAAATGTTGTAGTGTGACTGGCTCACTCTGTTTACATGATTATGCCCCTGGTGACTCCATCCCTTTTGCACTGCCACACTTTAAACCCCAAATTTGGGGTTTTCAGAGTAATTATTTTCCAATTCCAGCACTGATAAGAAGCATTTGTTTTGTTCCACCTCTTAAAAGCATTGTCTGAAGAGCTTCTTTAACACAGACTTTAGACTAATGTAATCGATATAACCGTTCATTTTCATCTTTGTGCTGAAAAGAAGTGTTTGCCCCAGTGCTTAATATAAAATAATGAGTGGTGGTGCCCAAAATGCTGCTCAGAAGCTCGCGGGCGGCGCTTTTAAATGTCAGCGTCCTGAATACCAAGGCTGCGTTGTCCTGAATCCACTCTAGCCTCTTTAATCCACTGCCAGACACTCCATACTACTCAAACTCACTCCTGCAGACTCCTGCTTTCTCCCTTTGTGACTTTTTTCAATCTTTTTGTTACTCCTTTTTTCACTTTGTGTTTTTTCCCCTCTTTTGCTCTTGAGAAATGTCTGGTGAGGAAAAATATGTGCTGATCCCCAGAAATCAGTGTCAGTGGCCCCCCCAGCTCAAATGAGGCACTTGTTTGCCCTTTTATTTGTAAATGCTACATTGTCTGTTTTGGCTAACTGTCTCTCAATCCGAGTGGTGGTGATGCAGCATGCCAATGTAAACCTCTATACACTCCAAAAATATCTTCTAGTCATCTTACATTCTCATATAATTGTAAATATATATCCAGTATATCCGCTCACAGGAAACAAATCCTTATATTCAGATAGTTGCACATTCTTTTTAATATCAAATTAGATGTTGTATACAAGGTTATAAAAACCAATAACTATGATGAAATACAGGATTCAATCAAATGATTCCTGACATTTGTTCCATTCTCATTCGTAAATACGTGGAAGATGAGACCCTGTGGCCCCGCCGTTGACAATGATTGGAAAAAACAGCCGACACGTGTTTCGTTACGAAAGTAACTTCTTCAAGGCTTCATATGTAGAGATTTGTTGAATCAAAAAAGAAAGGTATGATCTTAATGTTCAAATCGTATGGAAGCGGTCGATGCCAAAAGGTCCTTAGATATGGTCAGTAGTGGATCGAAACCAATCATCTAGAGAGACTCCCAAAGCTGAATAATAGTTTGGAGGGAATCGCTGACTAATATATAGTTCCTTTAGTAGAGTAAAGCATCTTTTTTTTAAAAAAAGGGGGATCCCCAAAGGTGAGAAGTTTCCACTTATGGGCAAGGAGTATTGCTGACCAATGTTTTTCTCTTGGATTGTATGCGTATTCTATGATATCGACATTCTCCTGCTTTTTTCCCGCAGATAAATGGTCACAGTAATATATGTCTAATAATTGTGCATTTCGACGAGGTTCGAGGCTATGATAGGCCTCCTCAAAAGCAGCACAAACACGGTATTGTAGCCTCGTGTCCTCAGTATGATGCAGCATGCCGCAGCTTGTGTGGTAGTGGTGCTGTACAGTGCTTAAAATGGAAAAACAGAAGTGTAGGTAATCTGTACCAGAGTTCCTTCTAGTTTCTGAGAAGTGCCAGTACTCTCCAATTAAAAGTATTACGTCACTCTTGAGAAGTGCCAGTACTCTCCGTCTCAAAATAAAAAAGTGCCGGTACTCTGTATCAGATAGTACCGGCCCATTTAAAGCACTGGTGCTGTATCATACACAGCTAGAGCTTCAATTACTGAAAAGGCGAGTGTGAGGCACAAAACATCGGGTACATTCAGTGAAGACACCCATCCGTCCATGGTTTCAGCCCTGGTACAAGTAACTAAGGGCTGAGTCAATGGTCAGGGTTGCAGTTGACAACAAATCAGTGACAAGGTTGGTGACTGCTCTTTGCCAAGGAGGTAGCATGAGAGTACTAATACTCAATGGCATGGGGGCATACTGCAGCAGGGTGCTAGTTATTCAGTTTCATGAAGGTACAACCAATGGGTATATTGTCAAGAGACAAAGGCAGCCGAGAACCAGGGAGCTGGCCTCTCACAGCTGCGACACTTCTACACTACAAACAGCTGAAGAAAATCATGTTCACATTCCTTGAAGAAAGAGGGCATTTTATAAATTTGTAGGGCTGCTTATTTCAAAACATTTAAACTTTGACATGCTCATTTGTATTTCGTTTTCCAAAACCGAGAGTATACATTTAGAAACCGTTTAATAAATATATTAACGAGACACTAGTTTACCTGCACTTGCACAACGAGCTGTACTGATTAAAGCCAGTGTGGAATGTAAATGCTCATACATGCCAATAGATCCAATTCAGGAGGGAGACTTCTGAATTTTAAAGCCAAAAATGGCTTAATTTTGGCTGCCCAGGATAGTTTAAGTCTAACCACGGGAGGTAGCATATCTGTAGAGTTTGCTTTCTCCACAGGGCTGTTTTTGACTGCAATCTTAGTCTCTCTATAGTAGTTTGGCGTGGGCCCCCTTAGTCTCTTCACCCTTACTCCTTATCGGATTTTCAGAACACTTTTGATAGTGCATAGCCTCAGGATCGCGCTCCTTCATCCTCGTCAAAGACGCATCGAAAATCACCTCATTAGGCTTAAAATACCTTGAAATCGAGGAAAATCAGGGAGAAAATAGAGGAAATCCTGACCTGCAGTTAATTCTTTGTATTGCTGTGATTGAACGTCTTGTTTGTCTCATACAGATGCGCTTAAACTTCTTCAGGAGGTTTGGCTAGCCCGTTGTTATTCTGTACCTTTTACATTAACCTAACTGCTAATGTGTAATACAACTTCTTGACTTTATTACTGATTCATGGTCCTTATTGTGTAACCAGATTGGTTACATTGTTAATTATAGGTGTTTGACCAAGTGCTAACTCCCATCACCTCTCAGTCGCACAAAAAGACCCATTGGATAACCAATTTTAAGAGCGTTGGCACAGTAGTGGATCAACGTATTTCAATATTGATGACCTTTTGTTTGCCAAACAGCAGACAGAAAAAGGCTAAAAAAGAACGACACCCCTGCTGTAGCTGCTAAAGCGGGGTTGGAGGGTGGATTCACAACGCCACTTCTACGAAGGGCAAGAAGGTGTGCAAGATGCGTTTTAGTGCTGTTACACAGGTTGTTCGTCAACCACACACGTTTTCAGAGGCCTCTGCTTTAGCAAAGAGGGAGGACATTCGCTCCCTGGCAGAAGAGGGAAGATACATCTGGGATCCTGCCTTCAGCTGACAGAAAATGTCTCTGTATGGTACACGTGTGCAACTGGGGCTGGGTGTTTTTGGACATGTGTTTTTGCACTCTAAGAATTATAATTTAAACAGATAACTGCTTTGCGAGAAGAAGCACTATCAATTTGAGGAAACCCAGATACATGACAACGTTTTAGGAAACCTAGACCAGACATGTCAGTGTGAATGCGAGATAAATTCAAATATAAGGGACCCATATCAAACAGTCAAAACCTTTAATTCAAATTAACTTGCATAGTTTTAGAATGTGTGCAATGGTAGTCTCTATTGAGGGAGGTTTGAGGTTCATTAGGTTACTGCCTTGCATGTTGTGTCTATGGGCTGCCTCTCTCTCCAATGACAGGACTGTCTCAGCTTCCAGTAGGAATGGTGCTACTGTTACCACAACCGACACTGGATTCCTTTTCCCCAACCAAAACAGAGTGAAGAGAGGCAAAGGAGTCAGTGCATTGTAATGGAGAAGAAGCAACTCAACTCCAGTGCCGCTTCCGTCCCCATCCATGAAGATTGGCACGCTTCTGTCTGTAGGAGAGCTCACTGGGAGAGCTAATGTTTACAGAAGGCCCTGAAATTATGGAGCACCTGCCATACCTCACATTCTGATGTGTATAGAAAGAGGAATAGCATAGAGATTAACGGCACTAACCTGCACCAACTTTGGTGAGACACTCTGCAAAATTTCAAGTAAGCATTTAAAATTGAACTGCATGTACCAGGATGCAAACGGGCGAACTGTGCTGGGAGGTAGCAGTGTGCTCCCATCTCCCTTCTGTTTCAAAAAGGCTCCCTTGAGCCACTGAGCTGACGAGCTCATGGGAGGCACCTGTGCGCCAGGGAGAGGTACAGAGACCTGAGAGGATTGTGGCAGCTTTCTCATCAAACCCCAGATGAATTTCGTTTTATCTCTACTGAAGAAGGATGAAATCCAGAAACACATGTGTCTAGAGATTAACAGCACTAACCTGCACCAACTTTGGTGAGACACTCTGCAAAATTTCAAGTAAGCATTTAAAATTGAACTGCATGTACCAGGATGCAAAGGGGTGAACTGTGCTGGGAGGTAGCAGTGTGCTCCCATCCCCCTTCTGTTTCAAAGAGGAATAGCTGTTCACTCTGGATTGCACTATGAAGTCAGGTGTCTAGTGACCTCATGGAGGTCTTCCAGATCTATGGAGGTTCACCCTACTCTGGTGTCAGGTGGTCAGCTAATCTCTCTGCAAACATTTGGAAAGTTGGAGTGAAGACGGGGTGGTGCTCAAGCACATTGGGTTGTAAAGACTGCTTTCCCCTGTAATGGGCTTTTCCTACTGACAGCAACTATTGGGGAGAAGCAGGTATACGATGACCCTGGTGCCAGATGAACTCATATTTTACTTCTGCACTACCTTAAGTGAAGACCAGCTGAGCACTTAATCTGCTGTGCCTATACGTCCTCATTAGACTGCACCACATGCAGCAAACTTGGTTAAATTAGGAGTCATTATAGGCTTAAGAAACCCTATAGGAAACACATTTCTTGCTTTTCTCAGAATCCCTTCATCCCTGGAATCCAGAGGACTCTCATTGCATTTTGTGCTACCCATCTGTACTCACTAACCAAGCATGCTCTCAGCAGGGTCTTGATGCTGTGGCATACTGGGCAAGTAAACATGCTCAGCTTTTTGTCTGCTGCCAAGAACAGTTCTGTTGAGGACTCCTACATCCACATAATTCAGTCAACAGGGATTGGAACCCACGCCAAGGGCTAATATGCGCACTGGTATGAGTTATGTGAACAGAAAGTAGTGGCCTTTCTGTTTTCACATGCCTATGTACCAGGGGCAACGTGCAGTGGAGGCAGAGGTGGGCGTACCATTTTTAAAGGACTTGTACTAAAGCATTTTACAATGTGCCATCCTTTCCCTGGTAAGAAACGCAAAACCACAGGCAAGAACACCCTCATTGCAGTGGCGTAACGAAACTTGAGGGGGCCCCCCTGCAAAACACGTGGAGGGGGCCCCCCCGGCGGCCCGGCCCACCACCTACCACTTTGCCCCACCACCCAAAAATCTGGAATATTTTGATTTGAAACCTCCAACATTTAAATGAAATGCCTCTATATTGTCTTTCTCAAAGTTCTAATGAGAAAGCGGGAAACCCTCTTAACATATAAGCTATGCCATTTGTAACAATAATGTCAAAAGCAGATTATTTAACTGAGGCAGCAATCAGAACGATGCCAAGGAGAGATCCTATTGTCTCAGGAACTGCAGCAATCAGAACAATGCCAAAGAGCGGTCCGATTGTCTCAGGAACTGCCTATGGCTGAAGAATATCTATGAAGGGTCTGAATTAGAATTGACATTAATGGACAATAACATGAAACTTTGAAAGACAAACCCGAACCAACAATTCCATAAAAACTCGACTGACAATATACATGAGAAGAACACAAGATATAACTCAGTATCCTGTGAAAGGCAAGAGAAATAGACTGGTGAATTATCTGCATAACATACATTCAAAGTGCATAATAAAAACAAGTCAAGCAGTATGCAAAAATGAAGCCAGGTTAGTCAAACAATTCCCTGTTTGGTGTGTGCATAAAGGCACATATATTTCAAAGCAACTGGTAAACAATAACAACTACAGCACCATATAATAATCAAACCAGTTTAAACTAACAATTCCCTTTTTGAAGGCTCAACTATTTCAAAGTGACTAGCAAAACAGTAACACGTACAGCAGACAGCAGCATACAAAAATCAAACCACTTTAGTCAACCAATGCCCTTTTGGTTTGTACTTGTGCATGTAGGTGCAAATTATTCAAAGGGACAGGTAAAACAATAACAAGTACAGCAAGCAGCATCATACATACATCAAACCTATTTAGTCAAACTAATTCCCCTTTTGTATGTGCACCACCACAGAAACACTTATGCAGAGTTTAAACATTCTGCACCTTTGCTACAATTTGTTTTTTTTGCTAAACTTTATACACTAAATGTCTTTTCCATGGACCTAGACGTGCCAGCCCACGTTGTAATTAAGGCCATCATATTCGCAGATGGCACCAGGAACATCTTAAGGATAGTAGGGGCCAAACATATTTTGGGGACCCCTGTAAGAACAGTTTTGAATTTTTGAGCCTATTTCAGCTCTTTCGTGTCCTCTTTGGGCAAGTCACAGACAGTGCACAGACACACTAGTTAAAATTCTAATTGTGTTTACATGTAATATTCAGGGATAGTGATGTGTGTTTTCAATATTGTAACACAGCAGCATATTATTGCAAATAATCTCTGTGACACTCTCCCATTTCTCATATGTGTGAGGTCCTGATTTGATCCAAAAGAAAATGTTATGGATGTTGCATGAAACTCAACATTACTCTACAAAATGTCTGTAATAGTCACACATCATCAATATTAAAAAAGCGAAGGAAAGTTGTATTTAAAACAATCTGTTCAAGAATCATTTAATGCGATCAGGGCAATACTCTACAGAACAGAGCGGGTTTTATCAGGGGACCCCTGAAAGTCTGGGGCCCTGGGCCAAAGCCCACTTTGCCCATGCCTCAAAAAGTCTCTGGATGGCATCTGACAGTCTTTTTGGCGCGCCCTTCCTCCTCCTTCTCAATGAATTCCCTCACTACTACTCACCAACAATGCACCTCATCTCTCTGTAGCACCTTTCTGACAAGCATTATTTTTAATAGCGCTACACATAGTTTACTCACACTCAGTTCTGTGATCTGCATGGTACACGTTCTTTTGTGGGTGGTAGGAGTGCCCATGTGAGTGCATGTTAGTGTGAGAGTAGGGTAAGAGAAGTGGCTGCAGGGTGAGTGAGGTGACCATATGAATTTGGATGAGGGTGTAAGTGCAGAGTGGGACGAAAGAATCATGGTTAGTGATGGGCTTGTTTAAGTGAGATTGCAGATTGAGAAGTGAGGGGGACAGCTGAGTGAAGTGTGAAATGAGTGCAGGGTGAGTAGTGTGCTCATGTGACTGCATGGTGAGGTACAGGGTGAACAATGCAAGTGCATTGTGAGTGCAGAGTGATCACTATGAGTGCAGGGTGAGCGGGTGAATGGTGGGAGTGCATGGTGATCAGTGTGAGTGCATTGTGATTGCTGTGAGTACAGGATGAGCGTGAAAATGAAGGGCGAGAATGTGGAGTGAGTTGTCTGAATGCAGGGTTCATTCCCAGACACTTGAAGTAACTCAGCATGTTATTGAGGGTGGAGTAGGTTTTTCAGATATACATGTTAAACTATTGCTATTATGGCGTTAATCAGGGATCGAGGGTGGAGGAAATAAATAATATGCTGATCCGGCAACAAACCTCCAGTCCTGTGATTAGGGTCGCCAGCTCATTATTTTGATGTCCCAGACGGGACAAAAATAAGCAGTCACCTAAAGCTGTATTTTCAGCACTTATCTGTGCATACTTCGAACAACAAATATGAATAGAAAGCACTTTTAATTGTGTTCTAGGGCTGCCTGAATGATCCAGGACTGATAATTAAAGTGAACAAAGACAGGAAAGTCACATTACAAATCAATACATGCTTTATTTATAACCCTATTTAGTGTCAAGACAATGTCTTTACAGGCTCCTTAAACAACATATGGCAGGCATTTGTCTTTTGGCAACCCTACTTTATATTCCTTTTCATGAAATGCATTCTCACACTAGGGCAATAAATGTAAAATACAAATGTAAGAAATAGGCAGAGTGGGGGCCCAGGGGGTACTGGAACCAGAAAAAACTAAGCCTCTGTAACCAGTTTACAAAGGTATGTAAATATGCAAATGGTCTCTGGCCTCAAGGCAGTTGCCTTCAACCCCCTTGCTGCTGGGCCTTTAAGCTCAGGTCACCTGCACCCACCGAACGTGGCACGCACCATTTAATTTATGAGGCAGGACTGTTATGAGCAACTCACTGGTGCAACCAACGCCGGCGAGAGAGTGTAGGGCTGCCTGTGTGTGCTACAGTGATGATGGGGCCCCTGGAGGCTGGAACACGGGGCTGCTGCGGGCATAGCTGCCAAGGTTTCAGATTGCCATGTATGACATTTTCATAATTTCAGTGTAATTATGAGTGATACTTCAACGGCTATGAGTGACTTTTTCTTGCGAGCAAAATTATGCGACGAAGACGATCAAAACATATAAATATCAGAAATTACACTCATTTGAGCAAGAAGAAACTTGAAGAAGATCTTAAAACAACATAAATGGTGCAAAGCACCAGAAATGGAAGGGAACTCAGTCATGGAATGGCACGGTATGGCCTCTCATTGTATAGGAGATGGTCATGTACTGTGCTTGTTCTTCTCGGCCTCAGAGGCCAATGGTACATTTTCAAGCCGCTCCATCCTCGTAGACGCACACCTGCAGGGCACAGAAACTGCACCGCAATACACAGGGCGCAGTGCTGGAAATGTAGAACCACCTTGTTACAAACTAACCCCCGGGGCCAAGCATCATTAAGAAACACATACCTAAACCTCATGCTAGGAAACAGAAATCAAAGGTTTCGCCAACCTACGGGTTGGAAGTGTGTTTTGTCAAAAGCTGTTAGTAGTGTTTTATTACACAGGGCAGCTGGGAACACGGTTTAAGCACATGACACGGCTTGTGGTACACATCATGACCAGTATGGAAACCCCCATGTTGTATGTGGGTTAAAAGGAATATTTAAAACACCTTCTGATACTCAATCTGCACATTCCCATGTGCTTTTATGTAGATTGCTGCCTGCTGCAGAGGCGCCCCTAAAATTGCCAGCCTTTGCCCACACTGGGCCCCCTCCCTGCCAGCAATCAATCAGGAGAGCACCAGGACTCCAAGGCCTCTCTGTCCATGTGGGACCCAACCCAACAGGATGTGAGGCAGTCCCAACATGAATAGTTACAACACACGGATCCATCTTAGCTGCCTAAGTGTGACACTGATTCACGCATGGACAGGCATCATACTGCATTATCCTCAGGCTGAGGCAGGAGCTGTGCAGTAATCTCACAGCAAAACCAACAGCTAGTATGACTGTCAGAAGAGACCCACCTGTTTTAAATTACCCCCAAGATACAAAGAAGCACGACCGCCAGAAAGCCGGCTGCATTTGCCAACAAGCGCTTGAAATAATGCGCACACGTACCTGCGACATTGCTGTCAAGTTTTTAAGATTGCTGATGTGCGACATTTCAATTGCGATTGCAATCGCAGAGCCCACCTAGGCACCAATGGCATGCATTAGGCACAAGTGGTCTCGGAAGTGTAAGAAAGTGCACATAACATTCCCAACTTTTAAGGTTGTACGAGGCTTTAAACATATCCCAGCCTTACACGTTCTGTTTTTTCAGAGGGCGAAAAAGCAAAAATCATTGAGAAAGGCCTTTTTCAGAAAAGTAATGGAAGATGTAGAGCTACCTCTTGTAATCCTATCGCTTCAGTAAATCAGGTGAAACATCAGAAATGGTCACAATGCACAGGCCTCGATCTATGTATGCTGTAAGGTATGTTTCTTTGGTGACTACGCGGCCGCCCATTATTTCTAGACTGGAGGCCTATATTATGCTCTCAAATTTGATTATGGTTGCGGCTTGCGCACCGTCGCGTGGCTGCAATAAATCACAATTTTTAATCATGATGATTGTGACAATCATCTTGATTAAAAATGTGGATTTATTGCAGCCACGCGATGGTGCGCAAGACGCAACCAACCATAGCTGCCAAGGTTTCAGATTGCTATGTGTGACATTTTCATAATTTCAGTGCAATTATGAGTGACATTCAACGACTATGAGTGACACTTCCTTACAAGAAAAATCAAGCAGTGAAAACAAGGGAAACATACAATTATCAGAAATGACACCCATTTGAGCAATGAGAAACTCTTAAGAAGATCTTAAAACTTACTTGCAAAAAAAAGCACCAGAAATGGAAGAGAACTAACATAGTGCCCTTGTAATCTGATCGGTCAGTGGGCAAGGACACTCAGTATTGGGCAAGGCTCAGGAGAGTGAGGCTGAGGAGCACATAGGTTACAGCCAGCCAGGGCGCTCATTGCTCCTCTCAAGCCTGGTAATATTGGACAAACGCATAATCAACAGTGGAGTCACCAAGACAGGAGATAATTCAATTTAGTTGTATGACTTTGGCCATTGCAGAAGAGCCCTCCACTTGCTGTCAGCTGTACGTATATTATTATATCCTGGGCCAGCTTGTTTGTTTGTTTGTTGACGCCCCCAATGACAACCTCCACCACGGACTCCCTCACTACCGCGCTTTAACAGTGCCCCTCAAGTCTCCATAACCACTCTTTTGCGGAGATGCATTTAATTAGGTTTATAGCGCCACTCATACCAGTGTAGGGTGTCGGAGCACTCTACATCACACACACATTACACAGAGACAATCAATCAAAATGTGTAAATCAGTGTATAGGAATGTTACATAGGATTGAGGACTACAAGGGGTAAGAGTCACATGTCATCTATACTGATAGACAGTATAGTTTAAGGGTGCTTGGTCTAGAGAAGCACAAACTCAGAATTTAAAACGTAACACCGTGGTTAGGGGGTTCTCTTTAATAATAACTGGGGTTTTTTTTACCAAAATGACCCCTTTTTGCAATATTCTAATAATGAAAGGCTGGGGGGGGGGGGGGGGTCATAGCACTCTAATCTATACCTTGCAGTTTGCGTGCAGCTCTTCTATGACAGTTAATAGCTCACTGGGATTTTAACTTAAACACTCACTGCAAGTAAACAAAAGGATGTCTCGAACAACGCACTAACCTATTTACATTATATGCTCTCCCTGAGCTGCATTCAGACATACTTTGCAGCTGGCATATTAACTCTCTGCTCTACTTAATAATCAGGCAAAACTTCCACTAGAGAAAATTCCGATCTATAGCGTGACGTTTTTATTGTTGTATGCAAATTTATGGAGGAAAGGAAGACCACAATCGATGCTTGTAAAACTAAAATACTTGCAAACAACGTGAACACTACTTGTAGTCATTCATAACGTATTGGCACGTAATTGATTGTAATCAGGTTTCAATAACTAAGGGCTAAAATGCACAGTTAACTTCTAGAACTTGAGCCGCGTAAACAATCAGTAAGAGTCTCAGGAATAAATAGATATTTAGATATGGCTCTGAAGGCGACCATAGGGAATCTTCCTCATGCGAACAGACCGGAAAAGGGGAACAGTGCCCCGAGGAAAAAGCCTAGAGTGGAAAATATAAAGCTTTACCAGAGGCAGGAGCTGAAAGAAACCGCCGGTGCAGTCAGGATAGGTGCCACATCCTCGCACTGGATCAATCGTCACGGTCTCCGTCTCCACTCAGCAGAACGGTCGGAACCGGGGCCTATATGACCTTTTACTTTTATTCCCGGCCGCCCGCCCCACGATGCATCCCTGCAGGCATCATAAGACAATGCAAGGCTAGCCAGATGCAATAAATAATTAAATGATGGCATGCACCCACGCGGCCCCTCTCGGTCATCTCTGGCCTCGGTGATGCATCACCAGACGCGCACTTTCAATTGCGCGCCACCCTAAGGGTGAAAAATGCGCAGGCGCAGGCGCAGCCGCGGACCCGGAGACATCTGCGCGGAATTGTAAGATACTTTCATTTTGTCATGTCTGGGACGTGGGTGGGTCCGTAGTGGAAGCTCATATTTCGAGCCAGTCTGCAATGTGCTCAGGGGGCCCCCTGGACCTCGGGGGCCCCCCCACACCGCGGGGGCTGCGGGGGCCTTTGTTACGCCCCTGCCTCATTGTACTGCACTTCCAAAGACACTTTATCAGTGACACAGAGTGGCTGTATCTGGCAGACCTTGCTTCCAGCACATGCTTTGCAGTCCCATTCAGGCTGTTTATGCCTTCATTCGATCTCAGACCCTTCCTTGCACCCCCTGATATTTGATTCTACATTTCCTCCAAACCCCCTGCCTCATTGTCCTGTCAGGGCTCTTACTTTGATAGAACTTCACTCCTGATACACTGGAAAGAAGTTGAGTTAGTGGTATGGATATGTATCGTGCAAAAGATCAGGGTCTAAAGTTTGTAGGCTGGAAAAGGGATGAGTGTTTGGGAAAGGGGTGAACTGAACACGGAGTTGTCTCAGAAAAAGGAAGGAGGGTAGAAAAGAAGTGAAAAAAGGAAATGTAGGTATCGGTAAATTGTTTGTTTTAGGATGGCTATGTATGGTGGCCATGTAAGAAGTGGTTCATCCAAAAGTGAAGGTTGTCATCCAAAAGTATCATAAAGGGAAGGTTGTCATCCAAAAGTGAAGGTTGGATTTGGGATCTTGGGATTTGGGAAAAGTAAAAATTGAATTTGGGATCTAACTGGATTAACTACAAATCAGTGGATTATATGCTATGATTACATGTACCAATGGTGAAATGAGATATTCACTTTAACCTTTTCTGCTTCCAGCAATACTTAAATGAAGACACAAGCCCTTATGGACACAGAGTTTGAAACCATTCCTTGGTCTTCAAAGAGATTTTAAACATTTCATTATCTTCACTGCTCATGACTGCATACATGTAAGGCAAGCTTCAGATGGTGCAGAATGCGGCTGCCAGGATACTTACAGTAACCCCTAAATTTATGACAGTAGCCAAAGAAATATGGAAGTTGCATTGGCTCCCTGTAAAAAGCTGCATTAAATTTAAGGCTCTGTGCTTAGCCTAGAAGGCCTTGCACAATATGGGCCCAGGACTTTTGAAAAATTCCGTTCAGATCTTTACGCCGGGTAGACTGCTTCGGTCACTACGGGCAGACCTTATGACCGCCTCCATATTCTCCAAAGTCCGCGGGGGGGAGTAGAAGCTTTTCTCTTGCTACTACCAAGCTGTGGAACAATCTGCCACCCTACATGAGAGTTTTGCCCACCCTTACATCTTTCAGGAAAGAGCTAAAAACGTGGTTCTTCAAAGACTAGGCTCCATTCTGCTCAGGAGTAGACAGCTCCAAGACACCCCAGGGTACGTGTGCTTAACAAATTTTAGTAACATAACATAACATTTATTAGCTCTGTGAACAATAACTGGACAATTATATCCAGCTAGTATCTCTTTTGTAAACGTATAATAGTTAATTCACACTGAGAACCCAGCAGAAAACATGCACAGTTGAGTAAAATACATATTCTCTTAAAGTCATCAAACTTATAAAACCATCAGCGAAACCACACACTTCTATTTTTCTGTGGCTCATAAATCCCTGAGCAACCTCTTCAACACCTTTGCCATGATTGTAAGCTAACCTCCAGACATGACATAACCAGAATAATATCAAAACTGCTGTTTATGCGTGACAGAAATTACACAGTAGAAGTGCTGACCGATGCAAGAAACAATTTGGATGAAGACATCATAACTTGACTGGCAAGAAGTATAATTGTACTTCGACGTTGGGTACGATGCAATGGCCACATACAAAGCTAGGCAAAAAACGCAAGTTATATCATTGAAGAGTAAAACTAATTCTGAAGACTTCCCTCTTAACTGTAACAAAATGCACACTTTTAATCACTCTGCCATTCCTTCTCTCTGTCATAGCTTATTTTATTAAATTATCAAGAGATCTAATGTATGGACATATATAACATATTATTGTCATACAGCAGATGGAGTAGTGTGGCAAATAATGCATCTTGGTGATGAAATACCTTAATACACAATCTGGGTTGAATAAAATGTGTGACATAACAGAAGTAATCCTACCTGTGCAAGGGTCAATTGTTACATTCATGGTACTAC
Organism: Triturus cristatus; assembly: GCF_964204655.1. NCBI lineage: Eukaryota > Metazoa > Chordata > Amphibia > Caudata > Salamandridae > Triturus > Triturus cristatus. Next base: position 874,763,064 of record NC_140591.1, on the reverse strand, counting down.
TCTGCTCATAGAGGTGACAAAATATAAACCGTTTCCTCCCAAAACGAGCAGTAAATTGTCAGTTTCCAAATGTTTAGTCTCTGTAGCATGCTTGGAGAGGCGGGGGAGGGTTCCCAATATGATTGTCTTACACTGAAAGTCTACCACCATATTCAAGGTGAGGTTATCATAGAACATTGATGGACCCAATGGCAGAACTAAAGGAATTTCTGCCAGAAGAATTCCAGTTATCTTTGGCACTTCACATTTGGAGGTTATGCAAATGGAGGAAGGAACAGAGAATCTGGCATGCTTTGGCAGCCTCACCATGGCTACCTTCCTGTAAATCAGCCAATAGAAATTCATATTGTAATCAATTAGGTAAGTGCAGAAAATTTGACAAAAGGTTTAATGTAAACACCGTGTTGTAACATCAGTGACAGTAGTGCTCAATACAGATATAGAAGCATAAAATAATATCCCACATTTTCTATAGTTACTACAGCTTACAGTTTCTCATGGTGTTTCTAGAAACCTTTAACAATTCTTTAAGCCAGTTAGTTAACAACAATGGGGCACATGCATCAACAATGCCATTTGCGATTCCTTATTAGCGAAAAATAAGGAATCGCTAATAAGGAATAGCAAAAGGCTATGCATGTAGGAATCGCTATTCAAATAGCGATTCCTTAACTTTCCTTAATTGCTACTAGCAAATTGCGAGTAGCAATTAAGGAATGCCATCCCAATCATTCCTATGGGCCTCCAGGCCCATAGGAATGAATTGGAGATTGCATGAGCAAATAGCGAGTACCAGTAGGTTCTCGCAAATTGCTCATGCAATTTCAAGGGTGCAAGGGTGTCAAAATGACACCCTATTGCACCCCTGAAATTGATATGTGCACATATGTTGCACACAGACATGCTCTAAGGGCATGTGTGTGCGCAACATGAAACTTTGAAAAATGCACAAAAGTGCATTTTTCAAACTTTTAGCAAATTACCATGCAGTTCATCTTCATGGTAATTTGCTCCCCCTATTAGCGAATTCGCTAATTTTTTAACTTTCATGCATTGCATTTAAGGAATCCCAAATTGAGATTCCTTAAATTAAGGAATCTCAATTTGGGATTCCTTAAATGCTATCGCTATTTAAGGATTCCTTAAATAGCGATTTTTGCTTTTGGGTTGATGCATTGGGATTGGGTATTTTTAACTCAATACCGGGAGCTATTAGCGAATCGGTATTTTACCGACTGGATTTTGGCTTGATGCATGAGGCTGCTAATGCTACATTGTGACATTAAAAAATCACTGAAACAATGCAGAAAAGACAGACCACTTACCGGTAACTGTGTCATTGTTGGGTTCTTTCCAGTCCAATATGACAAACGAAGGACACCCCTCAACAGCAATAACAGTCAAATTGGAAGGAGAATTCTGTGGTGGACTGGTGGCTTCGTCTACATTGGTCGCCAGTTCATTTGGGAAATGCTTCATGGTCTCAGTAATGGAGCATGGAACTAGATCCTCTTTTCTCATATATTTTACATGAGGAGCTAGGAGGAAAAGACTGAAAGTTAGTGATTGTGATTTGCCCTTTTGCCAGCAACCATAGAAGATGAATAGATTGAAAACTGCACTAACAGCGTTTTGTGGAATCTTCTTGCCGGTGTGTATTACCTGCGGCAAGTAAACTTCAACTCAGTAAAATAAAGAAACTAGAAAACGTGCACATATACAGGATAGTAATTGAGCTACGTATTACAGTTGAAGGAAGTAGTATGGTCTTGGGTTGAAGGAACATGGATTCAAGTGAGAGAAGGTAATTTTAACTTGTTTTTCTGTAAGATAAGCATAGCCATTAACAGTCAACTATACTACATCATTGCACATAATATTGGCTTTGAAAATTAGCTATGGCAGACACAGGAACATGACATCCACAACGAAGTTGTGGAGTGTCTGATGGCAATGTGGCTCCTCCCTGTTAAAAGTATGCTTCTATTTGTCCAGAAATTAAATGTCACTAAATAAGTTGGGATGGAAAAGTCCTCTGTATGGAAATAACATGTACCCCTGTCTGAGTGCCCAACTGCACTATTGTCTGGATCCCTAATGCTGGTTTTTCTGTCATAGGCAAACACGGATCATGTGTGTCTGCCATGACATAGGCCAGTCTCATTGACTGTGGTGTTGTAGAACCAGGAGGGGTGCCCAAAGTACTACTCGCATAATGGTGGAAGGCTACTGCCTGCACCGGGAGTTAGCAAAAGACACACAATTGATGGACGGAATGCAGAACAAATCAAAACATTCACCCCCAGTCAAGAGATCTGGGTTAAACCCATCATTCTTTTGCTCACCATGCCACCCCAGTTTAGACCTGGCCATATGCAAATCAGTCTTGACCCCGTGCCTCATGGAAACAGTCCAGCCCGAACTGCCAAGCCAGGTCCTCCCTGGACCGGAAACAAGCATCATAGGACCGATTTCGGGGTTTCACCCCTCTTCAGCCAGGATAGCTTGATTCTATTGGCACAGTGAGCCCAGGACCCACATCTGGGCATACCTGGCGGACGTAGGGCGAGAAAGCAAAAGACACACAATTGATGGACGGAATGCAGAACAAATCAAAACATTCACCCCCAGTCAAGAGATCTGGGTTAAATCCATCATTCTTTTGCTCACCATGCCACCCCAGTATAGACCTGGCCATATGCAAATCAGTCTTGACCCTGTGCCTCATGGGAATAGTTCAGCCCGAACTGCCAAGCCAGGCCCTCCCTGGACTGGAAACAAGCATCCTAGGACAGGTTTCGGGGTTTAACCCCTCTTCAGCCAGGATAGCTTGATTCCAGTGGCACAGTGAGCCCAGGACCCATGTCTGGGCATACCTAGAGTTAAGCAGCGCAAGCAAGGTTGTGGCAGCATACCATGTAGTACTCAGTAGTAGTGAACAGGACCTTTTTACCTGTGTCACTGGAATGAGGCCTACAGGTTCACTCACCTTTCTACACTGCTGAGTGCTTAACTCACCCTTGGCCTACATCAGGTAGATCTGGAGTTGCTGCATAGCGCAGGAGTGTTGACTCTGCATTGGATATATGTATGCCTGGGAAGGGTACAATACAAGGATGGTGCAATACATGTGTGGGGTGGATGTATGATTGAGAGGAATACATTACATGAGAGATGTAGTGCTGTGTAGTGTGCACGCAGGGACCGCATATGCTGGGTGTATGTCTTCTTGAGTGAAGTACAATACATGAAGGGTGAAGAGTTGTGCAGCACGCACATAGTGAGTGTGTGTGTGCTGGCAGTGCGTGTGTTTTAAAATAAGCACACCTTGGTTGAATATCGGAGATCTTCAGTACTGAACCGTGTGGGCAGACTCAGTGTGTATACTGAATTCATGTGTGCAGGTAAATGTACAATGCATATAGGTATTAGTGCTGGACAGTAAGTGTGCTGAGAGTGTACATTGAGTAAACACGCCTGCAGTGGTTCATATGGACGGCCCTCGCTTCCATTTTGGAAAGCCCAGGCCTGCCTGATAAAGAAGTGAGAAGAGGATCCCCCCAGATGGATTTGTGGATTGCTGCATTCTTCTGAGCTGGGTGGGGAAACACTGGAGGGAAAAGGACGAGGCTCCCTTTATATTTTAAAAGAGTGCTCTTTGATTCTTGTGATAGATCAAAAGGAAGGGGCCTGAACACATCTCAGGAAGGGAGATGGGGCTGAAATGAGAATCACAAAGAGTAGGGCTGGGGGTTCTAGAATTGACCTTTTGATGCACATTTCAAAGTGACTGACATCCAGGTGTGAACTCTGGTCACTCCTATGAATTTTATTGTGAAAAATCAACTTTGGAGTCATGCCTACTGTAGCAGACATCTATCATGAATGAAGATGAAAAGGCGAAGTGCCCACTTCAAAAGAAGCAGAACACTAAGATGAACTTCAAGGATCCAGGCCCTAAGTTACATTTAGTGTCTAGAAAAGAACTATAAGAATGGGAGGTTGAGTCCCCAAAAACTGGTCACCTGCCATGCAGCCAGATGGGCTGTGTGAGAAGGACTGGGGGCCAAGGCCTTCTAGTATCCCTGCTGGGTGAGGAGAACTCACCCAGAGAAACCAAGACCAGCTGCTTTGGAGCCTGGAGCACCAGTGCCTGCCTGCTTGCCAAGAACATTGTGCCCTCTGAGGAAAAGATAAGCATTGGGAGATGCTTGGTCCAGTGGGGAGCCATACCATGAGGACTTCCTGTGCGAGGTGTGAGGATTTGGCTGTGCACCAATTGGGCAGTAGCCCCTGTGCAAGACAGTTTTTGGCTACCCCCCTGCATGTCAGGAGAAGGCTGCAGTAGACTGTGCCAAGTTTTGAGCGCTGTGTGAAGGCTACTGAGCCCACACAGCCTTGTTGCAGTGACCCCGTATGCCATAGGGGGCACAATTACTGCTGTGACCAGTGGATCTAACCCACCAATTGTACCTGAATGTTTCCCCAAGGATCATCTCATCCTCGCTGGAGCTCCAGTTCGGAGGTGGAGAATTCCCTGCCCCCTTTTACTAGGGGAAGCGCATCTTGCATTTTGTGTTCACTGAGCAGGAGCCGCTCCGATCAATGGCACCAAAATGCCAGCGCTGCTCAACAGAAAGAGCCTGAGCTACCAGGAGCTGCTGCGCCCATCGCAAGCAGCCTGACTATGCCATACTGGATCTGGACTTTGGAGCACAAGTGGAGAGGGCACTCGCGCACCGCTGAACAGTGTCATGCTGCCTAAGATGATAAGACTGATATCTGGCCTTTGAGGCCCGAGGTATTCCCTGTTGAAATTGCTGTGGCAACTAAGGCACTTTTAACTAAAAAGACTGAAGTGTCAAAAGGGAACTCTTGAGTATGGTCTAACAGTTTGCATTCCCTCATCTGGCCAGCAGTGAATAGGGAACAACTCTGATTACATTACACGAAGGAGGGTGGAACAGGAATTTGCCTGACAACTACTAAAGCCCAGACCTCAAGGGGGATTATGTTGTTGCTTTTAAGTGTTATACTTCTTTGCATGTGCAGAGTTAGAAATAAAATACAACTTTTTCTTAGAAAAGTAAGTATTTTGCTGGACATTGATGTATTGTTCGTACTGTCTGCACCTTGAGCTCCGAGTTATAAATTGAAGCTATTAGTTTATGAAATAGAAGAATTATTAAAGATGTCCATTTAAGTTAACCTTAACTAACGCTACTAAAGCAATATGAAAAAATTACTTAGAAATGTTAATTAATGGCTTTTATAAATGTGGGATTGTTAACTGAAATGTTAAAATGCTATACTTAAATAGCTGTATTTTCTATGTAAAAAGTAAAGAAGTTATTTTGTCTTTACGATCGTTTGAAAGTATATTGGAACATTTAAAAGGAATATGCTACTTACCAGTATGCATCTGTTCTTGGCATGTAGAGCTGCAGAGTTGTACACTTAGCATAGATTGCCATCTGGTGTTGGGCCCGGATGTTTGCAGTTTGTTTTTCTTCTTGGACAGTCTTTGGAAGTCACGAGTTTGGTGACTCCTCCTTCGGTCCGTACTGCGCATGGGCTTCGGCTCCATCCTCAGATTGTTTTTCGCCAACAGGGAAATGATGGAGCTTGGTAATCACAGTGAGAAACCCATGTGTGTAGTATCTAAATAAGATGTACTGGAACGGATACAGGTAGCCGGGGAGGCGGGTGGGCGTGTACAACTCTGCAGCTCTACATGCCAAGAACAGATGCATACTGGTAAGTAGCATATTCCGTTCGAGGCATATGAGCTGCAGATTGTACACTTAGCATAGATTATATAGCAGTACCCAACCCTAGAGGCGACCACCGGTATCCGTTGCAGTGGTTTGAAATAGTGTCTTTAGTACAGCCTGGCCCACTCTAGCTTGCTGCTTGGAATGCACATCTACACAGTAATGTTTTGTGAAGGTGTGCGGTGTAGACCATGTGGCTGCTTTGCAGATGTCATCTAAGGGTATATTCCCTAGAAAGGCCATAGAAGCCCCTAACTTTCTTGTAGAATGGGCTTTAGGCGGAACAGATAATGTTCTTTTAGCCTTTTGGTAGCAAATCTGTATGCATTTTACAATCCACCTAGCTATCCCTGATTTAGAAATGGGGTTGCCTTTATGTGGTGGAGAGAAGGAGACGAACAATTGTTTAGTCTTCCTGAAGGGTTGCGTTCTTTGTATGTAGTATAGCAAGGCCCTTTTTACATCGAGTGTGTGTAAGGCTCTTTCTGCAACAGATTGAGGTTGCGAGAAGAAGACAGGTAATTCCACCGATTGATTGAGATGGAAGGGGGAAATGACCTTGGGCAGGAACTTCGGATTTGTGCGAAGTATGACCTTGCTGTGATGTATTTGTATGAAGGGTTCCTGTATAGTGAACGCTTGTATTTCACCAACCCTTCTAAGGGAAGTGATAGCTACGAGAAAAGCTGTTTTCCAGGTGAGAAACTGTAGCTCGCATTTATGCATTGGTTCGAAGGGCGGACCCATTAGTCGTGTAAGAACTAAATTTAGATTCCATACAGGGGAAGGTGGTGCCCTGGGAGGAATTACTCGTTTAAGGCCTTCCATGAAGGCTTTAATAGCGGGCACTCTGAAGAGTGATAAATGCTGTCTGTTTTGTAGATAAGCAGCGATCGCTGCTAGGTGTAGGCGTATGGATAATTATGCCAGGTTACACCTGTGAAGATGGAGCAGATAGCATATGATGTGCTGTATGGATGCATCTAAAGGGTTGATTGTATTGTTACGGCAGTAAATAACAAATCTTTTCCACTTTGCGGCATAACATGCTCTAGTGGTAGGACGTCTGGCTTCCATGATGATGTTAATGCAATCAGGGGAAAGGTTAAGGTATCCGAATTCTAGGATTTCAGGAGCCAGATCGCCAGGTTGAGCTGAGCTGGGTCCGGGTGCCTGATTTCTCCATGGTTCTGGGTTAGGAGGCATGGGGATAGGTGCAGTTTTTGATGTGGTACCACTGATAGTTGTAGTAGCGTGGTGTACCACGGCTGCCTGGCCCACGTCGGAGCTACCAGAATGAGTGTGAGGGAGTGCTGTTGTAGCTTCCTGACCACTAATGGAATTAGTGGGAGAGGTGGAAAGGCGTATGCAAATCTGCCTGACCAGTTCATCCATATCGCATTGCCCTTGGACAATGGGTGTGGGTATCTGGCGGCGAAGCTTGGGCATTTTTTGTTTTCGTGGGTGGCGAAGAGGTCTATCTGAGGATGCCCCCACTGTTGGAAGAATGGCTGAAGAACTTGCGGATGCAGTTCCCATTCGTGTAGTTGTTGCGTTTGTCTGCTGAGCAGATCTGCCATGGTGTTTTGTACGCCTGGAACGTGTTGTGCCAGGAGAAAGATGTTTTGGGGAATTGCCCATCTCCATATGCTCTGGGCTAAGCGGGAGAGCTGGGGAGAGTGTGTCCCCCCCTGTTTTTGGATATAATACATTGCAGTCATGTTGTCTGTGCGAATGAGGACTGCTTTGCCCGAAATCTGTTTTTGGAAAGATTTTAGGGCTAGAAAGATCGCCAAGAGCTCCAGATGGTTGATGTGGAGCAATTTTTGCTGTGGCGTCCATAGACCTTGCATTGTGAGGTGTAGGAGGTGCGCTCCCCAGCCGGAGAGCGATGCGTCCGCTGTTAGAATCACCTGAGGAACCGGGTCCAGGAACGGCCGCCCTTTGGAAAGGTTTGTGGTGTTCCACCACTGCAGAGAGTGATGTGTGCGGCCGTCTACCAACACCAGATAAGTCAGCTGACCCTGGGCCTGGTTCCACTGTTGTGCTAGGCACTCTTGAAGTGGACGCATGTGTAGTCTTGCATGGGGCACTATAAAGATGCAAGACGCCATCATTCCTATGAGCTTGATGAACACTCTTGCTGGAAGAGAGTGTTGGGGAAGGAATGTTTTGCGTAAGGCTTGAATGCTTGTGATTCTGGGTGAGTTTGGATAGGCAATACCTTTGGAGGTGTCTATAGTGGCCCCGAGATATTGCTTTGTGTGAGATGGTATGAGGTGGGACTTTTGGTAGTTCACCGTGAAGCCTAGCTGGTGGAGCAGTTGGATGGTGCTGTTTGTATGCTGCACGCATTGGTGGTAAGACGCGGCTTTTATCAGCCAGTCGTCTAAGTAAGGGAAGACGTGAATGTGTTGACGTCTGAGGTGTGCTGCTACTACCGCTAGGCATTTGGTAAACACCCGTGGTGCGGTGGTGACCCCGAAGGGGAGAACCGTGAATTGGTAATGTTGCCCGTCCACCACGAACCTGAGGTATTTCCTGTGAGAGGGGTGTATTGGAATGTGAAAGTATGCGTCTTTCAGATCCAAGGTTGTGAGAAAGTCTCCCTGACAGAGGAGCGGGAGGACTTGTTGTAGGGTGACCATATGGAAATGGTCTGAATGTATGTAGGCATTTAGAGGCCGGAGGTCCAGAATGGGCCTGAGGGTCCCGTCTTTCTTTGGTATTAGGAAATATAGGGAGTAAACCCCTAGATTTTGCTGATTGATGGGGACCTGCTCTATAGCGTGTTTTTGGAGGAGGGAGAGTACCTCCTGTTTGAGCAGTGTGGAATGTTCTTGAGACATTGGGCGGTGCCTTGGTGGGATATTGGGCGGGGTAGATGTTAGCTCGAGACAGTACCCTGACCGAATGATTTGGGTCACCCATTTGTCCGATGTTATGGACTCCCATGCGTGTATAAAGTTTTGTAGTCTGCCCCCGACCGGAGTGGAATGGTCTGGGGGGAGCGGAGGGAAGTCATTGTGTGGGCGGGGTGGCAGAACGGGTGTTGTTAGTTTTGCCCCTGCCCTTATTGTTGTTGCCTCTGTAACCACCCCTTTGGTTGCCCTTTGAAAAGGTATTTTGAGGAGGGGATTTGTAGGAGGTAGAGGTGCTATCGGTGGAGAAGCCTCTGCCTGTGCCACGAAAGGAGGAGCGTCGAAAGGAACGTTTAGAGGCTTGTGTTTGGAGTGCTCCCATAGACTTTGCTGTGTCTGTGTCCTTTTTCATCTTTTCCAACGCTTCGTCTACCTTGGGCCCAAAGAGAGTTTGTTGGTCAAAGGGGTGATTGAGTATGGACGCCTGGACTTCAGGCTTAAACCCTGAGATCCTGAGCCAGGCATGGCGACGAAGCAGGACACTGGTATTTATGGCTCTAGAAGCAGTGTCGGCTGCATCGAGGGCACACTTAATGGAGGTGTTTGTGATGAGTTTACCCTCCTGTATTAGCTCATGAGCCCTACGCTTGTGTTTCTCGGGGAGGTGCTGCATAAGAGCCTCAAGTTCGTCGTAGTGTGCTCTGTCATAGCGCGCAAGTAGCGCTTGTGTGTTTGCAATGCGCCACATGTTTGCAGCTTGAGAGGCGGTGCACTTGCCAGACGCGTCTAGGAGTTTGGATTCCTTGTCTGGCGGTGGGGCTTCTCCTGAGGACTGGGAGTTAGCCCGCTTTCTAGCTGTAGAGACAACTAGGGAATCTAAGGGAGCAGGGACCTTAATGTATGCAGGGTCTGTGGGTGCCGCCTTATACTTTTTCTCTATTCTAGGGTTTAGTACCCTGGCCCTGACAGGGTCTTTGAACACCTCTGCGGCATGCTTGGTGACACCCTTAAGCATTGGTAAGATAGAGGTGGATTTGTCCTGTATGTCGAATGTATCCAGTAAGAAGTCGTCTTCCACTGGTTCAGTGTGCATGTCCACCCCATGGTAGTGTGCTGCTCTCTGCACTAAATGATGGAACCCTAAGGAGTCCTCTGGAGGAGACGGCCTGGATGGGTATAGGTCGTCCTGAGGAATATCGGGTACATCAGGGTTATTGTAATCCTCCCACGGGTCTGGGGTCCCTGGTGGAGTGGGATCCATTGGGGCGTCCGCCGGATAATTGTCCGGGTCCCCGTCATCCGGATCTGGGGACGGGGCCGGAGAGTAGTGAGGTAAAGGTGGCGGAGACCTGGGAGGGGGAGGGGGTGGAGGAGGTGGAGGAGGTAGGGGAGGTGGTAGTGGGGAGGGCACTCTGAGGGGAGAAGTAGCAGAGTCCTTCCGTTTGGGTGGTGGAAGAGGAGCCGGAGTATCAAGGCGTCTTTTCTTGATAATTAAAGTCAATAGCCCAGTCTTTGGATCTTTGGACAGAGTCTTTTGTAAAGGGTCTGGTGTAAACAGAGCCAATGGCGTGGAATCGTCCGTCGGCACCGGTGATTTCGGAACCGAGGACTTCGATGGTTTGTGTGCGCCATGCTTTTTTGGGGCCTCCGGTTTTTTCGGCGTCGAAGGAGTTTTCGGCGCCAGAGCATCGGTGCCGACAGATTTGTGTTTGTGTTTGGTCGGCACCGAGAGTCCAGGCTTCGGCACCGGTGGCTTCGGAGTCGAGCTGGATATTGCTTTCTTCGGTGCCGGATGCTGTTTTTCGGCACCGGGCGTCGGCTGGCTCGATCCCGAGCTGCCGTGAGACTTTGGAGGCTTCGACACCGGGCCCGAAGGTGGGGTGATCGAAGCTTTGGTCTTGGTTTTGCCCAGGCCGGCAGGCGAGGGAGTAACCTGAGTCTCTTTGGTTTTGGGCGTGGGGGTGGGAGGGGGCACAGTACTCACGGCCCGCTGCGCCGGTGTGATGTCCTCCACGTCGGAGTCGTCGGCCTCGGAAGCGCTGACGACGTCTTCTTCCTGCTCGGTGTGTGTTTGCCCCGAAGCTTCGGCGCCGTCTCCGAAGATGTCCAGTGGAGCTGCAGACGATGAGTGCGCCATGGTGCGTCGAGCTTTTCGATCCCGGATGGTTTTCTTCGATCGAAAAGACTTACAGGCGGGGCAGTCTCTGGCCTCGTGTTCTGGAGAGAGGCAAAGATTACACACCTGATGGAGGTCGGTGTGGGGAAATTTAGACCCACATTTTGGGCACTTTTTGAACGGAGTCCTTTCCATCGGCCGGGACCGGAGTCGAGGAGGGCCCGAAGGCCGGTGCCGATGTACGGGATGGAGAAAAGTGCCGCTTCGAGAGATGAAGATGATGATGAAGAAACTCGAAGAAAACGAGGATTTTCCGTCGAGGCTGGAACCGTAGAAGTTCGAAGCCGGAGCACGAAGTATCACATCCGAGCCCGATGGCGGAAAAAAACAATCTGAGGATGGAGCCGAAGCCCATGCGCAGTACGGACCGAAGGAGGAGTCACCAAACTCGTGACTTCCAAAGACTGTCCAAGAAGAAAAACAAACTGCAAACATCCGGGCCCAACACCAGATGGCGATCTATGCTAAGTGTACAATCTGCAGCTCATATGCCTCGAACCTTTATTTCAGGGGTCTAAAAAAAGTAATAGATTTTTGCAATTTCAGAAATTTAGAAATGTGCAGCTAACATAATTTCGGTTTAGCTCAAGTATTTGAAGTACAATTGTCTAATTGCAGTCCCTTTGAATACAAATAGAAAATATTGCTGGCAATGAGAAAAGGGACTGAAAATGTAAATTTTTCTAGAAGTGGAAAAACGTAGGAGAAAATGCACTTATCTTTATCTGCTAGTTCTCTCGCAGGAAAAGAAAAAAATACATTTTATTTTAAACAATAAATCCTCCCACCCCCTCTGTTCAGTGGAATTAAACTTGTTCACGCTACAATGCAAGGTTAGAGAAAGAATAGTTTTGATCCTAGACCTTATATCGTTCAACTTTTGCTTTCTTTATGTATTTCAAGTGATGAAAATGCACACGACACTGTAATAACAAACATTTTCTAACAAATAATGGTCTCCACAAGATCTTGTACACTATTTTCTGTTGAAAAGACAAACTTGAATGTGAAGACAAGTATACATTATTTAACTGGTGTAAAATACTAACTGAGGTGTGGTCGGGGGATTATATTTTCTTGCTTTTGAGGGAATGTATTACACTTACCAACACTTTGTAGGTGTTGAACAAAGATCATGTCTCTCTACATGCCTCTTTCCCTCCAGCAGTAATATGCACATTTCTGACAGTGAGGATCCATGTAGAAAACGCGAAACGTTTGTAGAGCAAAGATGTTCTTTTGATCAAATTGTGTCTACATGTATAGGGCCATTTTGAATCTTCGATTGTTGGTGTTTATGTTTTGAGGGTAAACTATGTTACAATTCGAGATTTACCTGTGAACCTTGGCTTGCCCATTGGATCAAGTTCTGATACAGGATTTGTATTGAAGACCGGTTCTGTAACTGAGAAAACAGAGTCACAATAAATATGCCTTAAAACACTGTGATACAATACAGAAATGAAAATGTGTCACTGATCCTTTGTTGCCTTTAGTGAGGCTACTTTAGCATAACGCATGTTGCACACCCACTACAGCAGATCCACCACAAAGTATGATGGTGTCTTTCTGTGACATGCTGATGGTCATTTTTGGCACGAAGGTGCACATCATTTGCATAATGGAAGCCCAGGCCTCATGGTGTTCACCCTTAGTATATTGTGGGCATTCCTAATGTAATGCTGACCATTCCTGGCATAATGGTGGCCCTCGTGTAATACTGCCTATCCTTAGTATATTGAAAGGACTCTTGAAATAATGGCGACCATCCCTGGAACACACAGTGGGAATGGAATCATTGTGAGTTTAGCTGATGCAGAGTATTCGCCAAAAAACCACCCTGTCTGGCAAGCTCACGTTTAAACAATCCCTTTAATGTTTGGGGGAGCCACGGGGTTTCCCATGGTGGAGTCTCAGCTGGCTCTGCAATTGGAAACCTCTAACCTAATGGACCTTCCACCACAGACTCATCAGGTCACAGTGATGGTTTCTCCCCCTTTTTGAGTGTGGGTCCGCATCACTAGGTATCCTAACCCACGACTGCCTTACAAGGCGTGGGGTGGAGTCCTGTAAAGGTGTCAGGGGTGTTCATGTTTTTAGTTCTTCATGAACCAGCTCCTGCTTTGGAAGTGTACTTTTGAAAAACAAATAACCTTGCAGAGAAACCAAAAGAAACATGGCACCTGCTTGATACAGTTGTCTGTCATCAGCACCTGCGGCTGCAGTGAAGGCTTCAGAGATCCCGCCGGGTAACGGGCAAGGTCTAAATAGGGCAGGAGCTTCTCTACCAGGGAAGCAGAGGATAGGTACCCACACTTTTTCCAGTTACCCCCGGAATTCTCAAAAATAAGGTTTACATATTTAAATATAACTGTTCCACTTACATGCTTTACTCTCTATGGATATTACAATTATTGTTAAGTACATGTTTTTCTTTTTATTTTACTGACAATCAGAAAGTTGAGTACACAAACACTTACCTCACTGCCATATACTGCACGATCTAAGGGACTAGAAAGGTTGAGGTTTACGGGTCAGGGGAGCGGTGCTTTAATATATTGTCTGAATGTCATAGAGGGAGTAAGGTGGTCCCTATTAAGTGAATAATTGTATTAGGGCTTAAGAAGAAAATAAATTCCTTCGCCACATATAATAGAGTGGAATCTGTTGTGGTAACCCAAACTCTGAAATGCTGTCACAGTAAAACAAATAGTCCAACATAATATAAAACGTTAAAACCGTGAAGAAAAAGTTAAAAAAATAAATTTAATGAATTCGCTTTATGGTACCCCATGAAAACGCTCTTTGAGTTTGAACTGCAATGCAGCAAAATCCATGAAAACAGACTCTGGGGGTTGAGGGAGGCTGAGCCTCTGTAGTGGATGTAGGTCTTCTAATCTTTTGTGTTTATTTGGAATAACGGTTACTTTTTATTTAATCAAACAAGAGACAGTTTTTATAGTTCACGTTTTCAGTTGGTTGAGTCTTACTGCAGACACAGGAAGGAGTGCAGATGCGACAGATGTGGTGGTAATGTATGAATTCTTCCACATTTTCGTAGTACAACATTCTGGTTACTTTGGCTTTAACAGTCGGTTGCTGAAATATTAATTCCTGTCACCCACCCCAAAAATAAGGTAGACATTATTTTTCCTGTCTGCCTGTCCATCCTCACCAGGGCCCACTTGAGCAGTAGCACTTAGACTTTGCTGACCCCACATTTTGTCGGAAAATGTCTACAGCTTTCACAAAGATTTGCAGTCCGTATGTCATCCAAAAGCACGGCAATATAATGACTCCCAGCTTTTATCTTTTGTTTTAAAATTCTTGTTTGTCCATGACTGTGACGTAGAATCAGCCACACGTGGTGATGGGAGATGAAGTTCATTGCAAGATCGTATAGAAGAATAAAGGGAGTCTTGAAAGTACTATAAGCAACTGACTGGAACAGTGATGGCACGCGCCTTTTCATCACACCAGCACATTCACATACCATTAGAAAACCTCATTATACAAGCAACGCCACAAAAAACGAATCTATATGCACACAATGCCACTCGCATAATGGCAGCACAGCCACGAGATTCCTGATACTGCGCGTCCACATTGTGAAATAGTGAGCAGGAGACAAGCCTGCCCCTATGGTAACAGAGACCAGATTGGATACAGCAAAGGAGCCACCGGATGTGGAGAACAATCCACTAGCACCATTTCTCCCCTAAGAGGAGGAAAAGCACAAGGGCCCACCTAGACAATGTGACCCTGAGAGTCCAGTGACTCAGAAGCCTCTAGTCATGCCCACCTGGAGAGGCACATTCAATGCTGATGGACGCCTAGTTAGGGGGGCCGTGGCAGAATGAAGTAAGGCTAATGTGACCCTACTGATGATGCTCCTATGTTGCCCATGGACTGCAATTGTTGCTTTTATTGCTCTTTATGTGGTTGCTGATGTTCTTTCCTGGCCGCTGTGTCTTTGAGACTCTCGGGCTGCTACAGTGCATGGCATCTCTCATTTGAAATGCCAACTTCAGAGCACAGAAATAGGGTAAGAATTAAAGTTCTAGAATGCTTGGGTCCTTTGAACAGGAAAAATGTCTGAAATAGGATGACTAGCAACTTAAAAGCATAGGTGAGCCTTTGTCTTGTGTTTGAGGTGAGGGGTTCCCATTGTACACTCCCCTCCTACATTCTACATCCTCTGGCTAAAGCCAGAGATATAGGCATGGCCCCTCGGTCCCTCATATCAGAGCTTTTGGAGATCAACGGAGTATTGCATGGACATGTCTTATCAAGTACCTGTGTAAGGCCATATGTTAGCACGGGTTTGGAGTCTTCAAACCCTCGTGGCTATTCAAGGTGGATTTATTCTTTCCCTTTACTCTCGCCACGGTTCATCCCCTAGCAGCAGACAGCGGGAATGATTATTCTCATTGAAGATTTAATAATTTAACTTATCCAACAATAAAATTACATAGTGCTAATCAGTGCCCAATGGAAGAATTCTGCAGGCACTTCAATGGAAAGACGGGCCATAACATGGGTTCCTGATTTAGTGTCTAGCACTTGGTCATTCCATCGTTGTGATGCTAAGTGATATTCCAGGACCTACCCATGATTGTTTCTAAATTTATCAGGCCTCCAAAACATGTAGGGATTATGTGTGGTGTGTGAGTAGAGGGGCGGTTAGATCCATTTTTGATGCCCTCAGTTTCAGCATGGAACAAGATGTTTAGTGGCTGCCAGCTGTAAGGGCTGTAACTTAACATTTACTGGAGAACTGCCTGAAAATGACATATTCGAAAGAGATCCATCTCAAACTGGTTCTGAAACCATAAGACAGTGGATGTTCTTCCACTGTCCGGAAAATGTGAATAGAAGTGAGATCCAAACTACAGTGCTTTGTTCCAGTTCCAAGCTCTTCTTGACCACGCAAGAATGTGCTCTACAGAGTACTTGAAGAGTACCTGTGAAATCAGGACTGATGCCTCTCAGAGTCTCCAAAGGAGGATGGAACTCTAAGGAAATCTTCACTTTTTTGCTGGAGGAACTTAGGGTCTTCTTGAGGTGTTGAGATGGCCCCGGTCTGCTGGCAGAGGGAAGGAGTGTGTCTGGCCCTGTAGGATGAGAAGCCTAGTGTGTTCCAGGCACGGGTAGCGCCAAGAGAAAGCTGACCTACCCAAAGAACGAATGCAGGAGTGCCCCGTGCCTTGAAGGGGTCTCACAGTCACTATGCGCAAATTCCGTGTAATCTGCATTAAAACTTTACCTTTGGCAAGGAGCAGGGGTTACTAGTCACATTAATTAAATCTGATCTTGAATTCGTGTTGGGAACATTGATAATATATTACTGCATGCTTTAGGGTTTGCATCTTTACAAAGAACTTTACTGCAAGCTATCAAACGCACAAAAGCTACACATCTACACTCACCAGTTGGCGGGTCAGGAGCCGTTGTTGTTTTTGGTCTCGGTGTTTGTGTTCTTTCAACGATGGGCACTCGGGTAGGCCGAGGCACATGTCTTATAGATGAAGAAGGGGCCCGGGGCACTAATCCATTTCCTGGGGGCAAACCACAAATAGTAAACTTCAAAACATGAAGCGTTTGTAAACACTAATTGGGAACATATCACCACAGGTTCCAAGTCATAGGTTTTTCATTTCTGAATTACATTTCTTACAATCATGAAATTTAAAATACTATTAATAACATACATAAGTAGGTTCAATCGTTTATCGAATGCATTCACGATTAATCTTTTCTGCCTTGTTGTTCTTCTACGTCACAGTCAGTAAATGTTGAATAGTGGGTCGGAGCCTTAGAGACAAGCAATGCACTTGCCCCCAGGAAAGAACATTTCTTCCCAAAAAATTGAAATATGATCCTATACTTTTTATGACATATTTTTTGAAACACTACTCCTCTTCCTATTCGTATAGGGCCTCCTGGAGTCACCTTCCAGCATGATTTTCTTGTCTGTTCTTGGTGCAGGTCTAATGTGGGTCCTGCTCCAGCAGATTTCATTTGTAGGAGTAAATTCCGTGGGATATGCTTGTTCCTGTGCCCAATAGGGTAGACATCAACCTCGTAGGCCTAAGTCCTGCTCTAGAAGACTTGGGTTTTGTCAGGGTACTTCTAGCAAAAGGTTTTTGTTTGTAATGCTTGCACTGTAAAAATTGACGCCCTTTGGCAAATGTAAACTTCCAAATCGCAAGGGACCAAAATGACATTGAAATTTGCAAATGTATTTACAAATTGCCATTTTATCATGTGAATCCTCTCAAGCTGCAAGACAAAAGGTATGTAGAGAGGAGCCCCCTCATCACTGCGACAAGCATCAAAACGTAGGCCCAGATTTATCAAGGGCTTCTGTTGCACTTGTATCACGAAAGGCGACGCAAGGCAATGGAAACCCTTAAGTAAGATTTACTATGCCATACAGAGCCACCTTGCATGGCTCGGTATTATATAGAAAATCTGGACTAACACAAGGCAGCACAAGTCACAGCTTTGCGTTACTCTGCGTGGGGAAGGCAGTTCATTGGGCACACAAAGTGGCTCTGCGTGATAGTAAATCTAACTTAGGGGCTTGTGTTGCCTTGCATTGCCTTGCATGACGCAAGGGCAATGCAAGCCCTTGATAAATCTGGGCCTTTGTGAGGGAAAGCAGGATTCATCTGAGGGAGCAGACAATGGCATATTGAATCACAGTATTCTCGCCATGGAGAATTTTTTAAGAAGCGCAAATTATTTAGGTATCACCACATCCATGGCCCGCATCCTGTGGCTAAGACTTATCTAGGAGCATTTAAACAAGTCTAGGAATCGCAGGTTCTAAAGCTGATGATGGAGGTTAAATCTGGTACCCCTTTGGATCCTTGCACCCATTTGATTTACTCTTGACTAGCCAATACACAATGGTGCACATGCATCAAAATAGCCAATAGCGAATCCTTAATTGAAATTTTTAAGGAATCGCAATTAAGGATTCGCTATTGGCTATGCATGTAGGAATCCCTAATAAATTAGCGATTCCTACAAATTCCCTAATTGCGACTTGCAAATTGCGAGTCGCAATTAAGGAATTGTTTCCCAGTCATTCCTATCGACCTGGAGACCCATAGGAATGAATGGGAATTGCATGCGCAATTTGCGAGTACCCAATAGGTACTCGCAAATTGTGCATGCAATTTCAAGGGGGCATGGGTGCTAAAAGGACACCCTGTTGCACCCCTTACAATTTAGCCACATTGGACTGTGAAAAATCCAAAATCGCAAAATACCATGCTTTCAATTGACAGTAATTTGCGATTCTTAATTGCGAAATCACAATTTTCTTTTCTTTAATGCATTGCATTTAAGGAATTGCAATTTGCGTTTCCTTAAATGCAATTGCAATTAAAGTAATCGTAAATTTTGCGATTCCTTAATTAGCGATTTTTGCGCCGCGGCCTTGATCCTACTTGACCTGTCTGCAGCTTTCGATACTGTCACCCATAGCTCATTGATTATTAACACACTCCATGAATTTGACCTGCATCCGAGTGCCTTTCGGTGGTTGGACTCTTTTTTAAAGAATAGATCAAAGATAGTCTAGCTGGGCACTTGCAGATCTTGCTCTTTTACATCTAAATGTGGAGTCCCTCAGGGCTCCTCTTTGAGCTCCACCCTTTTTAATGTGTACGTTTCTCCATTAGGAAAAATTGTAAGCAAATGGGGCTTCAAGGTCTGCTCTTACGTAGATGATAATATCTCTGGAAGAGAAACAAGAAAAGACCCGAGGCAAACTTTGAGAATGCCTCACCGAAGTAGCAGGCTGGATGGCATCTCATTGCTTAAAATTAAATGCAGATAAAATTGAAATACTGCTATTCGTGGGGCTCATCTGATTTGGGATGCCTCTTGGTGGCCAGATTCACTGGAGGATATGCTCACTCCCAAGAAATCAGCTAAAAATCTTGCGTCATTATTGGTGACAGTCTTTTTATGCAATATCACGTTTGGGCCAGTTATGGTAAATGCTTTGGCACTCTGAAGCTCCTGAGAAGACTATTTAAATGGATACCAATAGTTTGGCGAAAGACCATTGTACAAGTTCTTATAGGAAACAGAATAGACTATGGCAATGCCTTATTTGTGGGCATGGCTGATTACTTTTTCACAGGACTGCAGGTAATCCAAAATGCCACTCCCAAATCAATCTGTATTATGGACAGATTTAGTTCTGCATCTGCTTGCTTGGTGTCTCTTCATTGGGTTCCTATACGAAAAAGAGCAAGTTTCAATTTTCAAGCCATGCTCATAATGCCATGCATAACACTGGACCTGAGATCTTACAGGCTAGATTGGAGTTTTGCAAGCCTACTCGTGACCTGAGATCCTGGAATTTAGTCCTGGCCAGGACCGAATGAGAAAGGAAAGCCAGGTCCGGTGGCCAATAGTTTTCCTTTTTAGCTGTAGTCCAATGGAATTCTTTACCCTTGGAAATTCGATTTACTGATAACTATTCTTCGCTCAGAAAGAAGCTAAAAACCTGTCTCTTTTCGGGATAACTTTCTTTCCTTTGCTCTACAGTATAGGATTCTCTCCGTGATGGTCAGCATAGGCAGTTTACTAGCACCGTGAGATCCCCAAGCAGATAACTGTTGCGCTTTACAAATATGGTAAGTAAATAAAATAAATATACCTTTAAAAAGATGGAGGTCTGCTGTCCATGTAGGCTTCTATCTCTTCATTCAAATGTATGCGGCTCCATGGAAAGAGTTTGAATAAAACAATTCCTAGATCATGAATATTCATGAGGCAGGGATTTCTGCTCACTCTTACGAAAAAGCCTCTCACCTTGTCCTGGATTAGTACAACGAGCACGGCACAAAGACCTGGCCACATAGCTAGATGCAAAACTGTGCTTAAAGATGGCACAACTCTTTCACCGGGCGAGACACTACAGCTGGCCTGGATTTTCAAAAGCAAAGGCCATTGGCTAACCCAGGACTGCTTTTGCTAAATGTTTGGAAACTCCAAATGTTTTTTGCCAAATTTGGTGCGGAGTGTTCATGGGAGACAACAGCCACAAATGTACACTTTTACATTGAAATGTAGATGGGGAATTTTCTCCACAAGTAACCATAGTCCAGATGAATGATAGTACACTACATGTTAAAGGCATAAAGTGCTCAACTTTATTCATTACAAGTTTTAAAAACAATGTTATTGTCCTTTCTTTCATCTACCAGTACACATCACAAATTCAAGCATACAATGTTGTTGGAAAAGGACCCTCTCTGAAGGGTCACACCAAACTTTTTGCCCTCCTTCTCCTCTGGTGTTCTTATTAGGGTTGGTGTAATCCTTTCTCATGGTACTGTTTACGCACGCCTTACAGTGACTGCATGGAAAGAAACCCTCAAGTTTATGTTGTTGGTGCCACCACTAGTCGTGATATCGCTGTGCATAAGTGTGTCGCTCAGATTGCGTCCCCTCCTGTATGTGATTCTAATAAGAACACCAGTATACCGTCAAACAATTTCTCACTTGCATCTCTGTCTTTGTTATATATGTACTCGAATGCCCATGCAAACTTCGCTATGAGGGCGGTACTAAAAATATGGCTAGGAAGAGAGTCTTAGAACATATGAGGGCCATAGCTAACAAAGATCCACACTACCCGATTGCAAGACATTTTGAGACACACCACTATTCTGACAGTGCCAAGCTTACATACTTTGCCATAGAACAGGTCAATGTGGGTGTACTCGGTGGCAACAGGGAACTAAAGCTGAGAAAACGTGAATCCATGCATATTATTGATCTAGGGACCCGCAACCCGGTAGGTCATGAAATTGATAATGAATTGACTATACACTTACACAAAGGGTAACTTTAGTAACATCTGATCAGAAGTACTACTCTGTGACGTGCTTGACCTCTCTGGTACTTCTGTCTGTCTAACTTCTTTAGGTTACAAATTTTCTGATATTATGAAAGTTATTGAATTTTCTGCATTTATTAGTAACTCTCTGACATTGTCTTTCTCTATATATTTTTCAGGAGGAAAGGAAGGGAACCACGGATCAGGACCGGTGACTTTTGGGATTCCTACCCTTTTCTTCGTCTGAATCTGTCTCCTGTGGTCTCTTCTGCCCCAGATAAGAAGTTTCACTGGGTTTTTTATTCAATCATATTATACTCGTCACACAGAGCACATGTGCTTTTTCACACTTGGGGATTTGCATTCAGCATTGTGATTTGTTTTCTTATAGGACTCCTTATGATATTCACTTGTATATGTGTATGCCATAACTGCTACCTTGATACCATGGGGTATGCACTGGCTACACTTACCGCTTTTTTGTCTGTGAGGGAGGCAGTCATTGACATATATGCCATGACTCTGCAGTGCCATCTACTATATTCAACTTTGATTTGGTATTCATTACAAGATGGCCGTCTCAGTCTGCCACTCTGACACTATGTCTATAATTTGATTCTAACCTCAATTTCAATGTTATTTATTTTATACTGTCTCATGTAATCTAGAGATGTGGCTTTTATGATCTATACCTCATCGACCAGAATACACATGTAAGTTGTGTCTACATTGTAGTAGAGTAGGATCTGCTTCACATGGGTACCCCCACTTTTTGCTGGTGTTTCACTGTTTTTCGACCTTAGTCTGGCTGTGCCCTGCTAATCAGGACCCCAGCCTAGCTGCTTCCTATCTAAGATGGTTTCCATATACATTAGGTACATTTCTAATTGGATTCTGGAGTGCCTTATAAGCCCTTAGTATATGGTATATTATGTACCTAGGGCATAGGTACCTCAGAGGCCTACCAGGGGCTGAAGCATATATTATGCCACCCCTGGGAAGCACTCCAAAATGGCACCACAGGTCTGCTACTGCAGCCTGGGTAAGGTGGTGCTTGCACCCCTTACAGTGGTATAGGCTACCTATATCACTTTCATTGCACACACATATAAAACCTATAAGTCACTCCTATGGCAGGCCTTAACAATCCTGAAGGCAGAGTGCTTGGTTTTTATGTGAGAGGGTGCCCCTGCATGAGCAGAGCCCCTCTGCAGTGTTCGGAGTACCTCCTCTGATGCAGTTTGTGGTGCAGCCTGACCATATACTCTTAAGTGCATTATAACCTCGCGGGAAATGCTAACTTTGGGATGGCTGCACGGAAACATGTCGTGTTTGGTGTCAAATGCTTTTTAATACTACCCCCCCCCCACCAGTTCTGGCAGCGGGGGTAGCATTCCACCCTTCTAGAGGGAAAGACATATTCACACTGGTCTAACCCGGTAGGACTTTCTACAGCCCTGGCATCACAAAATGGATGCCTCTGCCACAGACACGGGTCTGGCCTCCTGCTGCTGACCGAAACTCCGGCAGGGGAGGCCTGGACAATAGGTTTCCTGTCCCAGGGAGGTGTAACCACCTCCCCAGACAGGCAGATGTGTATTGGGGCTGGGCGGGAGCACTCTCTGGTGCTTTGAAGTCCTGCACTGGGGGCACACTTGGTGTCCCTGTGCATAGTCCAGTTCAAACTGGTTGCAGGGGCTACCTGCCCCTGCTCTGGCATGAAACTGGACAAAGGAAATGGGTGTAACCACCCCTCTTTCCAAACCCTCCCATAGGTGGGTCCCTAGAGTATGTCCAACCCCCAAACTTTGTATAAGTATGGGAAACCAGTCCTTGCGACTTTAGATTACCCTGGACGAAACTCTGCAATATATATCCTGGACCTTTGATGTTCTACTTTGCTTAGAAGACTGAAGAAATCTCCCTAGGGGTCAAGGAGTGACTCCCCTGCTTGGCAGGCACCAAAGAAGCAAATGACCCGTCTGCATCGCTGAAGCTCCCACCGGACGCCAAAGTCTTTGCATCACCAGAGGTGGATTTTCAGACTTCCCCGAGGCTACCCTGATTCCACAGCAAAGCTGAGGCCCGTGGCTATCGTGGGTGACATGGAACCGTGACCCCTGGACACCGTGAACTTTTGCAACACCATCATCTTCCTGGTCTTCCTCGAAGTTGTGCTTTGGGCTCCGAGTAGACCCATCACTGAGCATCTCCTGCACCGAAGATTTCTGGCCTCCACTCCACGAGTGACCCATGGGCCTATTTCCAGTGCTACCGCTCGAGGCTCCCTCGCGATCGCTAGCCCGTTGGCTAGTAGGTCCCCACGAAGGTAACTCCTCTTCTGATTGGGCTTTCCTGGTTATTCCAGATATGCCCCGACTTACCCTCGCTGGGTGATTCCTCCAGACCTTGCTGGTCTGCACCGCCATCCTTTCTCTGCTTCCAAGTGACTTGCCGTTGCCAAGGCTTGTTGGGTCCAGTCTGGTCGCTGACACCGCAGCACTCGACAGACTTTGTGGGACAGCTCGAATCCAGCTTCTGGTCATCATCGGCGCCTCCTAGGCCTCGTGGCTGAAGAGTCAAGACACCTGTCAACTCACCTGAAGCACCTGACATCTGTGGGCATTGGTCTATCGTGCCCTTGGTCACTGGTAAGTGACCCATACTCTGCCCCCTCTGCTTTCAGGTTCCTTCCATCCTAGATCCAGGCTTGGATCGCTTCAGACACTTCTCCTCTTCACGGCAGCAGCACTTCTTCGCCTGCTTCCATTGAAATCGACGACGCGACCCGATACCAAAAGACACCTATGCACCCGGCTTCCCTAGGTGAGGTAACACAAGTACTTCGGTGGTCCCGTAGGTGCTAGCCCTAGAACTTCCTAAGTCCAAAAGGGTTTGGTCCTGACTCATTTCTAAGTGTCTCTAATCTTTAAATTTTCAATCGCAACATTGCCCATAGAAGCTAACGGGAACCCGCGGCTGTGTTTACACACTGCACACAGCCCCCGTGGGTCCCCTTTGTGACTACCTTGGGTGGGTCCTTGGGTACCAGCGATTCTACAGGCTCTAGGCCTTGTGTCTAATTCAGTCATGGTTCTTATACCACTCTATTGGTATATGGTTTGGTACGCCCATAGGGCCCAAACGTGTATTTGTGTTATTACTGTTGATTGCTAACTTGTAAATTAAGTACTTCGAGCTCCAGTCTCATAAAGAGACTAGAGGGGTGTGTTTTATCTTAAATACATATATTTTAAATATATACCTGGTGTGGTTGTCCTTTCATTTGGTCATTCAAGAGATTATAGACTGGTAAATTCCTTCAAGACTTAGCCTGAAGGCTTCTCTCCATAGCTACCACTAGGATAGCTTTCAATAAAGGTTGTCTTTAACCTATTCACCATAAGGGGTTGTTTGCACTGATACAAGGTGCCCACTATAATTAGTGGACAGCATATATCAGGCCAACTTCTCACACTGGTGTGAAGCGTGTGGGATTCCAGCTTGCTATTATTTTACCAGATAATCTCAATTGAATTGATCAGCTGAAAACCACTAAAGGTACCTTAGGTACATATAATATCAAGTTTAGTATACAGTAAGTTCTACTGAACTTAGAGTTGTGTGTTAAGGGATAGCACACCCTTTCTACAACTCAAGAGAGTTTAGTAGGCCACACTAGTGTAGGTAGTGCAATACACCACACCACATTAGTAATGTCTAATCAGCCAGGAACCAGTGGGACCCTGCCAGAAGCCAGTGAGCTTCATCCCTATAGGTATCAGGATCTCTCCTTTGCACAGCTTAGGGCCTTATGTTCCATTAGGAAGCTGAAGACAGGCAAAAGCCCAACCATCCAGCATCTTATAAAGATGCTGAAGCTGGATGATCTCCCAGGACCGAGTGGGTCTGAAGAGGTAGGCAGAGTGGGTGGGGCAGCAGCTGAGGGTAGGCCTAGGGGTGGAAACTCCCCTGACCGAACCTCTAATGCTGACCAGACTGATGACAATGATCAGGATCTGGTGAACCCAGCTCCCCTGGATGAAGATGAGGAGGATGACAACAATGTTCCCCTCTTTGTTCCTCCAGGAAGAGTTGAAAGTAGGGCTAGAAGGGATAGATTTCTCTCAAGGGGATCTGTCCAGTCTACCTCATCTGTTCGGACCTCTGTTTCTTCTCACAGAGGGAGGGAAACCTTCCAGGAGAGGAGAGAGAGACTGCTGAAGTATGAGCAAGATAAGTTCAACCTCAGAAAGCAGCAGATGGCCCTAGATAGGGAAGCCCTAGAGCTCTACAGAGCTAGCAAAAAGGAGGGACTAGAGTCCCTTGCTGGCAGAAATTTCCTTAGAGATAGGGAGAGGTCTTATGACCATAGAAACCTAAGTAAGATTGTCCCTCCCTACCAGAGTGGGGATGACATCCACAAATGGATAACAGCCTTGGAGAGGACATGAAAAGTACAGAAGGTCCCTCAAGGTCAGTGGGCAGCAATCTGATGGCTCTCCTTTGCAGACAAAGGTAGAGATAAGCTCCTCACTGTAAGAGAAGAGGATGCTGATGATTACCAGGTCTTGAAAAGTGCACTAATAGATGGCTTTGGCCTAACGACTGAGCAATACAGGTTAAAGTTCAGAGATACCCAAAAAGCACTAAATCAGGACTGGGTTGACTCTGTTGACTGTGCCGCCAAGGCTCTGAAAGGTTGGTTATTGGGCAGTAAAGTGTGTGACTTCATAGGATTTTACAATCTGATAATGAGGGAGCAGATTCTTAATAACTGTCAAAATCAGCTGTTGCACCAGTACCTGGTAGACTCTGATCTGACCTCTCCCCAAGAATTGGGAAAGAAGGCAGACAAATGGGTCAGAACCAGGGTGAGGCAGAAGGTACAGAACCAAGGTGGTGACCCAAAGAAGCAAGATGCTAAGAACTCTGACAAGGGTAAAGACCAGAAGTCTTCTCAAGGGCCCCAAAAATCTTCTTCAAATGGGAAGTCACAGTCTAACAAGGGAAAAGGCCAAAAGAAACCTTGGTGCAAAATCTGTAAACAGAAAACTCACTGGACCAGTGACTGCACCAAGTCCAAAGAATCTACTCCAGCCACCATTGCCCCTAAGGCAACTGTCCCCCCTAGTACAACTACAATAGGTGGTGGCAATGTCCAGAATAAGGGTGTAGTAGGGTTGACCCTGGGTTCTGAGATGGACTCTTGCCTAGTCAGAGTTCCAACTCAGGCTGTGCTTGTCTGTGATGGGGGCATGGATATGTCCCCCTTTGTGAGTCCTAGTAATCTGGGCAAATACAGACAACAGCCTTTAATAAATGGAGTAGAGGCTTGGGCATTCAGGGACACAGCAGCAAGTGTCACAATGGTGACAAAAGATCTTGTGGAACCTGGGAAGATTATACTTGGTGAAATGTACCAAGTGACCAATGCTAGCAATGTCAGAACAGACCATTCTCTGGCAATTGTTAACTTCTCCTGGGGAGGGGTAACTGGCATTAAGAAGGTTGTGGTAAGTGCAGACCTACCAGTACAGTGCTTGCTTGGCAATGATCTAGAGACTTCAGCTTGGGCTGAAGTGGAGCTCAGGACACATGCAGAAATGTTAGGGATCCCTGCTCATGTCTTTGCTGTGACTAGGCCACAGGCCAAAATGTCTAAAGCTGGACAGGCCCTGGATTCTTGAAAAATGGACCAGGTGCCTCACAAGAGGAGGAGCAGTAGGGTTAAGGCAGAGCCTTCCCACTTGACTCAGAATGCTGATCAGTCTCCTCGGGGAGATGATCTTGAGCCTGAAGAAGGGACTGTCCCAGAGGAGCTTGACCAAACCACAAAAAGGAGCTAGAGGGGCAGAGAACAGGTCATCCCCCACTCAGAAATCTGTGTACAATAAAGGACCTGTTCACACAGTGAGCATTTAGTTCATATATCTATTGCAGTTGTCATCTAATTTAGACAGACTGTAGAGCAAGTGATAATGTCATCTATGCTGCTTATAGGTATGGCTCACTAATCAAAGGAAAGACAAAGGTTATTCAAACGATATAAGAAAAAGGCTGTCTCTATATCCAACAATTATATCTGCAGACACCCACATGTGATAAAAAAGTGTAGGAGAGGAGTGATGGCGCCTCACGGTAGCAACACCACAGAGGATAAAGCAGGAAGGTACTCGCCTGCTATTATTACCCAGTCTCTTGCTTACTCTTTCTTACACACATTTTCTTCCTGCGGAGTGGTGGCAGCTGATGATGAGATCTTGAGGTAGCAGGCGAGTACCTTCCTGCTTTATCCTCTGTGGTGTTGCTACCGTGAGGCGCCATCACTCCTCTCCTACACTTTTTTATCACATGTGGGTGTCTGTAGATATAATTGTTGGATATAGAGACAGCCTTTTTCTTATCTCGTTTGAATAACCTTTGTCTTTCCTTTGATTAGTGAGCCATACCTATAAGCAGCATAGATGACATTATCACTTGCTCTACAGTCTGTCTAAATTAGATGACAACTGCAATGGATATATGAACTAAATGCTCACTGTGTGAACAGGTCCAGAGGAGCTTGAACCTGACCAGGTTGAGTTCTTGGGGACAGGGGGCCCTTCCAGGTCTGATCTGAGCCAGGACCAGAAAACCTGCCCCTCATTTGAACCCCTCAGAAAGCAAGCTGCTGATGAGGCTGCTGGTAATGCTAGTGGCACCCATAAAGTTTATTGGGATGATGGACTCCTTTAATCAGAGAGTAGAGACCCCATGCCTGGTGCATCCAGGAGGTTGGTTATACGTCTGAAGTTTAGGGGCTTCCTATTGACACTAGCTCATGATATTCCCCTAGCAGGACACCTGGGCCAGAACAAGACTTGGGACAGAATTGTCCCTCACTTTCACTGGCCCCACATGTCTGAAGACACAAAGGAGTTTTGTCGCTCCTGTGGAACCTGCCAATCCAGTGGCAAATCAGGTGGCACTAAAAAGGCCCCCCTGATACCACTACCTGTGGTGTGGGTGCCCTTTGAAAGGGTAGAGGTTGACATTGTTAGTCCCATGGATCCCCAAACAGCATCTGGGTACAGATTTATACTGGTGGTGGTGGATCATGCCACCAGGTACCCAGAAGCAGTTCCCCTAAGGACCACTACAGCCCCTGTGGTGGCAAGAGCTCTATTGAATGTGTTCTCAAGAGTAGGCTTTCCTAAGGAGGTAGTATCTGACAGGGGTGCAAACTTCATGTCTAGTTACTTGCTTGACTGCTATGTGGAAGGAGTGTGGAGTGAACAACAAGTTCAGCACACCCTATCACCCACAATGCAATGGTTTAGTTGAAAGGTTCAACAACACCTTAAAGGGCATGATTAAAGGACTCCCAGAAAAGCTTAGGTGAAGATGGGACATACTCTTGCCCTGCCTTTTATTTGCATACAGGGAGGTGCCTCAAAAGGGGGTTGGTTACAGCCCTTTTAAACTTTTGTTTGGTCACCCTGTCAGGGGTCCATTGTGTTTGGTGAAGGAAGGATGGGAGTTACCTCTCAAGCCCCAAAATCAAGACATAGTGGACTATGTACTTGGTCTCCGCTCCAGGATGGCTGAGTATATGAAAAAGGCAAACAAAAACCTTGAGGCTAGCTAGGAATTACAAAAAGCCTAGCATGACCAAAAGACTGTACTGACTGTTTACCAGCCAGGACAGAACGTTTGGGTGTTGGAGCCTGTGGCTCCAGCAGCCCTCCAGGACAAATGGAGTGGCCCCTATACAATTGTTGAGCTGAAAGGGGAGGTTACCTACTTGGTAGACCTTGGAACCCCTAGAAGTCCCCACAGGGTACTACTTCATGTCAACAGACTTAAACCATATGTTGACAGGGCAGACATGGGCTTGCTCATGGCTACTGATGAAGGACAGGAAGAAGAGAGTGACCCACTCCCTGACCTGCTTTCTCAGAACCCTGATGATGGGTCAGTTGAAGGTGTAGCCTTGGCAGGCAGCCTCACTGCCCAGCAGCAAAGTGACTGCAGAAACCTTCTCAGCCAGTTCAGACATATGTTTTCTCTGACTCCAAGTCAGACCACCTGGTACACTCATGAAGTGGACTCTGGGGACAGTCTACCTGTGAAGAATAAGATCCACAGGCAACCTGACCATGTCAGGGACTGTATAAGGACAGAAGTCCAAAAGATGTTGGATTTGGGAGTGATTGAACCATCAGTTAGCCCTTGGGCTAGTCCAGTAGTCCTGGTACCTAAACCTCACACCACAGATGGCAAGAGAGAAATGAGGTTTTGAATCGACTACATGGGTCTCAATGCAGTCACTAGGCCTGATACCCATCCCATCCCCAGTGTAGATGAGCTAATAGATGCTTTGGCCTCAGCCAAGTTTCTAAGCACATGTGACCTAATAGCTGGCTACTGGCAGATCAGACTAGCTGATGATGCAAAACAAAGACAGCATTTGCTACCCCTAGTGGGCACTATCAGTTTGTGGTAATGCCCTTTGGTTTGAAGAATGCACCTGCCACTTTCCAAAGGTTGGTGAATCAAGTCCTTACAGGCCTGGAAGACTATAGTGCAGCATATCTAGATGATATTGCTGTCTTTAGCTCCACCCGGGAGGATCACCTGGTCCACCTGACAAATGTTTTGGAGGCCCTGCAAAAAGCAGGCCTAACTATCAAGGCTACTAAGTGCCAGATAGGACAGAGTCAGGTTGTGTACCTGGGCCACCTTGTAGGTGGAGGCCAGGTTCAACCACTACAGAGCAAAATCCAGACCATCATGGAATGGATTACTCCAACTACCCAGAATCAGGTGAGAGCCTTTGTAGGCCTGACTGGGTACTATAGGAGATTTGTCAAGGGGTATGGATCAATAGTGACACCCCTGAATGACTTAACTTCTAAAAAGATGCCCAAAAAGGTTCAGTGGACAGCTAGCTGTCAAAAGGCATTTGATGACCTGAAGCAGGCCATGTGCACTGCTCCCATTCTGCAGAGTCCTGACTACTCCAAGAAGTTCATTGTCCAAACAGATGCATCTGAATTGGGGGTAGGGGCTGTACTGTCACAATTGAATGATGAAGGTCAGGATCAGCCAGTAGATTTCATAGGCAGAAGGCTGACCCCTAGAGAGAAACGTTGGTCAGCCATTGAGAGGGAGGCCTTTGCTGTGGTTTGGGCTCTGAAGAAGCTGAGGCCATGCTTGTTTGGTACTCACCTTATTGTTCAGACAGACCATAAGCCCCTCTTATGGCTAAAACAAATGAAGGGTGAAAGCCCCAAACTGCTTAGGTGGTCCATTTCCCTACAGGGGATGGACTTTACAGTGGAACATAGACCTGGGAGTAACCATGCCAATGCAGATGGACTCTCTATGTATTTCCACTTAGAACATGAAGACTCAACTGGTCAAGGTTAGTTTAATGTCCCTGTGTTTGGGGGGGTTGTGTAGGAGAGTAGGATCTGCTTCACATGGGTACCCCCAACTTTTGCTGGTGTTTCACTGTTTTTCGACCTTAGTCTGGCTGTGGCCCTGCTAATCAGGACCCCAGCCTAGATGCTTCCTCTCTAAAATGGTTTCCATGTACATTAGGTACATTTCTAAATGGATTCTGGAGTGTCTTATACGCCCCTAGTATTTGGTATACCATGTACCTAGGGCATAGGTACCTCAGAGGCCTACCAGGGGCTGAAGCATATATCATGCCAACCCTGGCAAGCACTCCAAAATGGCACCACAGGTCTGCTACTGCAGCCTGGGTAAGGTGGGGCTTGCACCCCTTACAGTGGTATAGGCTACCTATATCACTACCATTGCACACACATATAAAACCTATGAGTCACACCTATGGCAAGCTTTAACAATCCTGAAGGCAGAGTGCTTGGTTTTTATGTGAGAGGATGCCCCTGCATGAGCAGAGCCCCTCTGCATCGTTCGGAGTACCTCCTCTGATGCTGTTTGTGGTGCAGCCTTACCATATACTCTTAAGTGCATTATAACCTAGCGGTAAATGCTAACTTTGGGATGGCTGCATGGAAACATGTTGTGTTTGGTGTCAAACATTTTGGAATACTACCCCCCCGCCAGTTCTGGCAGCAGGGGTAGCATTCCACCCTTCTAGAGGGAGAGACATGTTCACACTGGTCTAACCCGGTAGGACTTTCTACAGCCATGGCATCACAAAATGGATGCCTCTGCCACAGACACGGGTCTGGCCTCCTGCTGCTGACTGAAACTCCGTCAGGGGAGGCCTGGACAATATATTTCCTGTCCCAGGGAGGTGTATCCACCTCCCCAGACAGGCAGATGTGTATTGGGGCTGGGCGGGAGCACTCTCTGGTGCTTTGAAGTGCTGCACTGGGGGCACACTTGGTGTCCCTGTGCATAGTCCAGTTCAAACCGGTTGCAGGGGCTGCCTGCCCATGCTCTGGCACGAAACTGGATAAAAGAAATGGGTGTAACCATCCCTCTTTCCAAACTCTCCCATAGGTGGGTCCCTAGAGTATGTCCAACCACCAAACTTTGTATAAGTATGGGAACCCAGTCCTTGCGACTTTAGATTACCCTGGACGAAACTCTGCAATATATATCCTGGACCTTCGATGTTCTACTTTGCTTAGAAGACTGAAGACATCTCCCTTGGGGTCAAGGAGTGACTCCCCTGCTTGGCAGGCACCAAAGAAGCAATTGACCAGTCTGCATCGCTGAAGCTCCCGCCGGACACCGATGTCTTTGCATCACCAGAGGTAGATTTCCAGACTTCTGCGAGGCTACCCTGAGTCCACAGCAAAGCTGAGGCCCGTGGCTATCGTGGGCGACGTGGAACCGTGACCCCTGGACACCGTAAACTTTTGCAACACCATCATCTTCCTGGTCTTCCTTGAAGTTGTGCTTTGGACTCCGAGTAGCCCCAGCCTTGAGCATCTCCTGCACCGAAAAATTCTGGCCTCCACTCCACGAGTGACCCGTGGGCCAGTTTCCAGTGCGACTGCTCAAGGCTCCTTCGCGATCACTAGCCTGTTGGCTAGTAGGTCCCCATGAAGGCAACTCCTCTTATGATTAGGCTTTTCTGTTTGCTCCAGATGTGCCCCGACTTTCCTTTGCTGGGTGAGTCCCCCCGACCTTGCTGGTCTGCACCGCCATCCTTTCTCTGATTCCAAGTAACTTGCCGTTGCCAAGGCTTGTTTAGTCCAGGCTGGTCGCCGACACAGTAGCACTCAACAGACTTCGTGGGACAGTTCGAATCCAGCTTCTGGTTGTCATCGGCACCTCCTGGACCTCGTGGCTGAAGAGTCAAGACACCTGTCAACTCACCTGAAGCACCCGACATCTGTGGGCATTGGTCTATCGTGCCCTTGGTCACTGGTAAGTGACCCAGACTCTGTTCCCTCTGCTTTCAGGCTCCTTCCATCCTAGATCCAGGCTTGGATCGCTTCGGACACTTCTCCTCTTCACGGCAGCAGCACTTCTTCGCCAGCTTCCATTGAAATCGACGATGCGACGCGACCCGACACCAAAAGACACCTATGCACCCGGCTTCCCTGGGCTATGGTAACACGAGTACTCCGGTGCTCCCGTGGGTGCTAGCCCTAGAACTTCCTAAGTCCAAAAGGGTTTGGTCCTGACTCATTTCTAAGTGTCCCTAATCTTAAAATTTCCAACCGCGACATTGCCCATAGAAGCTAACTGGAACCCGCGGCTGTGTTTACACACTGCACACGGCCCCCATGGGTCCCCTGTGTCACTACCTTGGGTGGTTCCTTGGGGTCCCAGTGATTCTACAGGCTCTAGGCCTTGTGTCTAGTTCAGTCATGGTTCTTATACCACTTTATTCGTATATGGTTTGGTATGCCCCTAGGGCCCAAACGTGTATTTGTGCTATTACTGTTGATTGCTAACTTGTAAATTAAGTACCTCGAACTCCAGTCTCATAAAGAGACTAGAGGGGTGTGTTTTATCTTAAATACATATATTTTAAATATATACCTGGTGTGGTTGTCCTTTCATTTGGTCATTCAAGAGATTATAGACTGGTAAATCAAGCTGCTTTACATTCCTTCAAGACTTAGCCTGAATGCAGCTCTCCATAGCTACCACTAGAATAGCTTTCAATAAAGGTTGTCTCTAACCTAACCTATACACCATAGGCGTTGTTTGGACTGATACAAGGTGCCCACTATAATTAGTGGACAGCATATATCAGGCCAACTTCTCACATACATGTCCCCCCAATTTGTAAGTGCCGATTTTGTATTCTATTTGACGATCGAGTATTCACTCCAAGATGGCCACCATTGTTCACACACAATGTTACCTTGCTTGTAACAGAGTCCCTTTTCAGTTTCCTTGTATACCATACATATGTTGCTCTGTTTGTAACTACACTTTTGTGTGATCAAGGCCGCTTGACGACCAAAACGCGTCCTGTTGGATTTATGAAGGAAAATATCTACTGCATCCTACATCCTGGTTTGTGGTTCCAGAGAGCGCCTGTATTGTGATATATATATATATATATATATATATCCTACTGGCGGTCGCCAGTAGGTAGTTATAGTTGGGACCAAGTTTCCATAGGAAGAGAATTTTTTGTTTTGCTTATAACTTTGGCGTTGTTTGATGAATCTCATGAAATTTTGCAAACTAATTCTTTGTGTATATCAGCTCCTATGTTGAAAGTTTGGGGGTGATTTGTCAAGGGGGGGGCCAAGAAAAAAGGGGGATCCCAAAACGTGTTTTCTCCATGCAATTTCCATAGGAAACTTTAGACAAGGCTACAGGTCGAACGGGTTAACGGAATTACCCCAAATTTGGCAGGGAGAAGGGCCTTGGTCTAGAAAGTACACTTTTGTTTATTTGGTGTAAATCCGTTCAGTAGTTTTGGAGAAATATCAAAATTTACCGATATCGATATTTTGGAATTCTGCCATCTGATTGGCTGAGGCGTTACAAGCACGAGCTTGCTGGTTATTGGATGCAAACGGTTGCAACTAGGAAGTGTTGGCAGCCATTTTGTGATTCCGTTGAAGCGAGTAAGGGCAAAAAAGGGCAAAAAATGTAGGAAAGAGGAGGGTAGGAGCGCTGTGAGCTCTGTGGGGTGGTTAGGGTGTGCTATACAGGGAGTGTGAAGCGAAGTATTCACCCCTATCGGTATGAAAGTGCTGTTTTGCCCAGAGTGAGATGGTGCTGAGGTGAGGTGCTGGTACACTTGGTGATGAAACCATGCACCTAAACCATGAGCTGATTGCTGTAAACTGATGTGCTCTGGGCGATGTAGCATACCAGCCGCTGTAGCATAGCTGTGCAAGTGGTGTTAGTATGCATTTAGACCAGGGGTCTCCAACCTTTTGTATAGTGAGAGCTACTTCTGTTCAGTGAAAATCGTCGTGAGCTACCGAACCCCAAGCAACTCGCACATTTTTCCGAGAGACCTCCCACGCCCAGTTTCATTGACGTTAAGCCTAATTTCTTCAGAGCCCATACTGTGGTTTGAACACAATACTTAAGATTTCTCTCTCAAAGGATTCTTTTTGTGCAAGAAGGTGCCCCTTCGTGCACAAAAACAATTCCGTCTGCAACGCAGGCACCCTTGCACCACAACACACGGTGCCTGTGTTGGCACTAGGCAGCAGTTTGTGTGCCAGTGCAGGGAAAGAATGCATGATATAATGTTAAACACAGCGCATTCCTGCCCCTTACCTTAGCGCAGCAAGGTGGCTTGCTGCGCTATGTGAAAGTTTGCTAAATATGCCCCC
Source organism: Triturus cristatus (assembly GCF_964204655.1). Taxonomy (NCBI): domain Eukaryota; kingdom Metazoa; phylum Chordata; class Amphibia; order Caudata; family Salamandridae; genus Triturus; species Triturus cristatus. Next base: position 874,728,634 of record NC_140591.1, on the reverse strand, counting down.
CAGAATAAGGTACTATAGCACTAAACAGCATCATGAGAACTGTCACAGGACTCACAACGGTATGCATGCAGGATCTCGCCATTCACTCTTTAGTGTTGTGTTTCCAGGCCACAATGTATATACAAGCATCAGACTCCTCCCTTACATGCACAGCCAGCATAAACTGTCCACTCTCCCCAGGACTGGACTGAACATAGCTCGTCTTAAAAAGAATCACCAGATAGAATTTATTACCTCTGCTTGACTCAATGGGATTCCCTGAGCTGTCGTCTTGCGCAGCCTTTTATATTTTTAAAAACAATAAAAATAATGTTCAGTTTTGGAAAATGAGATCTGCTGCTCAATATTGAGCAACTGACCATCTAGTTTTCTCCTTGAAACTGTGTTGATTGATTGTCCGGCTTCGTGAGAAGTAAAAACAAATAGGCAGTTATATTAGTGCCATGGTGGGGCAGGAGTTGTTGAGGCTGGAATGTAACCCCAAAGTGATGGGATTGGGTCGAACTACTAAAGAACGCTGTACGGACGGTTTTAACATTTCATATATTTCCACTTTAAAACACCAGAAAAAGTGATTAGCCCAGAATCAAGTATTTATGATGAAATTACCCCAGGTTTGCATTCGCAAAGAGGTCATCAATTAAGCCACTCCACACGTCACTTCCGCACATATAACCACTACTACATCCACTCCTGCTGGGTAACTGCATAAAAACACGTATAAATAAAACAAAGTATTTTGTGGATATTTCTGTGCTGCACTTTGGTTTGTTCACTGCAAGTCAAACACCCAGGAGAATATATGACGGACCTTTGTGGGTTACAACTGTTGAACTCAGCAAGGATGGAGCGTGTTTAAGTGGGGAAAAACACTAACTTGGGGTGAGGATTAAGGCAACAGACTCCGGTTCCCGCTGCCCTGCAGTGAATTGCTTGGTAATCTTAAGCCGGTCACCTGCGCTCCTCTGTTCTTAGTTTACCCAGCAGCCATTGGCTAATAATGACACCTGGTTGTGTGAACTAGTCTTCAGGGCAGCAATACTATTGTTCTTGAATTCTTTCCCAATGGGCTGTGTGGACAAAAGGAACAAGAACTTCCCAAACTGGGGAGCCCCAACTGAGAATTCGACCCCCCTACTCATCCCTCCCACCGAAGAGTGCACTGACTGCCCGAGGCTGTCCTGATAGCTTAGCGAGCCTTAGTGACCTGGTCAAGACCTCACACGTAGCAACACCCCCTCTGCACTGTAATTAGCAGGCCTTGTTTGTTACATGGATGTTGTCTGAAGGCGGCAGAGACACATTTCCATTTTAAATATTAACTTTACTATCTCATCTGCACAGAAAAAAGAAAAATGTAATTAAGGCTAGCTGCACATTTGCTCGCGGCACAATCTGTCAATGAACCTGCCACATTTAAATGTAAAAACTTAAATGTGAATGCCTGTTTCTCAGCTTTTCACTTCTTTTCCTTTCTGTTTTTCTTACCAGCATGTTTCAGTACTTTTACCATTTATGTTTGCACCCAACTCATCGATACTTTACTGTCCTCAAAAGATGTCACGCTGAGTTGGCCCTACCATCCTTTAAACCAGTAACTAAATGACAAGCCCTTCCTGACACTGACAATTCTCATCCTCTGATGTTCCCAATCGGGAGGTAGCCCATTTGCTGCAGGGAGAGCCGAGCTGACCCAGCCACCACCTCCCCGTCAGTGTGTGATCCATGCCACTCCCGAGCCGTGCTCCTCTATGAGTTCTCGACTCAAACACATGACTTGACAGACCTCTCTGCTCTGCTCTAATCTCAATTCACCACGCATCTGAGAGGAAAGGGCGGCAAACTGTGTTAGAATCGATCCGTCCCTAAATAGAGTTTGTACTTCAGCGTTGCCAAAGCTGACTGTGAGGTGTCACTCCTACCCCCTCCCCACACACGCTCCCGAATGCTAACTTTTGTAATTCACTTAAATTTTTTGGGGTGTTAATTGTAACCCAGCACTAAATTTTACTCCAAGGCGGAATATTTATTATTAGCCGTTTTATCGAATTTAGCAACACTATTCATTTCTCCTGGCCTAACATGTCAGTTTGAAAGCAATCACTTCGACAATATGCATTCTAAATCAGGCCTGTTCTATGAAGGAGGGGTTGATGGTCGAGGTTGGAGGGGGGGTCGAGGGGAGGTCAAGTGGAGGCAGTTCATTAAGAAGTGATTTTACAGGTTCAAGCCGAGTAAAGTTTATTTAGCTTGACGCATTTCTACCAAGGCTGTCTTTGTCAAAAGATATAACCATGATTGGAGTAAGGGTGACTTATGAGCCCCACATCATCATAAGAGAAAATATACTACATACATTTACTGCAGAGTTTACTAAATGCATGGTGTACTTCAGGCAAAATATCGTACTTTCTTTATGAGCACAGTATTAGTATATAAACATGGTGAAATAAAAAGAAAATTAAACCTACCGAAAGGTTACAATTAGATATTTGTGAACAACGGACTTAACACCCAGCATGAGAGATACCGAAGGAAGTACTTCGTTACGGCACCCAGCCACAAAGTCACGCCCTATCGGATAGTGCATGCTTCATTTCATTGGGCCGTTGACTAAATCACACAAAGTTGCAGATAGCCATCTCATTACAAAACCACCATTAGGTGCAGTCTGCTATAACATACCAAGTGGAAATCGAGAATGTGCACGATATTAGCGAGTGCTTCTGACTACCTGGCACCAGCATGTTTGCAGAATAAACACTTATCACTCCAATGTACATAATGGGAAGTACCATCGCCCAGTGGCAGTGAAGTGAGAGAATAATATACATACAGTTGACAAGTGGCACAGAAAACAAACATATAGTGACATAAATTCACCTTTAGCTGTTAAAAGCGCATCACAGGTTTTTTTTTTTCTTTCATGCTGTTGCCACTATACAGCCAGGCTCACGAGATAACGATAACCGGAATAGTAGGCTAAATAACTACTGTCCCCAGGGAGATAGAGGGGAGGGGAAGCCGGAGGAAGTGGCAGAATGAGAAGTGAAAAGCGCGGAGAATGGGGCCATCACAGAGTAACAGCTTTCTGTAAAAAAATGGCAGCAGCTGCAAATTTGAACGTGTTGCGCTTTTTGCGTGCAGTCCACTGTAATTATAATTAAAGACTTCAGAATTGTTCTGGGTGTGCTCCCACGCCGGCTTACCTGCTGCTCTGGTGAAGGTAAGGTGGCAGGCTGTACTGCTGAAAAGGGCAGATGGCGCGGGTCCCGGCAGCTCTATACTCCTTGCGCGATCGGCAAACAGCTGCTCTGACCTGCCCCGCCTAATGCAGCTCCGCACTAGCACCCTCCGCACTCGTGACTCTCACCATGAGCGCGGTGCCCATGAGGAAAAGGCAGAGGGCGCATAGACGCCTGGTCACGAGGTATAAGAAGACGCTGATCTGCTTAGGAAGGAGAGGCACGTCATCCTCTTAGGCCCGCCCTGCCCCGCCCCAGCTAAGCTCAAAGCCAATCTGAGCAGCTGGTGAGTGAGGGCGGGCAACAGAGTCTGCAAACAGCCTAAAAAGCCCAAATAACACTAAAGGGCTACTAAATTCAGCCGCAAGCATCACGAGCTACTCACTGGGTCTCGGCGAGCTACCGGTAGCTCGCGATCGACCGGTTGGAGACCCCTGATTTAGACTATAGCGGGAATGGGAAGCAAACTACTCACTCCTTCTGGTCTAAAGACTCGGGGTTCAAACCGTGAGCCTAAGCCATGAACTGATTGCTGTAAAGTAATGTGCTGTGGGCGCTGTAGGATACTGGCCGCTGTAGCATACCTGTGTAAGTAGTGTTAGTATGCATTTATACTATAGAGGGAGTGGGAAGCAAACTACTCACCCCTACCGGTCTGAAGACTTGAATGCAGTATTTTAGCAAGCAGGAATAAAGAAATAATCGTGAAGAATATAATGCAGAATGTTGCAATGCCACAGAAGACAAATGGCGAAATCAGGTGTGTCTAAGAATGTGGCTGTATGTAATAAAGCGATGGAGTCTGCAAGTTATATAAAAAGTGTCTTTATTTAAGTGCCATAAATGGACCCACTGGTGCAAGAGCTAAGGCATCCAGCTGAGGCAAACTCCAACCGCTTCTGCTGTATTCAAACCTAAGCTCCTGCATCAGTGAATTCCACATTACATCTTACAGTTCCATGTGACATAAAAAATACCTATTAGACATGAAGGACTCTAAATTCTATAATGGTGGGATACGATTACCACATGTATCCTTTAAGAAGAAAAAAAAAAATCCAAAATGTAGTCATCAAACTTCTTAGGTACACTGGTACTCCTTTTTTTAAACACCAAATTATCGACAGCAGAACAGTCAGCAATCTCTTCTGCAGTAGATTCAATCTGGTGCGTGTCAGAATTGGTAATAGTTCTACTCACATCGGAACTTTGAAGAGGAACACAAACATTGCGCTTCTCAGAAGCACATTCGGTACACTTCTCGTCAAACCATACATTATTGTCTTCAGCCCCTTGAAAAAAACATTCTTGTGCAAGAGCTAAGGCATCGAGCTGAGGCAAACTCCAACCACTTCTGCTGTATTCAAACCTAAGCTCCTGCATCAGTGAATTGCACATTACATGTTACAGTTCCATGTGACATACACATTACATATTAGACATGAATGAGTAAATTCTATAATGAAAATAAAGGGAGGATACGATTACCAAACTGTGCCAACGAGTTCCTAAACAATGTCGTGTGTTTTGATCTTGAACGCCAGCTCGTGAGCAGAGACTGAGGATGAGCTAATTTGTGTGAAAGGGCTTCGTGGATAACAGGCAGGCAGAGAGACGTGTGCACAAAGAATAGACATGGTTTAAAAATGGATGTCGGGTTTAGGCTAATATAGCAAAGAGGCAAAAGGGGTGCAGAAAAAGGTAGGAAGGGTGCACAAAGAGGCAAGAGAGGTACAGAAAGAGGCCAGAGGTGTGCAGAAAGAAGGAAGAGAAGTGCAGAAAGAGGTAAGAGAATTGCTGAAAGAAGCAACAGAGGTGTAGAAAGAAGCAAGAGAAGAGCAGAAAGAGGCAAGTGAGGTGCAGAACAAAGCAAGAGCAGTGCAGAAAGAACCAACAGGGGTGCTGAAAGAGGCGCGAAGGGTGCAGAAAGAGCAAGAGATGTTCAGAAACAGGCAGGAAAGGTACAGAAACAGGGAACAGGGGTGTAGAAAGAGGCGAGAGAGGTACAGAAAGAGAAAAGAGGGGTGCAGAAAGGGGCAAGAGAAGTGCAGAAAGAAGCAACAGAGGTGCAAAAGGAGGCACGAGGGGTGCAGAAAGAAGGAAGAGAAGTGCAGAAAGAAGCAACAGGGGTACAGAAAGAGGCAAGAGTGGTGCAGAAAGAAGGAAGAGAGGTGTAGAAAGAGGGAAGAGAGTTGCACAAATAGGGAAGAGGGGTGCAGAAAGAGGCAGGAGTGGTGCAGAAAGAAGCAACGAGGTTCACTCTTGTTTCCGGATAGCGGGAGTGACGGTTTTAACCTACCTATTGGTCGGATAGGTTCAATCAAGCTTGTTAATTAAAAGGTTTTATATTATTGAACCCTTGTGCTACTACACTTTGTTGTTCTTCTCTGTGTCCCTATGGCGGTCGATATTGCAGCATATAGCCGAGCACCTCTGCGACGTCATTTGACGCAGTTTGGGGTGCCGGACGATGGGATGGCTGTTATTTATGTAGTGAGTGCCGATGCATCATACCCCTACGAGTTGTTTTACTCTTGGGTGACTATGCCGGCGGTGAATGCGGAAGATAATACGTTTCACACCTATACTCCCACGCGCATCCCAGCAAATTATACGCCATATAGGATACAGGAGATTCCTATTTCGGCTTGGCAGCATCGCATTTGGTTTAATGGCGCCCTTCCCCATACGGTTACAATGGTTCGAATGGGCCCTTTATCAATTCCAGGGGCCACTTGGCCGGTACTAGCCGGATTTACACCTCATCCTCGTTATTTGAATGTTGCGGTGGATGAGTTGCGTGTCCTACATACAGCCCTGATTACTGTATATCAGGCTTTAGTGCAATACGTCTCACGCAACGTGCAGGTGGGGGCACCTGTTGTTGCGGGACAGCCAGCTGGCCCGGCCAGGATTGTCATTAGTCCCGTCATGGTTAATTCGGTAATGGGCAAGCGCCTCCAGAATAAGGACAATTTACCTTATTGGCTTGCTGAGAAATTTGACCAGCTGGAAGCAGTATTTCCGCACTCTACTCCTGTGGAGAAACACAGGATCCTCACCATTAGTTTGCAGAAGGACTTAGTCCCAGAGGTGTCAGACTGTGACAACTGGGGTAAGGTTTTTGCAGCGGTTTACTCGAAGTGCTTCGGCACCCCATTGATGGCAGTGCTTCCCTCCGTCATCAAGCGTGTTCAAGATCAACACGGTCCGGAGGCGGCGGTCGAGTTGGGAATGCGACTTGTCGGAGTGTTCGACGTAGTGGCCTCTCTCATCCTTGGTAATCTCAAGGGAGATGCGGTACACTTTCAAGTGGCGAATGGCTTGGCCCTTGTCGACGAACTCGATAAGCCCCGAGAGTTACCTAAAATTATTGCGGAGGCTTATAGAACTATTGGCCGCAGTAGTTTGGGGATTAAGCCTACTATTGTCATTCCAGACATACAACAGCAAACTAAGGTTAGTTCGTCTGTAAAAGACGATCGTCCAAGTTTTCCTAAACAAAATTGGAGAACAAAGAAACAGGGCAAGCAGTAACAGAAACAGGGGTCTCGTCCTGCGTCACCGGTACAGGCGACTGGTGAACGCACATATGATTTGCGCGATCGCACTAGTATTAGGTCACCTGATAGATTTCAGGTTACTGAACAACATTCTCCTTGTTCTTCACAGGAAACATCGGCCTCACAGTCCGGTGGCGGAGAACGTGGCAAAGGTCGGGGTGCCCAACAAGGACGTGAGCAACCCCGTCAGTCTGACTGTAAAGGCAAGCAGGACGAGTTTGCACGTCAACGTCCCCCATTTCAGAAGAAGAAAGTTTCTGCGCTAACAGCGAGGTATGCCACAGATAGTGAGAACGCAGCTTTGGAACCTGACATGGGCACTAACACTGCTCGACAGTGCAGCGGAGGTTACAGTAGTGCGGCAAGCACTGCGTCCATATCTGGAGGCGACAGCAACTGACACGTTCATAACTGTAGAAACTGCTGATACTAGAGTGGCTCCCCCTGACAGGCTATATGACATAGTCCTCTTAATTGAAGGTGACAAACAACGTACAATACAAGGGATTTTTTGGGATAATCTGACCTCTTCCTATGATATTCTCTTGGCAGAGGCGGACTGGCCCCCGACTTTCATTTTGGATGCTCCTAGAGGGGAGGAGGTAATCCTCCCATCCTTTGCGCACACAGTGCCAAAGGAGCACGCTGAAATGTTTGCCGAAGAGTGGGCTCAGGTGCTTGCTCCGGCGTTGTACCGTACTCAGGTTGGGTGGGATAAATTGTCTCCGAGCCATGAGATTCCTTTAGGGTCTATGCCCCTGCCGCAGCCCCAATATCCCATTCGCTGCGAAGCTAGATCTCACGTCGTGGAAATCCTTGAGCAATTGGAATATCAGGGTGTTATTAAAACATGTTTGTCACCAATGAATAACCCTTTATTCACTGTAACGAAACCTGAAGGGTCGTACCGCCTAGTTTTGGATTACCGGCATTTGAACTCTCATTGTCGGACATGTGCTGTACAGAATAATGGCCGCATCTGTGTCGCGTTGATCGCATCATTGTTATGTTTGCGGACTTCGGTTACAAATTCAACTTTGCGAAGTCCCACATTGCAGAGTATACAGTGTTGTTTTTGGGCTACGAGCTCAACAATGAAGGTCGAGGATTAGCTCCTCACTTCCTGGAGAAGTGCGCATGTTTGTGTGCTCCAACAACACTGAAAAAATTACAATCTTTGCTGGGTTTTCTGAATTTCGGGCATACTTACATTTCCGATTATGCCCAGTTTATCAAGCCACTATATGCCTTGGTACAACCTACTTTTTCCAAATCGAGCTGCTGCCAGAGCATTCAGCTATCTTGCAATCTTTGCAGGCTGATCTTCTTGCTTCGAAATACTTACTGACACGTGATAACCACACTAACCTGTTGATAAAAATTGTGCCAGGCGCCGTGGGTTTCACGTACTTAACGTTCAATGAGGGCGATACGGTCCCCAAATCACACCTGTACACTTCGGCTGAACTGCGCTTTTCCACGGTTGAAAAGGTTTTGACTGCGGTGCAGATGGCGATTCTTAAAGAACGAGCGCTGTCGCAAGAAAAGCGCATGTCGGTGGTGACGCCATATCCTGCTCTGGCGGCAGTGACGAAAGCCAGTGTACCCAAATCTAAAGCTTTGCATCCTCGTTGTATACAATGGGCCACTTCTTTGACATCGCCATATGTCACTTATATCTTTGATACGTCATTACAGACTCAGGAGTACTTGCAGTATGAATTCGTTCATCCAGCTCCTCTGTCTTTGCGCCCGCTTGAAGGTTGCTTATAATTGTGACCCCTGCTGACCGCAGTGTAGGCCAGAGGCAATGCTCATTAACGCCTCACAGCCACGTGCCATTGGATTCGGAAGCACGGAGTTGGTTGCGCCTGATCAGAGGTGGTACACAGTAATCATCACAGACTTCAACTTCTGACATCCTCAATCATAGAATCAAGATCCCATTTCACTGTTCGGACCTGCTGCACTGCGGTGTAATCCAGCGACTACAGTCAACCAAGCCCAATAATCATGTGCAGCAGTTAGCTACGGAAGCACAGAGTGTGATGCACCTCAACGGAGGGAGTTCTGTGAAAACCAAGCAGCAGGTAATATCGGACATCGTCCATTGTGGGATCAAGACACCGTTCCACTGTTGGGACCTGGAATTGGTTGCACCTGGTCGAAAGGAGTACCTTCATCTCCACTCTCAGATGCAGTTCTAACATCATCCATTGTGGGATCAAGACACCGTTCCACTGTTGGTACCTGTTGGACTACTGTGTTAGTAGTATACAGAGCACTCCACTGTGCTGAGCCTCAGGCTGGGCGCTGTATGCCTGTGTCGCGGTAGCCAGCGTTGATCTCAGGAGCCTTCCCAGCTCGCAGACCTCGGCCCAGGAGCTTCCGTCGGCCCATGGTGGGCCCTTTTTCACATACGGCGGTGTCGAAAGGTGAACTGTGGGGCATATGTGCGTTGCAGTGGCCATGACGATTTCTGGGTACCAGCAGGCTGAGAGCATCATTCACGCACCCACCTTCACTCACGGCGTCAGCCTCGTGGTGGTGTAAGCTGCGCAGTCCTGGCAGACACGTTCGCCATTGCTCCAGTGCGCTCTGTCCGCTAATATAGCAAGTAAATAGCGTATTTGCACCCCTTTTGCCTCTTACTGTGTTCAGTCTTTTAACGACAATCTATTCTTTTGGTCTCAGAATGAATATCGCAATTCCAAAGGTAGCACAATTAAGCATAACATGCTTTGGGTTCGTGTGGCAGAACTTAAACAGAATCTGCCTCTCGTGAATGTAATTCACACTCTTGGTCACCACCGATTTGGTGTCCACGCTGTCGGCAACAGCTTAGCTGACGAAGAAGCGAAAACCGCAGTGGCAACATATCTAGTGGCAGTGGTTACAAGATCCAAAAGTAAGATCGATGATGACATCTTGGTAGCCATTGCTGCAACAGAGAAGGGAAGTAATTACCCGAGAGGTTTCCCTTCTCAGTACTCTTATCATTTAAGTCCTGATAAAGTCCCCTATGTGAGAATTAACGACGTTGGTGACAGATTGATTCCCAACGCGGACTGCAGACCTTCTTTGATAACAGCAGCTCACGAAGGTATGGCCACTGCTCACGCCGGCGTTTCAGCTACTTTTACTCTGTTACAACAGCGTTACTGGTGGTGCAGGTTGTATAAACAGACTCGCACTTATGTTCTTGATTGTGACATTTGCCAGCAGATTAAACCTTCAACTGCTCCGCGCCCACCACAAACTCAGTTGTACATATCTAATAAACCACTTGGGTGTGTTTATTTAGATCGCTGTGGTCCTTTCTCCTCTGATACTGCGTACAAGTATATCTTAGTTGCAGTGGATTCGTGCACACGTTTTCTTTGGGTATGGCCACAAAGGAGTGCTGATGCTCGAACTGTCATAAGGGATTTGCGTGTCTTTGTGGGAATTTTTGCATGTGGTACCTTTCAATCTGACCAGGGCCCTGCGTTCGCCTCTAAGGCGTACAAAGAAGCCATGAGATCTTTGGGGGTCCAAGTCAAATTTTCGTCTCCATACCGGCCTGAGGGTAATAGTGTTGTGGAGCGAATGAACCGTGACTTAAAGCAGTCCCTGACAGCTAGGGTTTTAGGCACTGGACGAAACTGGTTAGTCCATCTGTATAACGTGCAATGTGCACTTAATAATCCCCCTAGAAGGTCTCTGGGTGGGCGGACCCCATACATGATGCTCTTTGGCATAAAAATGTTTGTCCCGGACCTTGATGGTCTAGACATGGCGGCGTCAGCCGCACCCTTTGACGTAGATGATCACTGCGCTGCATTACAGAATCTACAAGAGACCAGAGACAGTCTTCCAAAAGAACACTTGCCCTCCACATCTGATGCTACGCTTCAGATTCCGGTAGTCGGCTGGTTACCTCGAGTTGGTGACCTGGTCCGTGAGAAGGTGGAGAATAAGAAGGAGTTCGGCCCCTCTTATCGTGCACCGGTTCCAGTGCTTGACGTGCAGGGTACGAGAACAGTCATTTTACCTCCACTTCCTGGTCGCAAGGGTAACAGGTACATCTCCATTGACAATGTCAAACTACAGCGAGTGGCCATTCTTCTTAGTATGACTCCAGCGGTCTCTTGCCCTGCGATGCTGAGAAATTCTGTTTTGGCTCCAGCTTCTACCACCATGCCTGATATTGCCATCGAGATGCATACAGTTACTGATCCTTTGTTGACACCACCGGCTGGTGGTCCGCTTGAAAATACTGAGTACGCTTATCCAACAGATGTGTCATTGCCTGTTTTACAATCAACAGCAGTTACCCAGTCACGTTTCTCCTTTGACACTAATTCTATGACTTCCAGTGCTCCATCAAAGATTTCTATTTTTGCTGTCTGGTTTAAAAGACATTTTTTAATTCCCCCTTGGACTTACATTTGTCTAGTGCTCATATGTATTTTTTTTGTTTATGTCCATTGGCTTTGTGGTAGTATTTTTTCGTCTTGTAAATGGACACTACCTGAAGGAAAGATCTACGATTAGACTAATTGATGGAACTTTGGCCCCCCACTCCTCATCACACATCATGAAGAGGGACCAGACTTTTGTGAATATTACTGCCTAGCCTGTGTTAGATGGGATTGTGTGGGATGCTGTTAAATTTCAAATTCATGGACCCACTGAGATTATTAATGTTCTGAATGTTCTTAGTGTTTCTATGGGTGATGTTGTGAAACAAAACATCCGTTCTGATGATTAGGACGTTCAGGCCATAGAGGCACTGTTTTCTGATTTTAAATATTATGCTGCCTTCGATGCTGAAGATTTGTATTTAGACACTGCTAATTATGGGGAACTGTTTTGCTATCAACATTATGGCAATCATTTCCTACATAAAGCCAATACATTTCGGAATTTTGTAAATTATACACAATGGGAACATTGTCCGACGCCCTTGCAAGGCAGCTCCAAAACATTGGTGAACAAATTTGGATATTTTAATGATTTTAGTGTCTCAAAACCTACAGCCTTTTATTTTAAATTGGCAGCTGAGTCTGCCTCGAAGGTTCGGCTGACACACACTAAATTATTGTATTCCAAATCCTTTATGGATGAATTGGCTATCGGGGGTTATGACCTGTGGAAAGCTACTGTTGATCTTAAATCTGTTTGGGGTTCTAAAGCGTGGCAGGTACGTGGAACGCAAGCTTTGCATCGTGCCTGCCTCATCCCAAACCACATGCTGTTTTTGAATTCTTCTATTTTTCAAACCACCTGCTTTGGATTGGCTACTTCTAAAAAGCTGAATTCCCCCTCTATTCCTTATCTGGGTGCTTTTTCTAATTGGGATAATCATACAGATCTGTCCCTTGATGCGTTGCAGTCATACATTACTAATACGTCCTTCAATATTTCCGAATTAAATCTGGAAGGATGGTTAAATTGGCAAACGAGCTCCGATTCCTGTAAACATCGTTTTCTGGGTCTGCAACCTGGGTATATGCAGGTTCGCGTAGACCCACGCTTTGAATCTTCTCATTCTGTTACTACCTACTCTGTGGGGAAGTTATGCCAATCTTGGCTGCAACATTCCACCTTGGCACCTGTTAAACTTCATTTATCTAAATTACATGACAAAATAGATTTGAATGATTTTGTTAAGGGTCCTGTAGGTGGCAGGTTCAAAAGATGGGTGAATGCTGTTTATAACGAAGTTTGGAAATCATTTCAAATTGAAGCGGCTTCCAGATTGAGAGCCATTGATCAAGCCAATTTGGAAAAAGTACTAGCTGTTATCGATAATAGCATTAACACCCTTTCTTCTAGAATTTACACATTAGATAATATTGTTTCATCTGTTGTTGATATTGTGCAGGATGATATGTCTGTTTTATATCATGGTCAAAATCAATTGCGTTCTATAATGCAGTTTGCATGGACTTTGCAAACGTTGAAGGTTGGGAAAGTTCCCTGGGACTACATGAATACCACGTCTTTATTCCTTCTGTTTAATCTGACTGCGAAACAACAATTCATGTCCATGAAAGATGCAACATATTCATTACTGCATATTGAAAAGTTAGAACCTTTGCCTTTCTCTGTGGCCGAATTGAACTCCGCTGTGTGGTTTATCCACGGGTTAATCACGTTACCATTTCCTTTGTTTAAGTTCAGTTCGTGCATGAAACATTATGCCCTAGGCAGATAAGAACCGTTGGGTGCTGCTTTCCTGCATGAGGTTTGGTCACTCCCATTTACATACAGGTGCATGAGAGAAGGGAAAGAAGTTTATTTGAAGGGTGAGGAATGCACTTCCACGCCTGATCACTCAGTAGTCTGTAGGCACATCCAATTGCAAGGTGCATGTAACATTCAGGCACCGAATTTAGCTTGCGTCCTGAAAGGGGTTCCAGTGCCAGCTATTACGCTCTCTTTTACATTGTTAGCTAACAGTAGTTATTTGCTTTTAAATAACGAAGCTTGCTGTGGGATGCTAGTGGGAATTCCCTACATTGTGACTGTATCACAAAGAGTAGTCTGCTGTAAAAATGTCCTTTCCCACCCCCGCATGGGCGGCTGGATGTTTCCATCTGGCCTTCCATCTCAACCTTGAAAGCAGAGTTCAACAAGATGAGCAAAATAAGGGCTCTATTGTCTCAAAAAGAAGTCGCTCTGACTTCTTCCCATGAAACATTTGTCCTTCACGTGGCTAACACCCGCATCGAGGTGCATGCGCTTTTAAATACTGATCTCCCCCTTCATTACGGGGCTCTGATTCACACTATATTTAATGCCTCGTCAACAACTGGCTTGCTACATTTTTTCAAAGTTGTGGGCTCCGGCCTGGTGACCTCCTTCCAAACTATCTTTGGTGTGATACCGGCATTTTTTCATTCTATTTTTTCCAGCGTCTTTGGCGGGCTCCCGTTGATTCTCGCCCTCACGGCTGGTGTGCTGCTGTTGGTCTGCTTACTGCGCAATGGCTGCACAATTTGTGTCACACGACAGCCTGTCCCGGCTGCTCCATCTTCGTAACCGGATGCTTGAATATTATGGAACATTGCCACTGGCCACCTTAAGCATAGCCTATGGATTGTCCTTCCGGTTTTCATACTTTACTTGCGTACAACCTGTTTTTCATTGCCTAGATTGTCCTTTTGAATGGGCTCTGGATTTGTGCTTGTCAAACTCGGTGTCTCCTGCCCCGGATTATGATCGACTGATGAGTCCCTTAGTGGCTCATGAGTTGGACTGTTCTGGTGTCAGGATTATGGCCTGTGGAGCGGCACATGGAGTCCTGGGGAATTGGGACATCGGTACGGCCGCATATGACTTCTTGGCAAGAAGTTATCTTGAAGAACACGCCAGTTGTCCTCTGATTGTGCTAGAGGCTCCAGTTGTCGAGGAACATGTATGTTCGTTTACCTTATTAGACTGGATGGCGGAAACTTTTGCAGAACATTCTAATGACTTCCTCTTGGAGGCTGTCGCTACTTACTGTGCTTACACGCTGATTTATTAACTTGGATGTCATCCAACTTTCTTTATACAAACTACACATTTAAAAAAAAAAAAATCCTCCATTTCCTTCATTTTTTATGCGTTTTTAAAAAATGTTATTCTTTTTTCTTCGAACATTCACTCCCCTATATATGGTTTTCCAATACACGCACTTGGTCCGCTGTGTTGAACTTGAACTCTGTGTTCCTTAATTGTATCCCTAATAGTTCGTGGTCCGATCAAGGGAGGGTGTAGTGGAGGCGGAGTTTTAGATGACATACATTGCTATGTTAATATGATTTCTCCCTTCATTTTCTATGGTATTGTAACAATGCTGATGGTTTTAATTTTAATCATTTGTCTGCTTATGTTAGCTAAAGTACTGCATCTTCGAACACGTAGTTTATAAAATAAACATGTTAAACTTTACTGTGTCTCTGACTACTCTTGTTGTGGACTGATATGAGAATAATAATGAACATGTATTTCTGAGTGTTCTTTAAGTCGCATGTTCTGGGTTGTCTAATCATTGGTAGCTTCTATATGGTATGAAGAGCGAATGAGACACTGATGCTGGTCGGATAGGGGTTCTGGGTATTGAGGTGAGTTTTTGGTACACTGCAATTCACTGAGGTCCTGGTTTCCTGCGCATAGTTCTGTGCATGAGCAGAATCCCTGCAATACTACTTCTATCCCTAGTCTATACTTACGCCATGGTGACCATATTCTCTCCCACTTTTTGGTGCACCCTCTTCCTTTATATACAGTTTCTTCCACCCTTTGGCACCAATCAAGGTCACATTTCCAGTCCCCCAAAAATGGTGGCAAGGGCGCTCCCCACCTCCATGCAATGTTCCTTTTGGCGATCCCGGCTGCTAGGGCAAGCCAAATTCCTGTATATCTGGGCCAGTCTGAGTCGCCTTTGATCATTAGGAGGAGCCATTTGGCGTCTACAGGGACCCGTACCCCTGACACTCTGGACATGACATCCGTAACACCCTGCCAGTAACTGGCTATCTTCGAGCATTCCCACAGAATGTGAAAGAAGGTGCCCTCTTGCTGACAACCCCTAACGCAGAACGCTGTGTGCGTTTTACCCCAGGTGTATAGGTGTGTTCGAGGGTAGTATGTACGGTGTAATATTTTGAGTTGTACTAACATAAATCACATCCGTACTGCAATCTCTCTTGGACTCTGTAATGCCTCCTCCCAATCTGTGTCCTCCATGCTCCCCAGATCATCCGCCCATGCTGCTCTAAGGGTCACTGGGAGTCTGGTATATTATTGACCAGCTTAAGGTAAATTGTGGAAGTAGGTTTTTCCATAATAGGGTCAAGGAGTAATCTGTCTTCCAAAGGTGAGTAATTTGGAATGGAGGTGCCATGCCGAATGTGTCGCTGCAGAGCGTGCATTAGCCTAAGATAGTGGTATTTTTGCATGTGGTGCAGAGTGTATTTCTGTTGCAAATCTTCAAAGGTGAGTGGTGTTTCTCCTCTCCACACATCGCCTAGGTGTTCAATCTCTATTAGTTTCCACTTTCCGAAGCCCGCTAATGTAGCTATCTCCCTCATGAGATCGCCCTCCCATAGTGGGGTCTGACAAGTCAACTCCCCAGACCAGCCCAGTAGTTTGTTTGCCTCCCTCCAACAATCTATAACTACCCTTGTATGCGATGGACACTCCAGCCGCCTACCTCTAGAGTACAGGAGTGAAGGGTAGTGACTCCTGGGCATACCGGCTCTGTCAACCCTGTATGCTGGTTCACTCTCGTCTGCATATACCCAGTCATTTTTAACCATAAGTTAGGAGGCCCAATAATAGAGCCTGATGTCCGGGACTGCTAAACCCCTGTCGTATACCCCTTGTTGCAACTTGGTGAGCGCAATCCTAGGTGAGCCCCCTTGCCATAGTAACAGTTTGACTTCCTGGAATTTTTTTTTTAAATTGTTGGGGGGGACTCGACATGGGTTGTTCTGGAGAACATAGAGAAGGTGGGGCAGAGCCATCATTTTGAACAGGACCGCCCTACCCATTAATGACAACGGGAGGGCACGCCAGTGGCGTACATCGGCGCTAAGCCGCTCCAACTGGAGCTCAAGCGTTTTCCGCATGAACGACTCATGATCTCTCACTATGTAGATGCACAGGTATTGAAACCCCTCCGTTACTACTGGGGCTGGACATTTGGCTGGTACCCTGGGTAGGGGGCCCGACAGTGGGAACATTACCGACTTAGCCCAATTGATGCTGTATCCAGAATAGCTGCCAAAGAGCTAAATAGTGTGGAGCACCCTCGCGATTGAATAATATGGTCTTGCCAGGTATAGGAGGATATTATCTGCATATAGCGTGATGCGTTCCTCCCACCCTCCCGGAGCATCTATACCCCAGATCATCGGATCTCTCCAAACCCAGTGTGCTAATGGTTCCAGTGCAAGGGCAAAGAGCAGCGGAGACAGGCGGCAGCCCTGTCTGGTGCCCCTACCCAACCAAAAGGATCTGGACATTACCCCATTGACTTGTACTTGGGCGCTGGGACTCTCGTATAACAGTCGTACCCACCTACTGAAGTTGGGACCCAAACCCAGTTTGCAGAGAACCATGAACAAATAGGGCCACTCTATACTATCAAACGCCATTGAGGCCAATGACATCACTGCCGTCTGTTGAGCATCTGGACTATCCATTAGGTGAAGCATTCTGTAGAGTCTCCGTGGGGTTATGGTGGGTGCTTCTATTAGACATGAATCCCGATTGGTCGAGGTGTATTATCTCTGAAAGAACGGATATCAATCTGTTTGCCAATGCCTTGGCAAGCACCTTCCCCTCAACATTAATCAGGGAAATTGGGTGGTAGGAAGCACAATAATCTGCCGTTTTTTCAGCCTTATACACTACGGCTATCTTGGCCTCACATTGGTCTGGCGGAAGCCGTCCCATCTCCCGGGCTTCTACTAGCATGTCTAGCAACGGTGGAATT
This sequence comes from Triturus cristatus, assembly GCF_964204655.1. Classification (NCBI taxonomy): domain Eukaryota; kingdom Metazoa; phylum Chordata; class Amphibia; order Caudata; family Salamandridae; genus Triturus; species Triturus cristatus. The sequence continues at coordinate 874,711,352 of NC_140591.1, read as the reverse complement.
ATTAGAGAGGCTTGACTCTTGTAGATCTCTACAGGAAGTCCATTGGGACCAGCCGCCTTCCCAGAGTTGACGTCTCCTAGGGCTGCGCCCAATTCTTCGCTCGTGAGGTCTGCTTCCAATGTGGCCCGTGACTCGTTGGATAGCATGGGAAGGGAAAAGTCTCTTAAAAATTCCTCACAGTCGCCCTCGGTTCTAGTGCTGACTGGCGTGTATACCCCCTCGAAATGTGCTGTAAAAGCCTCTGCTATGCCTGTGCTAGTTGTCTGTAGTTCCCCTGACTTGTCTATCACGCCAGTCACCCATGAGTGCTTTCTATCTCGTTTCTCCAACCATACTAGGAGCTGCGATGCTTTTTCACCCACATCATATAGCCTGTGTTGCATCGCGAGAGCATATGCTCGCGCTTCACCATCTGCAAGTGCTCGCAAGTCACGTTGTTTTAGTGCGAGCCTATGTCTTAGGTCTCTTGAGGTGTCCTCAGCTGCCTCCCGCTCCATCTCGATTATCACAAACTCCAGGGATCGAACTTGGAGCGATTAATCTTTGTTTTTCCCCCCGATGAGTGCCTGTGCCTGCCCCCTTAGCACCATTTTGTAGGCCTCTCATAGTGTGACGTGGGAGGTTACTGAGCCTTTATTTTCTTGGAAGTACAGCTCCGAGCTCTCTCAGAGCTGGTCACTAAGGTCCGGGTCCCTCAGGCACCAGGGATCAATATTCAGGAAGGCTGCTCTATTTAGGATGGGTCCCTTAATGGCTACTCCCACAGGAGAGTGGTCCGGAATTCCCCAAGCCATCTGCCTCGAATCCAAAAACTCTTCTACCCTGTCATTTCTCATGACGAGGTAGTCAATCCTAGAAAAGGAGTTGTGTCGAGCCGAGTAGTACGTATACTGTCTAGATGAGGGGTTATGTGCTCGCATGTACTCGCCATAGATCGATCATGCCAAGGGCCAACATGAAGTCGGCCACGTCCTTGCCACTCACTCTGGAGCTAGAGTGATCCAGCTCCAGGTTCATGATGGCATTGGTGTCTCCACCCACTAGGAGGGTGCCCAGGGGCAACTCGAGCAAGAAGAAACTAATCTTGGGTAGGGTGACCCTATGCAGCCCTGGAGGTATGTAGAGTGAACAGAGTACTATCGTGCGCCCTTCCCCTTCCCAGCTGCCACCATGCATCCCGCCGTGTCTGTCCTCACACTAGTTATGGTCAGAGGGAACGCATTGCGGATCAGGATTCCAACACCTCGTGCCCCCAAGGAAAAACCAGAGTGAGCTGCTAGCCTGTATCCAAATCGATCCAGTGCTTTACATTTGCTGCCTTTCAGGTGCATCTCCTGAAGCAACACCACATCTGGGGAGTGCCTCTTAATTTACTGCAGGACCAGGGTGCGCTTGATTTTGTTGCCTAGCCCTTTCACGTTCCAGGTCCACACCTGCATGTTAGTTTGTTGCCCCATGACAAACAGTTTGAGGCTTATAACCAGTAGCCCTCTCCTCCCACTAATCTCATTTTTTTAGAACTTGGTGCCCGTTTTTGGCTATATTGGTCTTGAGCACATATGCTAATATGCAAAATAACAATAAACAACATACCGAATACCCCCCTCCCTGCAACCCTGCTTGGTGAGTAATAACCTCCCACCTCCCAAACACACAGAGTGCCTGTCGCCTGAACTGTGTTATAGTAAACAGTAAAGAAGGGGCAGTATGCCAGCCGCCAGCGCAAAGCGCCATATTACTTCCTTAGGATATTGCCTAACCCAATAAGTGAGTTTTGGTAGCAACCTAGTCTTTTTCCCCACCCTCACGTCACTTAGTCTCTGGATATGCAAGTATAGTTAGACGCCACAAGTGTCCCCATGTATTTCGACTTCAACTGTGGATCCCACTCTCCCCGTGCCCTCATTGGACCCATCCCTTTCCCCCAAAGCCTCAAGTCCAGGATAATACAGCATGTAACAATAATACTTGAGGGGGACAAGGCGTCTCCTGTATCACCCATTGTTCATTGATGCTTCTCAGGGGTTTCTGCTCCACTCTTTGCGTCCAACCTTGCGCCAGCCTTCGAGCTAGTCGCTTACTTCTGCTGGTGAGTCAAAGAAGTAGGATTTGCCTTCATCAATAATTTAAAGTTTTGCCAGGAAGAGCATCATGTACTTTACGTTAGCATCACGTAGAGCCCGCTTGACAGCATCGAACATACGTCGCTGGCGCTGGACGTGTAGAGTAAAATCCGTGAAAAAACGGATGACAGCATTTTCATGGTGTAGGTTTCCATGTTGACATGCCGCTTGTAGTATGGCGTCCCGATCCCTAAAATTCAATATCTGGGCTAAGATCGTGCGCAGTGGTGCTCCTGGGCGCGGCCGGCCCCTCAACGCAGGGTGAGTTTGTTCAATGGAGAAAAAGGAGGACAAGCACTTAGGTTTCAACTTGTTCAGGATTAAGTCCTCCAGGAAGAGATCCATCGACTGGCCCTCCATTCCATCCGGTACTCCTACCAGCCGGATATTATTGCGGTGGGCTCTCCATTCCTGATCTTCAAGTCGGGCGAAGATCTCTGATTGATTCTTGGTGAGGCGTGAGACCTGCCCCTCCAGATGCTTGATTTTGGCCTGTACTCCTCCAATGCCCGCCTCCGCTGCAGACACTTTCTACGACATTTTGTGAAAATCTGCTCTGAGCAGGGTCACTTTCTCAGTGACGGAGTCTAGCTTAGGTTCAAGTGTCCCTCTTAGGTCTGTGATATCTCTCATAATGTCCTTCAAGAAGGGGTGTGGGAGCTGATCCTCCTGCTCCACTAGCAGATCTCCTCCTGCTGCGCCACCATCACGGCTCTCTGCTACCGTGTATTTTTCAATTTGGTTAACCTCCCCGAGCCCATTACCCTGTTGTGGCCCATGACCACCATGCGTGTGGTGCCTTCGAGGACCCTGTATACGAGAGCCCTCACTGTTGCGTGAATCTGGGCCAGAAAATATATTTCAATTTCACTCACTGTTTGTCTCTATTGGTATTGTGGGGCAGGACTTGCGTCTCGAGGATCCCTTTTGTGTTCAGTCCGGTAATTACCGCCCACCTGGGGAAGAGGTCCACATCTGTGTATGATAGGCCACGGTAGTGCGCAGTTTACCAGTCCTCACCAAGGATATCCACTGCCTCACACCCCCGAGCTGCACAGTGGCCCTCCAGGCAGCCTCGACCCAGGGGAGGGGAGGGGGTAAAGAGAGCGCCGCACGAACCCTCGATATGCCCCTAGGCAAGTCCAGTGCTGAGAAGTTCATTCGCGGCTTCACCCTCCCGTTCTGCCGCTCAACAGGGAGGCGCCGCTTACTTACTGCGGGACAGGACTTGCCTTTTTCCGTGGCGCTGCAGGCTTCAGTGATCGGGCCGCTGCGGGTCGCTTCTCCTTCCCCTCTACTGTGTGCCTCACACCGTGCCCTTAGCAGGAGCCCCGATCCTATCTCTGCATCGCTGGTCAGCTGTCAGGACGCCCTCTGCTCCTAACTCGCCCCGGATCGCGAGGGCAGGGCCATCTTGCCACAGCTCCTAGTTCCACCTCGCAGCCTGGTAGCCGGTCCCAGCGCCGTCCTCAAGAGCTGATTTTTGCTGTAGCTCTTCCGATGCTGCTTCGGTGGCACATGCTGTGTAGGTTGCCGCCGTTAGGACGGATTATAACAGGTGGGTATTTGCACTGTTGGCTAGCGCAGCTCTCGTAAATGGCGGCCATCTTCCGCGGCTGCTGGCCACACCCCCTCAGCTCCAGATTTTTTAAGGTGTGTTTCCTGCAATGCTATCACCTCGAACTGATGGTCTGCCAAGTATTTCCACACTTTTTGCCTTTTCAGGGGAGAATTCAGACCTTTTACATTCCACAAGGCTATTTATAGCATCCTTTAGTCATCCCCCACCTCTTCTCATGTGTCTCCTGTGGACCCCGGAGAGACCCCTTGTAGTCCCTTCCTACCTGATCCACCCCACCATCCCTTATGACTACCACCAGAACACCTCCTCCCCCTAAAACAAAGAAAACAAGAAACCTGTGAAAACTTCTACTGAGAACCCAACGGGGCCTCACCAAGGTACACTTTTAGTCATGGTAACGTGTGCCTTGGACAGAGCCCGCAGCCTCGACTGTCGGTTGCTTTGTGCATGGATAACCAAAAGGGAGTTTATGCTAGATTATAGTCCATCGTGGAGAGACCTTTGTAGGTGTCATGTAGCGTAGGCCCTGTTGACATTTTGCCCTTAGTTTTGGCTCCCCTGAGCGGTGCTGTCCTGTTATAGAAATGGGACCTTCGCCTTGGACCTCATCAACGCTTCCTCTTCATTTTTGACTGGGCTTGCCTTTGGAGATTGTGCACCATTGGGAGGCAGTTCTTTCTGCGTCCCTCTCGTGTGGCCTTGACCAACCTCGACTTCGGGGGTAGGGAGACCCAAAATACGAAGTCCTTGTTCCAAGTCGGAGATATGGTGAGATTTGTTGTTGAATTCAAAGATCAGACCAAAGTGAAATGTCTATCTGTACCTCAAGTTGCTCTCTCAGAGCTTAGATGTTATTGATCGGAGATGTTGTCTGCGAGCCAGTGTTGAAGGAGCCAGATCCAGAAATAATAGGCACTTGTAATCTTGGAAAGAAATCTCATCTTTCGTTCTAGCTGCCAGTAGAATCGCTTCTTTTGTTTTGAAGGAATGCAGCTTAACAAGGATGTTGCGGGTACGCCTCCCTTCCCTCCGCCTCCGTTCCCCCAACAGCAGAGTCCCCACACGATGCGCCCTGTCAATCTTAATCTTCTCGGGAAACAGCCCCTCGATTAAGTCTTCTAGGTCCGGCCCCTCCACACCCTCTGCCAGGTCCCTAATTCTAATGTTCTCCCTCCAGGATCTATTTTCTAGAACTTCTGCCTTCAGGATCACCTGTTGAAGCAGCGTCTGGAGTTCCTGTTCTTTCTCGTGTAGATTCATCGTGCGGGAATCCAACTCTTGTGTCTTGATTTCTATCTCCAGGACTCTAGAGCCTACAGAGTCCATGTCTTGCTGGAGGGCAGACATGCGCTCAGTGAGGTCGGCCTTTAACTGATCCATGGAGGCCCTTAAGTCTTGCTTGATCTCCGCCCAGAGTTCAGATTTAAAGTGCCTGAGTAAGGCTACTAGGCCCACCCTGGTGAGTGCCATCGTGCTTGCTTGTCTCTCTTCGTCTTGGGCTTGCCTCTTCTCCGTGGGTGCAAAAAAGCTTGAGACCTTGTTTTCCGCCTTCTTGGGTGGCATATGGACAGTGTTGGAGGCCTTCTCCACTTGGGCGGTCTGCCCCCCTTACAAATGACAACCCCTAGTGTTGTGCGCTGCTGTTATGTGGCCTTCTGTCAATGAGATGGGATCTCAATTGAAGGTCTCTCCTAGATCAGGATACGGGGCCATTTTAAGGTCAGGCATGTGGTGTGACTCGGAGTGTCAGAACTTGCTGCTTAGCTGCATTTAAATTACTAGGACCGGGTTTCTGGTGTCGTCTTACTTCAGTTTTTCCCTTTCTGGCCCCCATAAGAATGCACAGTTGCTGACAGTCTGACAAGCAACCGACCCGGGTGCCATCTTAGGGTCAGGCGTTGCTCTCCTCTTTCGGCCCTGCATGGAGGCCTCTCCTCCCCTGCCACGAAACGGATGAAATCTGGCGGGGGGGGGGGGGGCAACTCCCGGGCCTCTTCAGCGCGCTACACTGCAGCAACCACGTGGTCCCCGCTCACCTACTCAACCGGTCGGGTAGATCGCCGACTTCTCGCATGGGTATACTCCAGGGCCGCACCACCTTCAGGCTTGCGGGGGCACTCCACTGCTGCGGGCAGTCTGCCGTCGCCCCCCCCTGCAGTCAGAGGGCTTCTTCTGCCGGTGCGATGCTCTTTTCTGCTCGGCTTACGGGCTTATACCCGTCCGCAAGACTTCACCCGCTTCTCCAATTCCAGATGGCCACGGCCATCGGGGCTATTTTGCGAGCTCCGCTCCAGACCACTTCAGGAAATGTTGCTAAGCCACACCGTCTACAAGCCGGGGCTGGTCTCACGAGCTCCCCTCGCAATCAGCCCACTTTTTTCCGGAATGCTTTTGGTCAGATTCTGGCTGTCTAGCTTTTTCGGATCTATGTCCGAAAAGTATGAGGCTTCGGAGCTGGTGTGGATCGTGTCAACCCAGCCATCTTGCCTCGAAAAACAATATTTTAAAAAACTATAATTTTGCAAACGAAATTAATATCTTTGATAACTTAAAAATCAGTATTACTTACTGTAAATTGATATTCTTCACATCGATATTCTTGCGGACGAATATTCCATACCACAATATTTTAGACTTTATATTTTAGTATGGCGATTTTTCTTACTTGATATTTTGTGTGAATACCACCTAAAAGCCTATGGCCCTTTTGTCAGAGTGTGTGGTGGGGGGATGGGGGGTGAAAAAATGACAAAACGTTTTTTTCTTGGGGATGCAAAAATCCTTGCACCAGAGCTATGGCTAAATCAGCGTCTAGTAGATTCACTCATGTCTAACTCTTTAAAGATAATGCAAGTGAACAGTGGACACATGTGTCATTACCACAACACAAAGAAATTTCAGGAGATGTATTTCCTTACACAGAATTTTTTCTAGGCATGCAGAAAAAGATATTGGTGTAAAACAATTCAAAGCTAATGTGGCATACACAGCAAAAAAAGATGTAGAAAATCTCTTGCTACTAATTCAAATAAGAAAATCAGGTTTCAATCACAGGACCTTCCTGTTACAGAAGAAAAAAAGTGTAAAATAGATGCCAAGGCTAAAAATATACTTGCATGGCATTTCCGAAGAACACACCCCTACTGCCATTACGCCTCGACCTTGGGTTAAAATCAATCTCCCATTGTGCTGTCCTGAGGGTGCTTTCGTTCTGGGTGAGACTCTGGGTTAGTAATCCCCAAATACCCGTAAAAGATGCTGTAGTAGAATTATTATCCCCCCAAAAGAAAAAAGGTCTTTTGCCCTGGTTTGGGAAATTTAAGGGGTGGCTTTTTAAATTAGGGTTGGGTAGTTTGTGGGATGATCCACGATCCATAACAAAAAAAATGATCCCCCAGTTGAAATCTACGTACTGGAATTTTATTAATACTGGCTGCACTGAATCCAGATCATTAGGTACTCTAACCACACATTTTTTAAATGTTAAAAGTTGTTTTAGATTTTAAACTTATATGGATGATGTAGAACCACCGTAGGCACGTGCACTTTATATACAGTTCAGATTTGGCACTCTTCCGTTAAATGCTATTAGAAGCAGATGGACAAATTCATCTATCACTCCTATGTGTCCGTCCCGTAACTCTGCTGTTGAAACCCTTGATCATTATTTGTTTTTCTGCCCAGTATATGCTACTTTGAGGAAAAAATGGATTGCTCCTGCATGCCGGGTGTTGTCCTTTTCCCGCCCCTCAGAAGCTTTGCGTGCATTTAGCTCAGACACAACCAAATGGCTTGATTTTACTTTAACCAGATACCTTTTATATGCTTTGTGGTTGAGGTCCAAGGTGGTTACACGATCCCTTTTCACTGAAGTAGGGGGGAATTTTAGTGAATGCCCTGACCCAAGTTTGGTGTCGTAAGCTAAATACTTTTTAGCTTTTATCAATATTTAATTGACCACATATTTTTAAATCCACTTTTACTTTATCTTTTAATCTTTGAAAAAGTGACACATCCAGCTGTAGTTTAGATACTGTGCCTGATGTTATGCTATGCTGCTAATTCTTTTACTACCTGTATATATTAGTGATGAATTCATGCACTATGTTTTTTTTTAAATTGTGTTGTGTGTTCATGCTATGTGTGTATGACCATGCTATTGATTGAACAAAATAAAATAAATAAAAATGAAATACTTGCATGGCATCAATTAGGTATCTGAGTGTAAAGCACATGCAGTCAATCGATTGGAAAAGCAAGTGTTAAAAACAAATATGGAGCTATGATCCAAATTGTATATCTGTGGTATTCTTGAGAGTTTGCATGTCTAAGGGATGATTGAGAATTTTTTTAGGGTTCTTTGAAAAATGGTAAAAGTTACAGGGTTATCGTGTTTGTGATAAAGTGGATTGTTAGTTGGGGTGGTAGGTAAACGCCCACAAGTAATAATGTCGCTATTCTTCTTAGGTCCAGTAAAAGTTTCAATAATTTAAACCTGGGCTCACCCCTGGTAGCTATGGCAAAGAGCAGAGAGGCTTAACTGAAGAAAACGTTGAAGGCATTTTAAAGTACAAACACATATAAAATGGTCAAAATCACAACACTATAAGGGGAATGATAAGGAGAACCGGAGATATGAATTTTTAAATATTAAACAAAAATAACGTCAAAAAATGCAAATTGCTGACAAATGGGCACGCTAGACCGACAGGGGCATAATGCAGGCACCTGCAGCCTCTGTAGGGGACCTTAGCCATTCAAGGGGGATGGCCTTTTCATCCCAAAGCCAATGAATATCTGTGAGCTATTGGAGACTCAGGAGCCCCTCATCACATTCTGCAGTCAGCCACATCATTTTGCATTACGCCACTGTTGATGGGACAAGAGTAAGGTTTAAGGTCGACCGCGATAGAGCTCGGTTCAGATACAAAGGTTGGATTGGTTCCAGTCAGAAAGTTACCTTCATAACTGGAAAATGTTCAAGAAGGTAGTCTTCAGTGGGACAGGGCTTAAGGCTAAATACGAAGCTGGGCTCACTGACAATGGGTTGATGAAGGACGAGGTCTTGGTAAAGCTGTTAATCGCAGAAGTTAAAACTAAGAGCAAGAAATGTCCAGAGTTTGCACCTAAGAATCAGTTGATGTCGATTGGATGCTGCTCGGCGTCAGGCCTGGTGCAGCTTTCTAACTTTGGACTTCGAGTATTTTCTGGAAATCGATTGTCGTCAGTGGGGCAAGGCTGCATGCTGTAGTTGAAAATGCTTCAACTGGTGATGCACCGTCATAGGATCGGCTGGTAGGTTGGTCCCAGCCCCATGATGGTTCTCAAGGCAATAGGTTAGAAACTTTTAGCTAAATCCAGATTTGTAGGTTTTAGGCAGGAGGAGTACACTGTGCGACCCACAAGCCAAGGGTTCTAGCACCTCAGGAAAAGCACTTGGGGATCAAGTCTCACTCCAACAGAAGGCACCAGCAGAGTCCAGAATAGGGCCACTCGAAACTGGTAAGCTGAGCTCTTCCAAAAAAATGGACTTCTTACAGCTTTTGTGATGCTGTAGCTTAGCAGGAGGTCATCCAACTGGGCCATGGAGGCCACTTCTTTGTCCTGGGGTACAAGTAGGAGCAGTTCCAGACTCTCAGGTCACCTCACAGGTCTCAACAGCAGGTGCAGTCCTTTGTCTATATTCCACAGGTCCAATAAAGTTCTGAAAAGGGTGCCCAGGGGTGCCACATTTATGTCTGGCACTAGCTTGTGAGTGAGGGTGACCTCTGGCCCCTCCCATACCAATAGGGGAAAAGATCCTGCGGTAACCTACCCTACTGTTCATCTGTTACAATGTGCCCTACTGCAAACAATCTTGCTGCACATCTCTTTATGTAAAACCAAGCAGGCATAGCCTTTTCCTCCTGCGTAGAGCTCCTATACTCACTCTAGAGGTGTGGCCAGCGTATTGAGCAGCCCCTCCTCTGTGGTCACTCAAAACCAGTTCTGGAGCAGTACCTCTCCTCCTGGGCTTGGTGCCTGACTAGCTAGAGGAACAAAAGATAGGGGGCAGGCCCAGGTGTTAGCTACATCTGCATGTGATAGGGTAGGCCTCTTTGAAGTTAATTAAGTTCCTGCCCAAATGGTAATCCGGTCAGAGTAATAGAACACCTCATCACACCCCAATAGCTTAGTGACTTTTTAAAGGTACCTTTGATAAAATATTTATTACAAATCTAACTTTACCAATGAGTTGAACGTGTAATAAATATTTGAAAGTCCAATAAAGAACTTTTCAGCTGGTTCCTAGGAAGAGGGGACACTGTTTAATTTTAACATCAATTCCCAATGCTTTCTATGGAACAGCTAACCCTGCTACAGTGAAGATAGCTTTTGAGGCCATGTCACTGTAAGGACATAGTTTACATTAATTTTTTATATGTCCTACTTTTAAATACCGTGCACCCTGTGTTCTTGGGCATTAAGGCCTATGTAGGGCTGACTTATACATATCTAAAAGAAGGATTTAGGCCTGTCAAAAGGGGTGATATTGACAGATTGAATTTCCAGTTTAAACCTGTACAGCCAGGTTACTAGTAGCGGGCCTGCAGTCATGTTCTAAGCTGTCAGTCTAATAGTGGCAAAAAGTATGCTGCAGTCTCCACTAGTGACATTTCACTTACAGGCCCTGGGTTAATTTTGTACCATAAACCAGGGACGCATAGGTAAATTAAATATGCCGATCAGGAGGCTAGCCAATTCCAACCTGTTTTAGAGGTCACATTCTCTGGTACTGGTCAGCACAATCCCTGTGTACAGAGTCAAAAAACTTGCAGCATGAGTCAAACAAAATGGGGATGATCATTCAAAAAGAGGCATTTCCCTACAATATGCCAGTTCACTATCTGATCCCGCATCATCAAAGGGACTGGCATATAGTTTAGTACAGAACTTGTGGAACTTTGCTGGGAACTGGAGAGCACAGATGCATGCTATACCTACCTTCTTAACTAACTAGTCAGTACTAAATAGATTAGCCCTAGAAGACAATAGAGATCTGTCACACAGTGCTGGTTACCCGAGGACCTAGTTCACCCAGCAGTTCCCAATCAGTCACATGATAAAAAGGCTGAATATAACACAGTGCATCTTGCCTAATTTCCTTACTGGGAGTTTTACACTGGCAATCATGTCATGGAAAACAGTTTATTTGGGCAGATCTATGACTTCGCTTCTCTCTTTCTCTACACCTATTACATCACCTGCATCCACAAGATCTCAGAGTGGATGACCTCCTGCTACTGTTAGCATAGGAAATCAGATTGAGCACGAAAAAGAAAAAATTACCAATAAAATATGGGGATCTGTAGAACTAATCAAGTTGCTAGTATGCCACAAACATACATTGCATTGCATACATTGCATTGGTAATGATTCAGTTATGCCTATGTAATGAACAGTGAGCTGTGTTCATCAATCATCGTCCAGGAGAAGGAAAGAGCTCACTAACAAATATCAAAAGAGTGGAGAGGATGTGGTGCAGTGGTCAGAACTGCTGACTCGAGAGCTCAGGATCCCAGTTTGAGCCTTGGCAGCGCCGCCCAACATCCTGTGATTCTATGCAAATCACTTAATCTCCCTGGGTGATAAATTGTTATATAAATATGCTGCAAGAGTAAAAGGAAATCTTTATGAAAATATAGTTCCACCAAAGTGGATGTTAACAGTATTTCGGCTGCGGGAAACTGATAAGAGAAGCAGATGAGGAACAAGCATTAGTAAATGTAGGAAAATATGCTACAGACAATAGAAATGGAAGAAAGGTAAGTTGCACGCACATAAACCAATGAGAAGCCAGGAAAGAGAGTAGGCGGTATGTAAGTCCCTTGTAAGTTTATATTAAAAACAATGAATTTCTCATGCAGTGTCTGTGCAGGCGAGACCTAAAAACGCATATTTTTCACGCTTCCTCTTCTATCACACTGCCAAGCACTGTCTTTCACAACACAATAACCACACCTCAGTAGTCATTGCACACGACCTAGAAATAATTACCATGTGGACTCAAAGCAAAGCCGACACATTTCGAACCCTATGTGTTGTAGCGTGCTATCCATGTTTTAGCGGCCCACTCGGGATTTGTAAGCATCATACAAATGCTCCAATATAATGCAGCGGTCTGTACTGCTTTGATTGAACACTGTCTTTTTAGCTCTTATGTTTCTCAATCGGTTTACAGACACCGGTTTCTTTTATATGTGAACTGTATGTAGTTATGCTGACCAGAAATTTGCAGTATCGCTCATGTTTTTCATAAGCAGAGTAATTTCAAAACAATCGCAGTATTGCAGAAGGAAGATAACAGTTGCTAAAGAAATACATATCAGAAACAAAGAATTTCCTATGTTCTCAATAGAGAATATCTAACTCACACAGTTAAGAAATAAATGTTGAAGAAATGATATTCCTACCTGATATTCTGGGCCTCCCCGTCACATTATATGGGTAGAAAGGCCGTCTTCTCATGTGAGTGGGTCTAGCTGGTGTTAAGGTTGCACGTGGGGTTCCTGGGTTTGAAGATCCTAAACATTTTACAAGGATGATATATTTAATGCCTTCGTAAGAAACTGTGCCAACGAAAGAAGTCTAGTAAAACTCAGTCTGCTTTACAAAATTCTACACCACAGAACATTTTTCCATCTGTACGAAACAATGTGTTGTTCAATGGACCAATTTACATCTGCATACTTAGTTAACAGTAACTTAAATTGGATATGCTGCTGTGTGACAGAACATTGTTCACTGGGGTATAAGAAGAAAACCCATAAACATATTTACGAACGAGTGTCATCCAACTAAAGTTTTTCTTTCCTATGGATCTCCATGTCGTAGACACTTTACCATAAGGCAAACATACGTCTGCATTTGGTTACACTTAGGGATCTACTCAGACACTGTGTTTACACTTGTAGATCCTGTTGTAGGAGGCTCCACCCCAAGAGTTGAGAGGGTTAATACGTGCACACCTAGGTGTAAATCTACACTCGGAAATGGTGAATAGCATAAAACTGTAAAGTTAAACATAGGTTTAGTGGTAAATATACACCGGAGTAAATATACATGTCATTAGCTTCTTGAATAGGCCCCTTACGAAGCATGCACAGTTAGATTTACAGCTAGTACGCTGAAATTCTCACGTACATTTTATTTTACAGTGGTTGATCTTGTGTATTATGCAGTAGTAAAGTCAATCCAGCTACAATGCTTCTGAAACTAGATGCTTCTGAAATTTCACTTTACCCCTAGAATCAACTGCATATGTCTGATTTTCTTATGGAATTGTGTTACTTGACAATAAAGCCAACAGCCATTTACTGTAATCATGTGATGCTAAGAAACTCTGTCATTTTGGAAAGCACCCTTGAGCTCACTGTAGGTCTTGTGCAAGAACTTTTATGTCTATAGCTCTCATTACATCTGTGCACTGTCCCCACATAATTGGGAGTTCTTATTTGGCACATCCATGTCCATTCTTATTTTAATCCCCATGTCTCCACTTGACACACATCAATGAGTTATCCATTTACTTTACTAGTGGTTTCCTAGTACACTATGCAGTGTAAACAGATGTTGCTCTCTTTGGTAGTCTGGGGCCTGGATACTTTGTGGGAGAGTCTTAACACAAGCATCTACAGTAGCCTTGCTCCATTATGCTTATTGTAATATGTCTACATCATCCGCTTATCTGTCACTTGGCACATGGCTGGTTCTCTTCCTGCCCCAAAATTGAGGACTTGTTCCCCCTCGTTTATCAGTAACAAAGAGTAAAATGTATCCTCCTCTGCACAGAGATCTTCACCTTAAGCAAGAACATTCTCGGAATCCTGAAAGCATTTTGGTGCCTCAGCGCACATTAATACATGTATAACATGACTTTACCTCAAATTTACATTAGCAGCACACGGCATCATATACAAAAAAAAAGGAAAAAACATGTAACGGAAAATATAAGTAATATGTCAAAGCCATATCTGAATCTTTACACTTCAAAAAATTAGGTTCTTGCTTCTATTTGCATTCAGATCTCCCTATCAGCCCTAGCTAACCATGGGGCTTATTTACAAGCCACTTTTGCGTCATTTTTAACATGGGAAAAGTGACGCGCGGGTGGCGCAAGGGGCTTGTAAATAAGCCGCCATGTTTGCAGTTAATATCACCCTACACCAAGTACCTCGCACAAAAATTGCTTGCTTAATACTAAAGTTAGTCTGGACCTCCATGCTATGCATGGCACTCAGTGAGAGACACTATAGTGAGTACTAGATCTTTAATCTAGTTATTCACTGCTATGCACGTATGTAAGTTTTACTTACTGTGTAAATAATGAAAATAACTTGATAGATGGAAAAGCAGTAAAAGAAAACATGCGCTTAACATAATATATGTAAAAAAACAGTTGGTGGACAAAATATAGAACAATGTCATACATTCACCCCAGTACAGAGATCTGGGCCGAAATCCATTGTTTTTTTGCTCATCATGCCATTCCAGTTTGAACCCAGCCATATGCAAATCAGTCTTGTCCCTGTGCCTCGTGGAAACAATCCATCCCGAACTGCCAAGACAGGTCCTCCCTGGACTGGAAACAAGCATCCTAGGACCGGTTTCTGGGTTTCACCCCTCTTCAGCCAGGATAGCTTGATTCCAGTGGCATGGAGAGCACGGGAACCTCGTCTGGTCATACCCGTCCCACTCGGGGTGACAAATACAAAAAGAACAGTTGATGGACATAATGCAGAACAATGTCATACATTCACCCCAGTACAGAGATCTAGGCCTAACTCCCTTGTTTTTTTGCTCACCATGCCATTCCAGTTTGAACCCAGCCATATGCAAATCAGTCTTGACCCTGTACCTCATGGGAACAGTCCAGACCAAGCTGCCAAGCCAAGTCCTCCCTGGACTGAAAACAAGCATCCTAGGACCGGTTTCGGGGTTTCACCCCTTTTCAGCCAGGATAGCTTGATTCCAGTGGCATGTGTGTCTTTTGCTTTCTTAACCGCTTCAGTGCCCATGACGAGATGGTCTCGTCATGGAGCGCGGTTGCGCTGTGCCCATGACGAGACTATCTCGTCATGAACCCCGCCCGCTAATGCAACGCCCGGCACAGGGCGGGGAAAGGGCGTGGCACTGAAGAGGTTAACATATGTGCCTGAGGGTAAAATGATAACAAACGAATGCACGATAATTCAGAAGTGGGTGCACAATAGCCAATCGTATGCACAGGTACAACAATCATTGGTAAAGCTGTTGTATTCGTGGATGTTCGAGGTAAAAAATGGGTAAGTCGGTGTTGCATACTACAAAGGAATTGAGAAAGCATTTAACATTACTCAAGTTGCTTTTACAACTACCACATAGAATGGGTGTCATTTACATAGTCAGTGATTATCTCACACATTTGACGTAGATCCGGTCCTTGTGGCTGCGCCTGGACACCTATGATGTGAACATACATGATGCAGAGATGATAGAAGAATCTAGAGAACACAGCCTGTTACAACCAACATCTGAGTTCTGACAGGTCCACCAGCAAAGCACCATTATATATGCGTATTCAGATGTATTTCCAAACTTCAATAAAGTGATCGTCGAAAAAAGGCTTCCGAGCCATCGATTCTACCTATTTCCATGGATAATATAACACATCAAGACTATTGTCCCTCAACCCTTCTTTAAATCTTGATGCTTTTTGAAAAAATAATGTTGTTTGGCATTCAGTATAGTATTTCACAGTAGTGAATACATTTTCGGTTTTTGTTACGTGTTCAAGGAACCCACTTTTTAAATATAGTACCTCGCTATGCATGATTGGATTAATGCACCGAATTTAAGGAAGGCCAGAAGGTATTCATCAAGTGGTTGGTTAATCGTGATTTTTTTTTTTTTCACAAACGTGCATGTTGTTCCTGCCAGTTGTGTATAACAGTAATCTCAGTATAAATTACTTCGCCTCAAAGACCTATAGTCATTTAGCATGCTACAGCATGAGAAAATGGCGCCAAGACAACAAACCTGTCTCCTTAAAATTGTTTCCAAGCTACTGTTTGCCAGAAGAGAAGAGAGCACAGTATTTGTAAAGCGCACAGCTACCTCCGAAGTGGTGTCCCGGCGCTGGGGGTCCTCGGGAAGATTAAGCGAGCTATTGCCCAGAGTCACAGTGTGCTGGGCTAACCTGCCGCCGGCGCCGGGGATCGAACCGGGAACCTTGTAGTCCGGCTGATCATATGTTATCAAGAATGACTAGTGATATTTTAGTTTAGCCTAGAGGGGCTGCTAACATGCATTTCTTTAAATCGGATTATTGGTGGAAAAATAAGCTGTCATGCATAATTCCAAACAGATGCCTGAAAATGACTTTGTATGAAATAATACTGACATGAGAAATGGGCGATTTGTGAGAGAAGAACATGAAAGCAAAGGGAAATATCTGTAGCTACGTTGGAAAAACTTTCCGCTCTGACTACTAAGGACCCGATTCACAGAGGGAAACTGAGATGAAAGTCGAACATTACCACTTTTGGTATTCACAGAGGGCATTTACGTGCAGTAAAGTTAGACTTTTGTCTCAGTTTTGGGCTCAGTTACACTTAAGACAAAAACTTAAGTTTAACTGAGACAAAAGTCTAACTTTACTACTCGTAAATGCCCTTTGTGCACACAGAAAGTCGAAAGTTAGACTTTCGTCTCATTTTACCTTTGTGAATTGGGCACTGTTTAACAATTTTATGCGTTAAAAGAAATTTTTGGATACACATCAGCCCATACTATGAGGCTGTCCCTAAGTTCTCCATTGCTGATTTAAACTGAGGGGCATATTTATTGAAGAGTTGCGACGCCCTTGCGCCACGCAATGGGGTGCAAGAGTGACGTTACTCTTAAGTTAGATCTGCGTGGCCCTGTGTGGTTCGATAAATTAACGCAACGCATTGCAAATTACTGCGTGGCGTTACTCCATGGGAGGAGCGTGGGTGTTCCCACGCATCCATCCATAGGTTTTTGCGCATTCCCACATTTACCATTACTGGTAGAACTGGGAGCGCGTCAAAATGCTAAGCCTCCCAGAGGAGGAGTAAAGAAGAGAAATATCTTTATATATCCTCGTTTCTTCCTCTTTCAATGTGTGCTGCATTCTGCAGTGTGCTTCATTCTGCAGCACACATAGAAGGAGGAAAAGGCCTCAGGGGGTGGTTATTGTGCAGAAAGGTGTCCCTTCATGCACAAAAACATTCCTGCTTACAACGCAGGCACCCTTGCATCATGGTGCAAGGGTGCCTGTGTTGCCACTAGGCAGGAAATTGTGCGCTAGCGCTAGCAACAGACAGGAACATGCTGTATAATGTTAGATACAGCACATTCCTGCCCTTTCTCAATCATGCAGCGCAGCAAAGTGACTTGGTGCACTACGTGATTTTTTAAAATAAATATGCCCCATATACTGTAAATATATCACACCAGTAGCTCAGGCTACTCAAGCGATGTGAAGTAAAGATATGCGCTCCAAAGTACCCGCATGCCAAACGTTACTAGGGTATCAACTTCTACCCTTAGCTCAACTTCTCTCTCCTTTGAACCATGCTGTTATATACACACCATTAACATCGTGGCACTCCTTAGTGGCCGAAAGGTGGCCTGTTGGAAAATACAAAATCCCCCAAAAATAAATGCATAATTACATAAATAAATAGATAGACAGACTGACAATGCAACAATTCTTCCACCTACATGCCAGTGTTGTGGTACTTGTGGTATTAAAAAACAATGTATTTGGGATTCTTAAAGAAACATTTAAAATGTTCTCAGAATAATCATCATGAGAGGTTGAGAGAGCAGAGAAGTGTAATTATTTAATTGATTACTTCATAGCACTCCCAAAGTTAGAAATGTTTAACTCAATTAATGGGAGGAAAGTCCTGTGCATGGCTTGGAAATGCAATACCTGTCAATTATTCTGGCTAACTGTTTTCCCTTCCCAGTCAACAATCATGTGTGTCCTCAACAAGTAAACCATCCTTTTGTTTTTCTGTTTGTTGGGGGTGACACCTAAATTGTGCCCAATCTCAATGAGATTTGCTGATTGCTCATTGACCCAAGATTTAAGGTGATAGGTTTTAGTAGCAATAGATGGCACAAGATGGCACAGTTGGCGCAAGACTTGTCATCTGTGTCACTGGGGAGAGATTGGCTATTGGCATTTCAGATCCACAAACCCTGGTCTCTTGCTTTTGCCATGTATGGACCTCAGTATGTGCGGTTTACCGATACTGTTTAAATGGTGGAGTACATTTGAGCCCAGGTGCATGCTGCACAAGTTTGTTGCCTTCCTGTTGCAGATAATCTAAGTCTATGGTGGACATGCTATCCTACACATACTGCCTCCTAAGCCTACCGCCCTGAAAGCAGGTGCAGTTGGCGGATGAGTAGAAATCTACCAACATGTTCACTTTGTCACATTACGTTTCATCCTGCTCTAGTGTAACCCACTTATCTCCCACTTCTGAAGTTGCTATTAGTCTCCAAGGTAATGAGAAGATTGGTCCATACTCATCTGACCAGTGATTCTTCAGAACCCAGGAAAAATTGGGCAATAAAACGATGAAGCACTTCTCCAGGATTGTACTACTTTGTAATGGAAGATCTGTATAGCCCTTCTTGCCCATTGTAAGTCCTCAAAGCAGTTCTGGGCCATCAAATAAAAAAACAACTTAGTTTGTTCTGAATGGTTAGAAGAATCCGTTAATACCTGGAGGCACCCAGTCCGACCTAGAGGCTGGAACAACAGAGGGACACGACGGCGAGTTCAGCAGCGAGAGGGCTGGACAACCAGAGTCAAACACGGGGAAAAGAGGCGGCTGGAGGTCACGAACAAAAGAGGCAAAGGGCAAAACAACCCGTTGGAGCATCATTTTATATTTGTCTTCCCCTTCGTTCCGAGGCCCGCCATCTTCTTCGCACGGAGCGGGGAGTGCGGCAGTGCCGGTCCTGAGGTGCCACCTGGATCCCGGATGAGGGAGACCTGCTGGAGGGACTGTGATCCGACTGTCACCCCTTGTGTCATCGGGGTGCGGCCCTAGGCAGTTGAAGGTGCTGAGGCTGGAGCGCGGCCTTAGGAGGTGAGCGTGAGGCCCGCGTACGCGCCATTCGGATTAGTGGATGCGGTCCAAGCCTCTCTGTGGTCCTGGATAGAAGCTGATTTCCTGTTGTCTGACTTTTTCCTACTAAGGAAACAAGGGCAATCGCTTATCAAAAGATCTCAACGAATCTTAAAAATACATTTTATGACTTACTTTTTGTGCATTTTTACTTGCAGACCCTGGGCAGAGGAGCTGGGCTGTTGGGCGCTTGTGGTCTGCCCTGTCACTTCCCTCCCGCCGCCGCTGCTGCATTTGTTGATCGCAGCGGTCGCTGAGCGGAGGTTTCTGCCTACAGCTCCCAGAATTCCCGGCTGTGGTCCCCCCCGAAACGAACTCACTTCTGCGCCCGGAGGCGCTAAAAACGGACGAGCATCCTCCGCGTGGGTGGCGCCTGGGCTAAGCCCGGGCAAAGGGCGGGCCGTCTGGGGCCGTCTGGGGCTGACCGAGGCTGGGCTGGGCCACCCCCTCGATAAGTTATCTGTGGCTGTATGTCCAGTCAGCAACTAATTAGTCTGTTGCTCTTTTGTTAGGAAGTCTGTACTATAGGCTCATTCCACACTTACTGTATAGAGAGGCAAAGTTGATGTCTACCCGTTCGGGCAAGAGCTTGAGAGGGAGTGGTAGGGGAGGCCCTGGTTGTGTAACGGGTACCATGGACCAGTTTATTACCCGCGTTGTCACAGTTATCGAGAAGGAAATCGCCATGACAGAGCGGCGTCTTTCTCGGGGACATCTTGCTGACAAACGGTCATCGCTGGGCTCGTTGGCCTTAGTGCCGTCCCCAGTACGTCCACTTGATCCCTTGGTGGCTGCCTCACCCCCCTTAGATCACCCACGGGTAGCAGCTCTGAGGGCCAGTTTGGACAGGCTGGAGAATTTAACAGCTATAGTACCGCTTAACGATGATAATGCTGTACCAATCCCACTTCTTAGTGAGTCCCCAGTTCCCATGCTCCCTCTTGTTATTCCTTCCAGCAATGGGGTCTCCCTTCCTCAGCCAGTATTGGCTACGCTGGCAGTAAACAATTCAGCCCTTAGTAAAAGAAAAAGAACTGCTAGCCCTCGCAAAGGAAGCCATGCTAAATCCTCTAAGAAGCTTAGGAGGTCAGGTGCTAGGGGAGGTGGGACCCAGAGAGTGGGGCTGGGCGTTAGTTGCCCTCAGGGGGAGAAGGGGGAGGTATCCCAAGGTATCATAGTAGAGAACACCTGTGTCGACCTGACGGCTGGTTCTGTTGAGGCTCCATCCTACGAATCTCTCTCCATTTGCAACTTAGAGAAAATGATGAATTCATTATTGATTTTGGTTCTGGAGAGTGTTAAGGGGCTCTCAGAGCGGCTGGACAGGTTTGAACAGGTAACCCTGGACAATTTTTTCTCTATAAAATCCCTCATTAAATTACATTCAAGCACTAGGGAAGACGACCTAGGGGGGGAATTTGTACCCCGGGTAACACATGTATCCCTACAGGGTAACACCACTGTAGCTGCACCAGCACCCGGGGTGGTCGTGGAAAATGTTCTCGTTGCACATCCTGTCGCTTCTTCCGGGGCCGCCTGGAAGTCAGGGTTGGACAAAATAGATGGCATAGTGCGACCCAAAACACCTAAGGCTAGTACCATCCCGACCAAAAGGACTGCTCGGACAAAGGATGTTGGTAGTAGTTGTCCAGCTAACTTAAAGAGTTCTGGAAATAGTACTGGCCCTGAGACGATTAACACCAGCTCAGATAACATGATGACAATCCCCACCCCACAGCCAGAAATGGATTCGGACATAGGGCCGGTCCTTCCTGTTAATTTACCCCCTGACTGCCAGACTTATGTGACAGTTCTTACAGGGGTGCCAGTCCTTAAACCAGGCAAATATGAGACTTATGCCGAATTGAGGAACAAAACACTATTCTGGCTAAAGGAAAATAGACCTTTGCCTAGTGCAATGGGTGGACGGGTCATCCACGTAAGAAGGGTTAGTTGGTTAGGCACTAGGCCGAAAGATATAAGGGGGGACTGCATTAAAATTAATTTTGATGACCCTAGGGTTGCCAGCTATGTGTGTAGTCTTTCTACCAGAGAGGGCAGTCTAATTGGAGGTAGTGGAGGTATTGGTATGGATCACTGACATAATATCGACTACAAAAATATAGACTTACAAAAATATCGATGCCAAAATATAGAATACCAAAATATCGAATCCCTATCTCCAAACAGGAAAGTACAAAAATATAGAATCCAAAATATCGTTGTAAATAATATAGTTAGTCAAAATATCGAATTTTTTAAATGTTTTAAAAGTAATGTAAAATTAATGAAATAATACATATAATTAACTGACACATACTTAAAAATACTTAAATAACATTAAAATTAATAAATAATTAATGTAAGTAAACAAAAAATAATTAATACATATATATTAACGTAATATTAATTAAAAATATTCAATATTTTCTGCGTAGGATAGCGGGCGGGTAAAATTTACTATTACCACTCCAGTAAGGGCAATAGTAGGGAAAGCGTTGGATAGCGGGAGGGTAAAAATTACTATCCCCATTCCAGAGAATGCAACAGTAGGGAAAGCGTTGGATAGCGGGAGAGTAAAAATTACTATTCCCACTCCAGAGAGTGCAATAATAGGGAAATCATTGGATAGCGTAGGGGTAAAAATTACTATTCCCACTCCAGAGAGTGCAACAGTAGGGAAAGCGTTGGATAGCGGGAGTGTCAAATTTACAATTCCCACTCCAGTGATTGCAACAGTAGGGAAAGCGTTGGATAGCGGTAGGGTAAAAATTACTATTCCCACTCCAGAGAATGCAACAGTAGGGAAAGCGTTGGATAGCGGGAGGGTAAAAATTACTATTCCCACTCCAGAGAGTGCAATAATAGGGAAAGCATTGGATAGCGTAGGGGTAAAAATTACTATTCCCACTCCAGAGAGTGCAACAGTAGGGAAAGCGTTGGATGGCGGGAGTGTCAAATTTACTATTCCCACTCCAGTGAGTGCAACAGTAGGGAAAGTGTTGGATAGCGGTAGGGTAAAAATTACTATTCCCACTCCAGAGAATGCAACAGTAGGGAAAGCGTTGGATAGCGGGAGGGTAAAAATTACTATTCCCACTCCAGAGAGTGCAATGATAGGGAAAGCATTGGATAGTGTAGGGGTAAAAATTACTATTCCCACTCCAGAGAGTGCAAGAGTAGGGAAAGCGTTGGATAGCGGGAGGGTAAAATTTACGATTCCCACTCCAGTGAGTGCAACAGTAGAGAAAGCGTTGGATAGCGTAGGGGTAAAAATTACTATTCCCACTCCAGAGAGTGCAACAGTAGGGAAAGCATTGGATAGCGTAGGGGTAAAAATTACTATTCCCACTCCAGAGAATGCAACAGTAGGGAAAGCGTTGGATAGCGGGAGGGTAAAAATTACTATCCCCATTCCAGAGAATGCAACAGTAGGGAAAGCGTTGGATAGCGGGAGAGTAAAAATTACTATTCCCACTCCAGAGAGTGCAATAATAGGGAAATCATTGGATAGCGTAGGGGTAAAAATTACTATTCCCACTCCAGAGAGTGCAACAGTAGGGAAAGCGTTGGATAGCGGGAGTGTCAAATTTACAATTCCCACTCCAGTGATTGCAACAGTAGGGAAAGCGTTGGATAGCGGTAGGGTAAAAATTACTATTCCCACTCCAGAGAATGCAACAGTAGGGAAAGCGTTGGATAGCGGGAGGGTAAAAATTACTATTCCCACTCCAGAGAGTGCAATAATAGGGAAAGCATTGGATAGCGTAGGGGTAAAAATTACTATTCCCACTCCAGAGAGTGCAACAGTAGGGAAAGCGTTGGATGGCGGGAGTGTCAAATTTACTATTCCCACTCCAGTGAGTGCAACAGTAGGGAAAGTGTTGGATAGCGGTAGGGTAAAAATTACTATTCCCACTCCAGAGAATGCAACAGTAGGGAAAGCGTTGGATAGCGGGAGGGTAAAAATTACTATTCCCACTCCAGAGAGTGCAATGATAGGGAAAGCATTGGATAGTGTAGGGGTAAAAATTACTATTCCCACTCCAGAGAGTGCAAGAGTAGGGAAAGCGTTGGATAGCGGGAGGGTAAAATTTACGATTCCCACTCCAGTGAGTGCAACAGTAGAGAAAGCGTTGGATAGCGTAGGGGTAAAAATTACTATTCCCACTCCAGAGAGTGCAACAGTAGGGAAAGCATTGGATAGCGTAGGGGTAAAAATTACTATTCCCACTCCAGAGAATGCAACAGTAGGGAAAGCGTTGGATAGCGGGAGGGTAAAAATTACTATTCCCACTCCAGAGAGTGCAATAGTAAGGAAACTAATAAATTAATATTTTTTTAAAAATTCATTAATTATTAATACCAAAACAAGTATTACAATTAATTACCAATCACACAAGATTTAATAATTGATTATTTCTAAATACCAATACTTTTTTGTTTAATTAATTACCTATTAATAATTAATTAACAACCAATTGTTTTTCAATAACAAACATTAATAAATGCAAATAATACCAATTAATAATTAATTAATAATATATTGATTAACGATATACACAAATTATTTAAATAATTAATTTTTTACAATTATATTACTTTCCACCATATTCCCCTATAAACACACTACCCGCTACAAATATTAAATGAATACAATTAACATAATTATCAATTAAACAATTAATACAAATTAATTACCAATTAATACAAATTATTTACCAATTAATAATTAATCAACAACCAATTAATTTTCAATACCAATTAATAATTAACTAATAACTATTAAATTACTTCCCACCCTATTCCCCTATAAACCCACAACCCGCTACAGAAGTAAAACGCAAAATTAAATTAAAGATATATTAATTAACAATATACACAAATTAATTAAATAATTAATTATTTACAATTATATTACTTCCCACCATATTTCCCTATAAACACACTACCCGCAACAAATATTAAATGAATACAATTAACATAATTATCAATTAAACAATTAATAACAATTAAATACCAATTAATAAAAATTATTTACCAATTAATAATTAATCAACAACCAATTTATTTTCAATACCAATTAATAATTAACTAATAACAATTAAATTACTTCCCACCCTATTCCCCTATAAACCCACAACCCGCTACAGAAGTAAAACGCAAAATTAAATTAAAAATAATTAATAATTCCTATAAATTATTATTTAATGTACTATAATTAAATTACTTCCCACCCTACTCCCCTATAAACCCACAACCCGCTACGGAATTAAATTACACAAAAATAAAATAACATAAAATTCATTACTTTAAAAATATTCTAACATACATTCCAATATTAATACATACTTTTAACACATATACTAACACTTAAAACACTATAAAAAATTCGATATTTTTAACAACTATATTATAACTGTCGATATTACTTACTTCTATATTATTGTAATCGATATTTCTTACCTGATTTTCGATATTCTTCACCACTATATTTTGGCAATTCGATATTCTGTCCATTCTATATTAAAAACTCGATATTCTGTCCACTCGATATTTTTTTTTCGATATTATGTCTATTTACCATTGGTATGTATGACCTTAGCTACTTTAATCCCCGAAAAACCCCTGTTAGGCCAGCCAGATTCCCCGTTTGGGAGGGATGGGTTGATAGACAAGCCCTTCAAAACCGGTCACGATTTAGCTTGTTTTGTAATGATCCATGTCCACCGCCCAACTGGCCATGCTATGGCTACTGACACGCTGTCTGCCAACCCACAGCGAAGCTATCTGCAGTGCTTGGGGAGGATGATTGCAGTAGTCTAGCCACAAGAATGGAAGTACTGAGGCCACCTCCTTATCACCCTTCACCTTTTGTTGTTAATGTCGGCCTTTCAGGAAGGGAGTGTACTGAGCAACCTGAGTCCGCTACGCCCATCTTGGTGGTCCCTAGTGGGGAGGGCCTAGTTATAGGTGTGACATCTCACTCTGGCCCTAGGGATAGCTCCATTTCAAATGGGTCTTCACCGGGGCAGGCTGTAGATGGCAACAGGACTTTGAAGGTTGTCAGCTGGAACATAGCTGGTCTGGCACGTAACATCGACATACCCGAATGGTACTCATTGACTGAATCATTCGGGATATGTATCTTCCAGGAAACTTGGTGCTTGGAGCCCCGACATAAAGTGGGCTATACCAGTTATTTTGTACCAGCTATCCCATCGCCCGGAGGGAGAGGTCGCCCTTCCGGCGGCCTACTAATCTGGGTAAACATCTCTTTGGGTTACTCTATCCGGTGCATAGATACTAAGTCCCTCGACCTACAGAGACTAATAGTTAGAGGGCCACGTGGGGGGAGGGCGCTTGAGATTCTTAACATTTATGTTAGAGGTTCTAGGGGTGGTATGTCGACATTGTCCCTTATGGGCGTCGATGACGAGCTTAGGTCTTGTGGTGTCGATTCGTTCATCTTGCTTGCTGGGGACTTTAATTGTACTTTTGAACCCCTAGCAGCGGAAGATATACTGGGTATCCAGGAGGACGACACTAGGAGAGGCATCCCCCATCTTTCAGTACCACCGATTAAGGGTAAACAACCTTTACAACGAAACTTTTACAACGCAATGCCATTACATCGCGGTCTTTACAACGCAAGTCGTTACAACGACTTGCGCTAGATGGCGCTCTAGGACAAGGAATAGTATAGTTTACTATCCAACACCTTCCCTACTGTACGTAGACTGGAGTTGGAATAGTAAATTATACTACTCCTAAGTCCAGCGCCCTCCAACGCAAGTCGTTGTAACGACTTGCGTTGTAAAAACCGCGTTGTAATGTACCGCGATGTAAATTTATGCGTTGTAACGTCATACATCCCCGATTAAGAGATGGACCCAAAGTGTCATTGATCTTAATGCTCTCTCCTTGGAACACAGTGTAAGGGCTGTAAATGGCAGGACAAAGTCAGATTCTTGTGGGGCACATACATTCAACAGGGTTGGCCAATCCTCCAGAATTGATTATCTCCTGTTGAATTATAAACTTTGGGGCCACTTGATGGATATGGTGGTTCTTCCTTCCACTGATAGCGACCACAATCCCCTGTCCTTGTCTTTGTCCCCTTTGTGGACTGTAGGGTCTAATGAACTAACTCCACATGATTGGAGGTCAACACGTGAAGTATGTCCTTCAAATTGTGGGAAGCGGCTAAGATGGAGGAACATTGTTGGCAATGAGGATAAGATGCTGGAAGCAAGATCAATTATGGTAAATGTCCTGTCCAGCGTGGACCTTGCCACAACTAGTGCCCATGAGATTTCCACATTGTTTGTGCAAACCACTAAAGCTTTGGGCGACCTTTTTTTAGTTCGTAATGCAAGCACTAGGGCCAATAATAGATGTCGCCCAAAGGGCAATCCTGGCTGGTATTCGCCTGCTTGTCGTAACGCCAAAAGGGATCTAATTAATGCAGTTAAACTTAAGGACGGTGGTCTGATTTGCACTGCTAGGAAAAGTTATAGAGGTGCCATCTCTAGGGCAAAGCTAGAGTGGGATTAACCAGTTTTGGTGCGATCTGAAACTGGCAAGCTCCGCTAGGGATTCGAAGGGCTTTTGGGAATTGATTAGAGCCAGAGATAAACCTGTGGACTCGCTTATAACATGTAATATCCCTGAGGCCTCGTGGTTTGACCACTTCTCCCATTTATATAATATAGTAACGGACAATGGGGAAGTTCCCATTGATGCCCCTCTATTGGACCTCCGTGAGCCGAGCTTAGACTCTAGGTTTACGGCCAAGGAAGTGGTGGATGCAATTAAGTGTCTTGTCCCTAACAAAGCTGCGGGGCCAGATGGCCTACCAGGGGACCTGTTACGCATCAACCCGATAGAATGGGGGCAACTCATTGCCTCACTATTAAATGCTAGTTTTTTAGATGCAGCTTTCCCAGAATCCTGGAGGGGCGCTGAGGTCGTCCCGATCTTCAAGAAAGGGTGTCGGGACGACCCAGCAAACTATCGCCCCATAAGTTTATTAGACTCCACGCAGAAGGTGGCAGGAAAGGTGGTCCTGGGGAGGATTTTACAGTGGGTAGAGGAGAAGGGTATTCTGTCCGATTTCCAGGCAGGCTTTAGAACAGGTACTGGGACTATTGAGCAAACATTCCGGTTGTTGATGCTCTTCTGGAAAGTGTTTGTTCTGGGCAAAGGCAGTCTGTATCTGGCATTTATAGATCTGCGGACTGCCTTTGACCTGGTTCCTCGTAGCCATCTCTGGAGGGTGCTATCTGGGCTGGGTTTGCCCCCATATTTATTGTCCCTGTTAATTAAGATGCACGCTGAAAATTTTGCGCAGATTAGGTGGGGAAACCAGGATCAAAAGACATCACGAATACCTGTAAACAGAGGTGTCCATCAGGGATGCGTTCTTGCCCCCACTCTGTTTTCATTGTATGTTAACGGAGTGGTGGACCACCTTTTACAAATCCCTTCAGATGCCCCATCGTTGGCAGGCAGGAGGGTACCTACCCTCCTGTTTGCAGACGATACCTTACTGATTTCTAAGACCCCGGTAGGGCTACAGAAACTTTTAACCAGTTTTCAGTCCTTTTGTGATTTGAGGGGATTATAAATCAATACTGGTAAGACCAAGTACCTGGTCTTGAATCCCCTAAAGAAGATTGGCAGGCCACCCACACTAAAATCAGTTTCCCTAGAAAGGGTTAAAGAATTTGATTATTTGGGAATTCGCCTCTGTGACACTATGAGATGGAATTGCCACCTCCATAAGATGTTGTTGAACCATAAGAGGGTGGCGGGGGCATTACTTAAAGAACAACGGGCCTCCTCCCTCACGCCAATTGCCCCGGTACTTGACATCTATAGGTCAAGAGGTGTGAGTGCGGCGCTCTATGGGGCGGAACTTTGGGGTGTGCAAAATGTGGACCAGCTGTCCTGCTCTGAAAATAAATTTCTCAAGGACCTAATGGGGCTCCCATACAGCACCCCAACCTTACCTTTATTGCTTGACATGGGTAGTTGTCCCATTAGTGATCAGGCAAGGATGCGTCCTCTTCTTCTTTGGGCTCGCATTTGGAGAGTCCCTGAACTGGCAAGCTACGCAGACGGTTTAAAAGAGATCTTATCGATGCCTGGCTGGGCCAAAATTAGATGGTTGAGGGAAGTTAAGCGACTACTCATAGAATTGGGTCTAGAAGAAGCTTGGCAGTCAAGAACAGCTCCCCCTAAGTCTGTCTTGAAGAAACTGTATTGGAGATGGGTGATAGACGGGCGAAATACTAATCCTAAGCAATGCAGGTCCACTGCTGAATTCCTATTAGTGAAGGAGGTCCCATTCCGTGAGCCCTATCTCGATATTATATCAAAATCCAGAGATAGGGCATTGTATTTTAAATTTAGAGTAGGAATACTTCCTGTGGGTGAACTAACTGCTAGATGGAAGGCCCCAGCCCAGACTACTCCTTTATGTCCGCATTGTATGTCAAGGATAGAGTCAGTTCCCCACTTCCTATTCGAATGCCCTGCCTATGAAGCTCCTCGACGCAGGTGGTTGAAACCTCTTTGTAGAGAGTTAGGCACCAGACACCATAGGGAGGCCTTGCGAATTTTGAAAACAGACTCACGGCCCCTTTTTGCCTGTGGCCTGGCGAAGTTTCTAAGCTGGGCATGGTCGATTAGATCAAATAGGCTTTTGTATCTTGTTTAATCCTGGTTTTACAATGTATTCCTTTTATGTAATTTATTGGCGCCTTCGCATTATGAATTGTATGTATCTTTTGATATGAATTGGCTCCTTTTATCGTTTTTATAAAATGTGTGTGTATATGTATTGCTTTTAAGACATGCTATTTGTCGAAATAAAGCCTTTCCACGTTCTGAATGGTTGATATTGTGTGGCCTATATGGGAAGTATTGGGTAAATGGTCGGAAATGTGCTACAATCATTTCATTGCAAAAATGTTGTAGTGCTTAAGTATGAAGTGAAAATGTGAGTTTCACAAGAGACAAAGCTGCATTTTGAGACATGTGCCTTCTTGCTGGTTGTAGGTTTGTAGTCTGGCGTATATAAAAACTATTAGGTATCATGTGGGTGGCTCAGAGGAACGCTCCAATTGTATGACAACAATGTTGAGAATGGCTTATGCATGTAGTGCAGCAGAACAATATCATAGATGAAGTCAAACATGTGGATATGTATCATCATCTTCTAATTTGACCTATGTGTGATCATCTGTGTGGGAACAGCAAGGGTAATCCCAAGAATATTCACTGGGGCTACCCCTGGCAATAGTCAAGATTCCTTTAATATAGCCATGAAACAGAGACCCTTCAACCGCAGAAAGTGATACTATCTGACAAGCAGTACTCTCCCTATAAATCAGGCACAATAAAGACATACAAAAAATGTGCTGGATGGCAAAGTAGATTGACCCCAATCCAACTACATTGCTTGCATATCTCACAGTGACTGACTCAGGTGTTCTCCAATTTCCTAGTTACTTTTCCCTTGTTATGGCAGTCAATAATAATACACTGAGGTCTACTTTCTTAAATGTAGTTCTTTAGTTTAATTTTTGAGAGAAAACTCTCTAAGAACAAGAGATCTGAACTCCACAGAAACAACAACATACTGTCCAGCACCATGCTTATCTTAGTACAAAAAAAGTACTTTAGTCTCACAGCAAAATGAAACACTGCACAGTTCACATAGGAATACATTAAAAAGGTTGTAATCTTATCTATGAATGTCAGTGAAGTGCAACACCTCCAAAGGCACCTTCTCCCAGCTCTAGGAGTTTTCCTAATTTCTCTGACCCTCATAAGTAGCACAAGAATAGTCATTGATTAACTGGCTAATGTGTAGATCAGTTAAACAGTTTGTGCCTCAGTGAGTTCACAGAGTCAGTCAATGGTTCTTAACAAAAGCCTTCTCTCTGCACTTTCACTTTCTCAGTCTTCTCATTTATAGGCTCTATTTTACCAATCTGGTGAAGATGAGGTTATTGAGGTGTTGGCAGGTGCACTTTGTGAACCTGCACCTGCAGTAGTGACTTTGATGATACAGGAGCTCAGGCGCAGTTTCACTGGCAGGCGCTCGTCTTTGCCAGGTGCGGCCTTCCAGACTGGATGCAAATGGGTGCTTGGTATCAGCCGTTGCAGCCCCTGGCCCAGATCTCCAGTGGGTGTTCATCTTCAGCAGTTGCTGCCTCCCAGGATGGATCAGAGCTTCTTCATCAGTGGCATCAATGGCTGCCATTGGCATGGCAGTTTCAACTTCAGGCAGCAGCACAGTAATCTCTCAATTCATAATATAGATTCAAGATGGCACAATGTTGCTCTTTATTTAGGTGTCTTGGTGCAATTCACTACTAGAACTGCTCAGGGAAACCAGGATACGCCTAACACCATGGGTCGACCCCTCGCTTCTCACCTCAGCGGTCAGCTTCTTCTGGGTGACTTGCCAAGGTACATGCTGAGCTTCTTCTTCAGGACAGTCTCTCCTCCTTAGGGGCGGCTACTCTGTAATGGCAGAGGAGCATTACCCCGCTGCCGGAACCAGCATGAAAACATGTAAAATAAAATAATAATAAAGCAATTAAAAAAACTGCTTTATGATCATTGTATTTTACATGTAGGAGGGAGCCACAGTCGATACTTGAGGGCGGGCCATCAGCAGCAGGAGGAATGATGGACACAGGGCACCAAGTGCACATGTTGGTTTGGCCAGCCGCCTTAGAACGGCCACACCGACATGCGCACTTGGATACCTCCAGGCTGTTTCTTGGAGATATCAGCAGGGCTTGGGAGCACAGGCTCCCAGTCCCTGCTGGAGCATAAAGCCAGCCCGCTCCGCCCAATCTTAGCGCTTCTCTCATGCTGAGTAATAACAGCATGAGAGCAGTGTCTGGATTGGCGCAAGGGAGTCTGGGAGCTTGTGTGCGCAGCTCCTGAGCATCAGGCGTGATGTCGTGGAAATCACATTTTAATTGTAGGGGCGCATTATAATCACATGCACCAGCATATAATTTTTCATCGTATTAACGTGAAGTGTTAGTATCTTGAAATGCATTAACTCAAAACGTGATGTGTGTAGGCCAATGGAAAGTAATGTGGAGAATCAACGTAGAAGGTGAATGTAACTAGCAGAAAACATTAACGTGAAGAACTTGTGTTGTGAAACTGAAAATTATTCATGTAATAAACGCATTTATTTAGTTGTGTCATTTTAAATGTCGTTAAGTGCATTAGTTGAATGTGCCTTATTTTCCTATGCAAATTCGTAAGGGCCCATATGCTGTACTCTTATGCTAGCTGAATCTTGTAGGCCTGAAATACAGTTCCAGGGAAGCTCTCGCTTTAGAATTAACAGTCTGAAATTTATGTGTGCTGTGAAATTTGTTCTTCCTCACATTTTGTATTGCAGGTGAAAGAAGCGTTCTCGTTAGGTAGAATATTGTCTTTGTTTTACTAGTCAGGCAAGAACAAAAGAAGTTACAATCATGTTGCTTGGGTCGATAAAGGAAGGTCGTTGTACTTCACACGGGAGAAGGCCTGGGAACCAAGAACAAATTGTTGCAAGAGAAGAACACAGTTGTCCTATGGAAAACTACCTTTAGAATTATACCCAGGTGGGCAGACACAGACACCCAATCGCCAGGGCTCCCTGATTCTTACCATTGGAACCACTCACCTCAGTTGGTGTATAATGAGCACGATGGAGACAATAGAATCAGAAGGCATGGTGTTTATTATTCCAGCCCTTCCCCCATACTACTTATTTTTTAACAGTGATAGGAAGAACTTGAATCAAACTAAACAAGGGTAATATATATGTGAATAGAAAACAGAACTTTAACACATCAATCATTTGACTGTATCCAGTGTCATAGTTTACTCACTAAAATGTGGTGCAACGAGAAAGTTATGGACCTTGAAACAAGGAGTTCTGCTCTGTGGTATTGATGCTCCTGCATCACCAAATTGCAAATAGTTTCTTCCTATGCTTTTGTCCCTTTATTTGCAATGATGTGGTGGAGGTTGAAGATCCATTGAAGGCTTGAGCTAGATGCCTAGCTCCGGCTCAGCTTGAGAATCCTTTGGATCCTTGAGCCCAAAACGAGCCAAGCCTTGATGTTGCTTCTGTCTCCCACCCACGCTCTCACTTCATGCACCAAGAATTAAAGACAAAGCATTAACGTATGACTTTTAAATGAGAGAGGAAAAGAGATACCAATCTACGGGCTGAATTGAACAGTGCAAAAGCAAAGAACTTGGGATCAATCCTGGCTTCCCTGTTCGACCAAATTGTGTGATCCTAGGCAATTGTTTTATTTCACTTTGCCCCCTTTTTCTTCATTGAGCACCTTGAAATGAGTTCAGAATTAAAATTTTTAGATGCTGTTACTAATGGGGCGTTGCCCGCAACATGGGTTGAAAGTGTGATCATCCCAATTTTTAAAAAGGGCAATAGAGCTAGTGCTAAATTTTATCGATCGATTTCCCTCCTTGACACCACATTCTAATTCATGGGCAGAATTTTACTTGCTAGGTTGGAATGTTGGGTGAAGGAGGGGAACATATTAACTGAAACACAATACGGTTTCAGAAAGGGAATCGGATCGGTTGAACAATGTATAAATTTGGAGCTACTCATAGGAAAATACACACGTGCAAAGGAGGGTTCTCTCCACCTTTGCTTCGTTGATCTTTCCAGCGCGTTCGACTTAGTAAACCATACTATGTTATGGCAAACGCTGGAAGGGATGGGTGCTCCAACTAATATCATTAGTCACCTGTCTCAAACTTATGTCCATTTAACATCAAAGATACGATACGGACCAACAGGGGAATGCACAAAGCACTTTAAAGTTACCCGAGGGATTAGACAAGGTTGCGTTCTCGCACCACTTTTATTTTCATTATATATTAATGGAGTTGATTTTTCGCTGCAGGGTCTTAAAGCTAGTGCCCCTATTGTAGGTAAATGCCTAACACCTATTTTATTATATGCAGATGATGCAGTCCTGATTTCCAGGACTGCAAATGGTCTTCAGCTTTTGATTGATAACTTTACCGAGTTTATGACTGATAAAGACCTAGCAATTAATCTATCTAAAACCCTTGTCATGACCTGCGGGAAATATAAAACTAAAAGTAGTACCCACTTCATAAAAGGTGCATCCATTGAAAGGACTTCAACCTTTTCTTATCTAGGATTACTTTTTACTTGTAAAGGTACTTGGAATGCACATATTAACCTAAGCAAGTTGAAATGTTTAAGGACAAGTGAGGCTATTTTTAGATTCTCACAAAAAATAGGTAATAAGCCTGTGAGAGAGATTTTAAAACTTTATGGGAGTAAATGTGTATCTGGGGTATGCTATGGTGGTGCCCTCTGGGGAATGGCAGATACCTCTATATTGCAAATAATACATAATTCCACTGCTACTAATATTGTCCATAGAGAAACAGATGTTCCCTTTTTAAGTGATTTGATTAGCGTATCCACCATTAATTTATGGGCGTCGTATTTAGACGAAGGAAGAAACCCATTTTGCCAAGGAAATAAAATACAATTGTCTTAGTCTTGATTATTAGAAGAAGATACCATGGTTAAAATACGTCCATGATCTCCTGATTGAGTGTGACGTGAATCCTGTTTTTAAAGACTCATTGATTATTGAGAACTTTAGTAAGGGGGAGCTTAAAAATAGACTCCTCGGTCTAAGAAGATAAAAAGGGAAGCAGGGCTATGTACTAAATCTAATGTCAGATTATACTGTGAAGGGCCCTTTTAATTAGGCACCCAACCCTATCTTATATTTATTAGGAATACCCAACACAGATTTTATCTGACTAGACTAAGGCTACGAACATTGCATTTTCAGATAGCATTTCCTAAGAAGGGCAACTGGAGTGCAAACCTTCCAATGTGCCCTTGCGATGGTAAATCTGCCCAAAGCACATTGCACTTTATACTGTTTTGCAACTTTTACAGGGATCTTAGGAAATCAATTCTGCGCTCACTTTTTATTTTCAATAAGTTGTACTCATATAAAACCGCTTTTTATTTTATATGTAAATTAGATCATGTTACGATGTGTAATGCGGCAATTTCCTTCACTCAATTAGCAATTAAGCGAAGGAAAATGCTCTCATATTTGGAATCACTTGTCTATGAGACTGATTAGTTGATCAAATGTTTGGGTTTTATTTCAAGTACCTTTTTAAGATCATCGTAATTCTATGTACCCCACGAAATGTTACTGACTAATATGGTGTTTATACATAAAAAATGAAATATGTATCCTTTTTAATAAATCTTCTTATGAGGGGGGAAAAAGGGGATCGTAATATGAAGAAATGTTTTATTATGTAGAATGCTTTTATGGATATTTTTTATATACCGAATAAAGCTTGTTTTGACTTTGAGTTCAGAATTGTGCGATGTACGAAACCCTCCCTTGTGTTTGATAGTCTATACTGTTTCATGTATAACAACAACATAGGCCACGCAGAGGGAGCACATGACAAAGGTAAACAACCTTTACAACGCAACTTTTACAACGCACTACCATTACAACAAAACTTTTACAACGCAAGTGGATTTACAACGCATGCCATTACAACGCAAGTCTTTACATCGACTTGCGCTAGATGGCGTGCTAACATTACAAATAGTGTAGTTTACTATCCCAACACCTTCCCTACTGTTAAGTGGACTGGAGTTGGAATAGTAAATTACACTTTTCTAATGTTAGCACGCCCTCTAGTGCAAGTCGATGTAAAGACTTGCGTTGTAATGGCATGCATTGTAAATCCACTTGCGTTGTAAAAGTTTCGTTGTAACAGCACGCGTTGTAACAGCACGCGTTGTAACGTCATACATCCCATGACAAATGACTTGCATTCAGTATTCAAATGGCATTGTCATCAGGGCAGAGGGAGGCATGAATGTTTCTAAGTTCATGTTTGAAAACAACCACTTTTAATAAACACCTCTCAATGCAGTGATTTAAGCTGATTTTCTTTTTTTTTTTTTTTACATATTTTCTTGGGTATTCAGTAGGCATACAAAATATGAATCACTGGTTACAGTTGCGACAGCTGAAAAGCAAAGAAAAATTAATAACTACAGAAATAAACCCCGTCAATTACGGTTGCTCATTACTCCCAATTGTGGGATAGGATAAGAGAATGAAACATAGAAATGGCCCGATCTCCAGTCTCGTCAACCGCTTACATGGTAACGGCATAGTAAAGTACTTTATTGATCTACAGGGATCTCTTCTGTTAGTCCTTGTATTCTCTGTGCAACTCAAGCCCTCCCGCAACTAATGCCCCACCCTCCCCTCCGGCGTGTCGCTTATGATTGACCCATATCTTTGTACACTAGGGCTGCCCTATGTTTCGATCCGTCCTTCGCTCTCATGAGAGTGTGCCGTTGGATGTTTGGCTGGGGGGCACGTGAGGTAATGAGCCTGGCCTGATGTGAGGTTTGGTGGTGGTGCTTGGGGGCTAGTCGCCATTGCAAGGGACCTCTTCTACTAGACTATCTTCCCTGTCCTCATCTGGGTGTTTTAGGAGCTCCACCAGTGCTACCCATGCCCTGGCTGTTTCCAATGTTTTCTCGCTCCCTGTCCTTTTTGCTATTTGCATTCTGACTGTTCCCTTGCATTCTGCCCATTTGACAAATTCTCTCATCCATCTAGTTATATTAGGGCCGCTCCTCGCTTTCCAGTGATTGGTGATATCCCTTTTAGCCAATACCATCCTCAAGTCCAAAAACGTACTTGTGACCCTTGTTCCTGGCTGTATGGGGGAACCAGTGAAGCAGGTAATAACCTGGAGTCGCTTCAACTTACCTATCTGTCACATTCTCCAAGACTGTGATGACCCCCTCCCAGAAGCTGCTCAAATGTGGGCAATACCAGAATACCAGAACATATGCAGAAACCCTGCTCCCTACATATTACAGCGGGGGCAAGCGGCTGATTGGGTACAAAGTATTCGTTAACCTTACCTGGGGTGAGGTACGCTCTGTGCAAGACACAGAAGAGGACTAGCTGGAATCTAGCGTTCTTGGTGCTCTTCCAGGCTCTCTCCACTAGTTCCCCCCATAGTTTTTCAGCTATAGCCTCACCCAAATTCTCCTCCCATTTGAGATGCAACGCAGTCAAGGGTTGTAGCATTTCATGCGTTAAGCGTCTATATAGGCAAGTAGCCGCATTAAAGGTTCCTGCTGCTCTCACTACCTATTGGCAGACTGATAACATCTGGGGTTCAGATAGCCCTTCCTGCCAGTGTTTTCGTATGGCTGCGTAAGAGCTGTGTGTAGGAGAAAATCTGCCCCTGGGAGGTCATATCTCTCTCGGAGATCATTAAAGCGGAGCATAGCACTTTCTTCATACAGATCCCCTAGGGTGGATATTCCCACTTCTCTCCAGGCCTAACCTACGCCAAGTCCCCCCGTGGGGCAGAGCCTCACACATAGTCAGTGGGATTTCAGGTGCGTAGGGGCATCGGATCCGTGCTCATGGCAGGGTCCTATCCCAGCATTTACGCACTGTAAGCAAGTCAGAAGGTATCCAATGACCCCATATGGGGAGCTTTAGCAGCATCTGTGATAGGAGCCGCAGTCTCGGGGCATCACCCCACTGGTCGCCCGTCCCCCTGAGTCACCCTGCCACACACTTCGTGAACCACTGCAGCTGTGCCGCAAGATAGTGGGCCTCAAAGTCAGGCACAGCTAAGCCTCCCTCCGCTCTGGGGTGCATCAGGGTACTGAGTGCAACCTTTTGTCTTCCAGTTCCCCATAAGAACCCCATGATCATGGTTTTGAGCTGGGTAAATAGTCGGGCCGGTATCCATATCAGCACTGTGCCAAAGTAATACAAAAGTCTTGGCAAAGTTACCATCTTTAGGAGGGCCACTCGGCCCGCCAACGATAATAGGAGGGTCCCCCAGAAGTCAAAGTTACTTTTGGTGGCTCGCAGTGCTCTTCCTATATTGACCTCCAACAGGTCCCCTTGAGCATGGTATATTTGGGTGCCCAGGTAAGTCAGGCATTTATCCTCCCACTTCACACCTTCTATCTCTGGCGGCCCTATCCTGTTTGTCCCAGTCGAGAAGAGACATTACTTTGCCCAATTTACTCCAAGCCCCGCCACTCTTCCCAGGGCATGCAGGGGCTCCTTAGCTCCGCGGAGTGCCTCTCTCGAGTCAGCTAGGAACATAAATAAGTCGTCCGCATACAGCACTATGTATTGGATCTGTCCTGACACCATACGGCCCTGGTAGTGCTGGCCCGATCTAGCACGGGTTCCCAGTGGCTCCATCGCTAGGACAAACAGTAGAGGTGACAGCGGGCATTCCTGTCTCGTTCCTCGAACCACCGTGCAGGCTTCTGAGATCAGTCCACCCGTCCTGACCTTAAAAGTGGAGTGGTTGTACAAGAGAGACGTCCATTCTACAAACTTTGCTCCCAACCCGAATTTCCGCATCACTTGAAAAAGGTAAGGCCATTCGAGGCTATCAAATGCCTTTTCGATGTCAGCTGTGAAAATGGTTGCCTCCTCTTTCTGGTATGTGTCCACCTCTAACATGCGTAGGAGCCGTTGAACATTCATCACCGTGTTTCTGGTGGTGATAAAGCCTGCTTGGTCTTTATGTATCAACGTCGACATAAATGGTAGAAGTCGGGAATCCAGTATCCGGCTCAGGATTTTTTAATCTAGATTAAGCATGGAGAGTGGCCGGTATGCTGTTCTATTCCAAGCCGGCTTTCCGGGTTTGAGCAGCGGAATAATTACCGCCTCTCTGGTAGATCCAGGCAATCGCCCTTCCTGCCTCGCCCGATTATAGAGAGCCACCAGCCTGGGAGCCAATATTTCGACGTAAGCCGAATAAAACTCCACCGGTAACCCATCTATCCCTGGCGTCTTATTTCCGGCCATGTACTTAATGGCCCATCTCACCTCACCAATCTCTATGTCTCTGCCTAGGTTGTCCACAGTCTCCCTGTCTAAGCCTGGAAGCTCCACTTCTATAAACCCAGCTATACCCTTGTCCGTTGGGGCCAATCTGCTCTGATATAAGTCAGTGTAGTATTTCAGGAACTGGATGTTAATATCCTGCTGTCTATAATGGGTCTCGCCCATTTGACCTCGGAGCTCCAGTATCGCTGTCCCTCTCCTCGCTGGGTTAGCCAACCAAGCAAGTAGAGTCCCGGACTTGTCCCTCTCAGTGTGGGCTCGGGTTGCATAATTTTTGTATTTGAAACAACGCAGTCGCTCCACTTGCGTTGCCATTGTTTCTTTAGCCTCCAGGAGCTCCGCAAGCTTATCGACACTCTCTGGTCTTTCTTTCTCGAGCTTGCGGAGTTGCTGTTCTGCCCACTGTATGTCCTGCAATAGAACCTACCATGCCCCCATCATGTCCGCAATGCAACAACTGCTGATGACAGTTTTAAAGGCGTCCCATTCTATAAGCGGGTTCGTCACTGTATTAACGTTATCTAAAAAATAGTGATCGATAGCAGTGCCCACTGTA
The DNA here is from genome assembly GCF_964204655.1 of Triturus cristatus. Taxonomy (NCBI): domain Eukaryota; kingdom Metazoa; phylum Chordata; class Amphibia; order Caudata; family Salamandridae; genus Triturus; species Triturus cristatus. Next base: position 874,672,884 of record NC_140591.1, on the reverse strand, counting down.
GTATGGAAGACCTGGTCTTCTAGTACCTCCGGCCTCAGGCGCCAGATGGGAATTTTGGGCCTTGCACGGGTCCACTGCAGGCACAGCAACAGCGGGTTATGGTCTGAAACCGTTCTGGCCAGGTATTTGCTAACTCTGACCCCCCCCACGCACATCCAGAGAACACAATATAGCATCTAAGCGAACATGGAGCTCATGCATCGCTAAAAAAGGAATAGTCTCTCTCCCCCAGGATGCTGGGACCTCCAGGTATCTATCAACCCCCACCTCTGCTGCCATTTTAGTCAGGCCCCCGCAACTTTATGTATGGGAGCATCGGGGAGTGGAGGATGAGAGCGGGCCACCCAATATCAGTCACACAATTAAAATCACCACCCAGCATCACTGAGCCTGTCAGAGCCGAAGCCAGTTTCTTGAGAGTTGCGACAGATATGCAGGTTGTTCCGTGTTAGGTGCATACAAACTCCCAAGTGCTATGCCTCTTCAATCTAAGCGCCCGAGACTACCACAAATCTCCCCTCCGGGTCAATTATCTGTCTAGTACATTGAAAGGGCACCCCCACCGTCTCCCAAATCAGAAGCCCCCTGGCGAAGGCTGAGTAATTGGTATAAAACACTTGCCCCCTCCACCTACGTTGAAGCGCAGCACTTTCCTTTGCCGTTAAGTGGGTCTCCTGTAACAGCGCAATTTGCAACCCCATCCAGATCATGTATGCATGAATTTTATGGTGGCGCAGCATAGTGTGCATCCCCCGGACATTCCAAGATAAACACTTAATACCTATGGTGGATACCATTGTGGGAGGTGGGTCACACCCCTAGTGATTTTCCCTAAAGCAACACGCCTGGCCCAGAACAACAATCCCTGAACAAAATGAACCCCCCAACTCCCCCTCCCCAAGTCAGGTACACACAAACTAGTAGCCATACACACTTAAACTTAGTAGTAGGAAGTCTTTGGTAGTGGTGGGGTTATGTAGCTTACCCTACTGGGCCCGAAACTCCTCCAGGCCGCACCCCCCAACATCGTGACTTGGTCGGCAGACCCAGTGTTCATGCCGTCATTTGTCTGCTTCCATGTCCAGCTCGCAGCATGAGTCACACTCTGCTTCTCGGAAGTCTTCCAAAGCACTTCATGGGTCAACCCCCTTAGGCAATTTTGTCCGCCGTTTGAGGTGTAACTTCTGGCAATTCAGTCGCAGAGACTTCATTTGCACTAGCTGTCAATGAGCTTTCAGATCTGTCCATGTCGGGACCGCTTCTGCTCGAGCCAGGGCTGGTGCCTCCTTGGCTAAGTTCCGCAATTGTCTGCAGTGCTTTGCGCCGCTCTGAACGGCGCTCCTTGGGAGATGGAGCTCTAGTTGAATGCCTGCTCTTGTTCAGATTTTTCTGTGTGAAGTCTGGGGATGAAGTGCAACCCTCTCGGTCCCGGCGGGATTCTAGCCACTCCCATGCCTCTTGCGGAGTAGTGAAGAACTGTACTCCTGATTTGTCAGTCACCTGGAGGCGCGCTGGGAACATCATTGCATATGAGATCTGCGATTGCCAAAGCTTTCACTTGAGGGCCAGGAATGACGCCTGCTGGAGTTGCACTTCTCTGGTAAAGTCTGGGAAGATCATCACTTTATTATTACCCATCTGTAGGTCCTGTTTTTGCCGGGCTTGTTGAAGAATATGGTCCCGGTCCCTGAAGTGAAGGAGTCGCGCCACAATTGGCCAATGGGGGGCTCTTGGGTTGGGTGCCTTCGCTGGGACTCTATGAGCTCTCTCCAGTGCATAAAAGGGGGAAAGTCCCTCTGGGGCAACCTCCGCTCTAAGCCAGTCCTCAAGGAATCGCACTGCATCTGTGCCCTCCGCCCGCTCCGGAACCCAAACTATGGGTTGGCTGATTCTAAGGGATCTTCCCTCACTGTCCTCTGTTTGTACCTCTAGGACCTTGACATTGGCTTCCACGATTTTCTGCAATCTCTGCAAAGTAGACACCGCTTCCGGAATGTCAATGATGTGCTTTTTCATTTTTTTTTAGCTTGCAGTGATTGTCTTTCAGCAGATTAAGGTCCGTTCCAATCGAGTCAATTTTGGTCCAGCGCCTCTCTGGAGGCCGTGATGGCCTGCATGATGTGTGCTAGGGTGGGCCTCATGGGGGCAATATCCCTCCCCGTCTCAACTGTTTCATCATCATCATCCGTCTGATGACCAGCACTCCTGTGCTGAGGGCAGCGAATCCCTTCTTCTTGGGAACTGTCCTCATGTTCGACTTCCAGCACTCACCCCTCGGGGGCCGGTTGATTCACCCACCCAAAAGGTATGCTGTTGGTGTGCCCTACTACCCCCTGGATCGGTAGAGCCAGACCAAGCATAGAGTTCTGGTGTTCCAATGGAGTCAGTTGTTCCGTATGCTTAGGCGGCCAGGGGGCAGCGCAGTCGACAGTTCACCCAGGGCCTGTATATTCCGGTGCTTCACTGACCGCACCTTCTCAGTAATTCACCCCCTACTGCCACTAGGTCCACACTGTTCCCTCTGACATCGAGACCAGGCCAGTTCCACGCGCTCCACTGTCGCTCTCCTCAATTTAGTGGACCGCCGGTTCAGGCACCCTTCAGCCCATTACTCTTCCTGGCGTATAGTATTGATAGCCTCCTCCTGCAGCTGTGCTATGAGCGCTTCCCTCCAAGCGACACAATTCAGGGTGGGGCCCAGGGTTTACCGCAGGTCAGGCCGATCTGGGTGTCTTCTGTGGCCTCTCAGGCTTTCGTATGCCAGGGGTTTGAACTGGGGAACAGCGGCCTCCGCAGGCGCTGTTTGATTCCTCCCAGGGTGCTCAAATTGGCATGGGCCCCCCAGGTATGCCGCCTCACCCCTTTAGCCTGTTCTTATCAGGTGCGTCATCGGTGTAATGTAGGCCGCCTGAAGGCCTACGGCATGGGGCAATTATGCGCGCAGAGTAGCGGAGCCGCAGGGGAATGACCGACAGCACACCCGTGCTCCGGCTGAAGACCACGCCCCCGAGCGGGCGGCTTCATTTATTTTACCCCACAGGCCACGCCTGGCCTGCGGATGACGTGCGTCGGCCCTAGCGTAAAATGCTAGACCGTCAAACATTACATCCCTATCCAACTTGGTTTAAAAGAAAATCCCTCCCCACAAAACATATTACAGTTACAACCAGTTCGCAGAAAACTGCCCAGGTGGTGGTACTTGCGTGCCCTTCGTCTGCCGCCTCTGGGTGTTCTTAGCAGGCAAAGTCCTTCAGTCTCTGTCTGGGGCACTCGTTGGGCCTCAGGTTGTATCTTCTTGGCGAGCTCCGCAGTTGCGGACTGGTGGGGGGTCCGTTCTCCGGGGCGGGACTGGCCATCGGTGTCGGGGCGTCCCCAGGACCCCGGGGTGTGGATGTGGGTAGACTTTCTGTTGGCCCTCCCATGGGGCTTACGGGACGGTCTTGAGGTACTTCCTTGAACCACGAGATATTTCGGGACACTTCCTCCCCTCCTCGTTGAGCGGTGACCATTGTCCCATGATTTGCAGTGACTGTCCAATGTCTGGGTTCATAGCCTGTCCTGAACTTTCCTCCGGGGCGGCGGTCTCTCAGGAGAACGGTGGCCCCTGCACAGAGTGTCCTTTCCGTGGCCCGCCTACGGTGGCTGGCGCGCTCATTTTGGCGGGTCCTGCGATCTTGCGTGTCCTCCCCATCAGCGGGGGCGGCGCCCAGCCAGGGCAAGTTGGGAGTAGGTCCCTTCGTGGACCATGGAGCATCAGGGCCCACGGACTCATCTGGGTGGTGCAGTGGGGAGAGCTCCGATATTCTTGCAGGAACTCGTGGAGTCGCTTTTCTGGGTCGGCGTGTTCCACGCTCGCGATCCGGAATACTTTGTTCAACGTGCGCATAAAGCGCTGTACGTCTCCGTTGGCCTGCGGCCACTGGGGGGTTATCCGTCGGTGACGGATTCCTCTTTGCTTTAAGAACGTGGCGAACTCCGCTCCTTGGAAAGGTGGTCTGTTGTCGCTGCGGATTTCCCCTGGGAACCTGAACATGGCAAATATCTTCTCCAGTACTGGTGCCACGTGGGTGAAGGCCGTGGATGTTACTAGCTCCACTATAGGGTATTTCGAGAAGGCATCCACCAGCACGAGGGTGTGCTTCCCCCCCGGGAAACTCCCGAAGTCTATGCTTACCCGTGACCACGGGACTGTGCACGCGTCTTCTGTGATCACTGGCGCAGGTCGTTCCATGCCGCCAGTCAATTGGCACAGCGAGCACCGCCTCACATATTCCTCCACCATGCTCTCCAGCTACGGGAACCAAACCTTCTCCCTCATTCTGGCCTTCATCCTGTTGACTCCTTGATGCCCTCCATGGGCTAGCTGTGTTGCTTTTTGTCGCAAGGCCTGGGGTATTACTAGTCGCGGCCCTCGGAGTAGGATTCCGTCAGGGGTGGCACTGAGTTCATGTCTGATCTGCCACATCTTTGCCGTGTGTTCTCTTTCTTCAGGGCCCCATGAGTTGGCTTGCCGCAGATAGTGTGTCCATGATCCTTCTTGTACCGCTTTTAGCGTCCTGGTGTATACTCCATCCGTGACGGCCGCTTCCTTTATGTCTTCCAGGGTCATGTTCAGTGGGCATGCCGCAGTGGATACCAGGTGCACATACTGTTCAGTTTCCTCGGTGTCTTCATGGGTGACTGTCGTATCCGGATGTCTTGACAGGAAGTCTGCTGGGTTCTTGGCTCCTGGGCGATACACCACTTCCATCTCATACGGTTGTAGCTGGACCGCCCACCTCTCGATGCGCGGCGGGGGATTGGACACGGTCCCTTTGAAAAGCGGTACAAGTGGCTGGTGATCTGTTACCATTGTGAAAGGTTGTCCTTTAAGATAGAGGTGGAAGTGGTGGCAAGCCCACTTGATGGCTAGCGCTTCGCGCTCTATTTGAGCGTACCGTGTCTCGGTGGGCGTAAGGGACTTGCTGGCGAATGACAGGGCGGCCCACCGGCCCGGTTCTCTTTCCTGTGCCAACACAGCACCGAGCCCTACGGGGCTGGCATCGACCAAAACTTCCGTCCGCTTCGTGGGGTCGAAGTATGCGAGCGTGTCTTCACCGAGGAGGGCATCTTTTATGCCTTGGAACGCCTCTTCCTCTTTCGGTCCCCATTGCCACTTTGCATCTGACTTCGTGAGTGCCCGGAGCGGTTCCGCCCGCGTTGCCAGTCCAGGGATAAACCTCCCGCAGTACGTTGCCATGCCCAGGAAGCTGCGCACCTCTGTTGGTGTGGTGGGCGCGGGTGCATTCTTGATGGACTGCGACTTCCGGGGGTCCACCTGGATACCTTCCTGGTTAAATACGTATCCAAAAAACTCCAGGGACGGTTGGAAGAATTGGCACTTCTCTTTGTGTAGGGTGGCCCCGTGTTCTTATAGCCATGCCAGTGTGTTGCGGAGGTGTCTGTAGTGCTCCGCCGCTGTTGCTGAATGGATCAGAATATCATCACTCACGTTTAGCACGCCAGGTAGTCCCGACAGCATCTCCCGTATGGTATTCTGGAATACGTCTGCCGCGGAGGATATTCCAAAGTTAAGTCTTTTGTACCTCCTGAGCCCCAGATGAGTGCTGAACGTCGTGATGTAGCGGCTCTCTTTGGCCAGCGGGAGCTGGTGATACCCCGCGTTGAGGTCGATCTTCGAGAACCACTTTGAGCCATTTACGTCTGCGATAATGTCGTCCATTGTCGGCGTAATATGCCGCACCCGTTTTATGACCTTATTGGGTAGCCTCATGTCGATGCAGAGGCGTATCGCTCCTGGTTGCTTCGGTTTCTCTGCGATGACCATTGGGGACACCCAGGGTGTCGGTCCCGATACTTTCTCGATGACGCCAAGTTTCTCCAGGTTGTCTAGTTCTTTCTCCACCAATGGTCGCAGATGGAACGGGACTCGTCTGTGCCTCAATGTGACGGGGACAACTGTCTTGTCGATGTGCAGCTTGACTGGGTCACACTTGATGTGCCCGAGGCCTCGAAATAACTCAGGGAACTGGTCGAGCAGCTCTTCTACTTGGTGATCATGTACTCTTCGGACGAAAGAGATTAGCCCCAGGTCTTCTGCAGTGTGGCTGCTTATGAGGGTGTCTGCTTCCCTGTCGATGACATGGATCGTTGTCATTACTTCCAGATCGTCAGCCTTCACGGGGACTGTTATTTTTCCTTTTAGAGGCAGGGGAGTGTCGGCTCCATAGGCATATATTCTTGTCTTGGACGGCTTCACCGGTGGGCAGGGTTTTAGGCGTCGGTACTGTTGCAGGCCCATCACATTCACCGTGGCTCCCGTGTCGATCACGGCTTGTACTTCTGTCCCTGCCACGTGCACCACGCATGTCGGTTGGGGTCTGCGGCGCAACTTGAGTTCTCGCGCAAACGAGATCAGGTACGCTTCTTCCTCGTCATCGCCCGACCATTCTTCACTTATGTCTTGATACCTCTTCCCCTTCGCCTTTAGATCGACTTGTGGCCTCCCTTCCGTCACAGATAGTTGTCGTATTGCCTTCGTCGGCGGTCTTCGGCTGCGGAATTCCCGCCCTCTGGTACGTCTCCGGCACACGGATGCGAAATGGTTTGGAATGCCGCAGTTGGTGCACGTTTTTCCCTGCGCGGGGCAGTCTTTCGCTGCGTGCGGCTCGTATCCGCAGTATCCACACTTTTGTTTCAACCCTTCTGACTGTGCACTCCTTTGCGAGTCTCCTCGCGGTTTAGCGCGGAGGGTGTCCGCCCGTTCTGTCTTGATGGGCTCCGTTCGCCTCGCTGGTTTTGTCAGAGCCTGATCCATTTCATTGGCTCGGGCTGTGGACAGGTCATGTGACCTCGCCAGTACTAGCATGTCCTCTAGCGCGATCTTTGGCTGGCGAAGGATAAGGCCCCTTAGTGTCTTGTCCCTGCATCCTTGTATTAGCTGCGCGCGTATTTCTTTTGGCTGATCGTCTTCAGTGCAGGTACTCGCGAGCTCGAGCAGCCGGGCATAAAATACGTCCATCGACTCACCCTCCCGTTGTCGGGCCTGGCGCAATTTGAACCGCTCGAAGTCTGGGTTGAGCTGCGGGTCAAAATGTGCATCAAGGGCGGCCACCGCCGCGTCGTAATCAGCGACGCTCCCGTGTTGGGTAAGTGCTTGAACAGCTTGAATATCTCATCTCCCGCATAGTGGAGGAGCAAAGACCTTTTTATCGCGTCGTCCATCTCCCTGGTTGCGATGAAATAATTGTTGAGGCGCTCTATCCATATTTTCCAACGGGGCGCTGCTGTTGCCGGGTTTACCAGCTCACTGAAAAGGGGGTAGGACCCCCGATGCCGCATGTTGAAACGGGACGTGGGTAGGTGCCACCGCTTGGCCTGGCGCTGCTCCCTGGCCTGGTGCGGCCGCCTGGTTGTTATTGCTCATTGTGCACGCGCCAATGGCTGTAACTAGTGTCTCCGATCAGGTGGCGTGGGGCCGGCAGCGTGCCCCTCCCTTTTTCCCTCTTCTTTGAGCCCTTGGTGCGTGTGCCCTGACTGCGATGGGGCCCCTCTCTCATTGGTGGTTCAGGGACCTGTGTGCCGGCCTTCTCTGCTCCCCACAACACGTCTCAACCACTGTTCAGCGCTGTGTGATGCCCCCAATGCACCTTATGTATGCTACTCCACTTGAATTGCCCAATGCTTGTTTGAAACCATGCACCCCTGTGCCTGTGCGTGAGGATGATTGGTGGCTCACCGCCTTGCTCAGCATTCACGCGTCTGTCCAAATCCGCTCTCCCGCAGGAGCACGTGGGCACAGGCCTTCACCTCGTCTCGGTGCACATGCATGTGCAAAGCTTTCCGGTGCGGGGCTCTCAGATGTGGCAGCGCGCCGTCGCCAGTGCACGCGATTCCGCCTGTCCCCACCTTCGTCGCCAGTGTAATGTAGGCCGCCTGAAGGCCTACGGCATGGGGCAATTATGCGCGCAGAGTAGCGGAGCCGCGGGGGAATGACCGACACCACACCCGTGCTCCGGCTGAAGACCACGCCCCCGAGCGGGCGGCTTCATTTATTTTACCCCGCAGGCCACGCCTGGCCTGCGGATGACGTGCGTCGGCCCTAGCGTAAAATGCTAGACCGTCAAACATTACAATCGGCAGGACCACACTCCTCTTCGCCGCCTGATTGCTGAAGTCCGTTTTACTAGGGCACACACGGATGCCACTCTGGATCGGGCACCCCGCGCCGCTCCGATCTGTGTTCCGAGCTACACAGCTGCCCGCCAGTCTCCTCGCAGCTCAGGACTCACTTGCTGCTATGACTCAGCCTTCTCCTTGTCTCTGCTGATGCCAGAATCCGTTCTTCAGGTCGCGGCCTGTATCTTACCTTTCGTACACGCCTCTGATTCGGGATGAAAATCAGCAGATTCTTCGCTGCATGGGGTCTGTTTGAGTTTCCGCCAGGGTCAACACAATCCCTGGAAGTTCCGTCGCCTGTATTATACTACGGATTGGTGCTCAGGGCTCAGGATTATTGTCGTTGAGGGATACAGCAGACGGAGCTCCGGAGTCCGCTCCCGCACATATCGGCACATGGCCACGCCCCCCCTCAGTGATTTTATCTGATGTACTAAGATCAAAAGCGTCTGCATGTTAAAGGAATACTTTGAATTTTGACTTTACCATATTTTAATGTGTTTGTTGCACAATGTCTTTAAACATTAAGGTGTTCCTAAAGATAAGTTGTCAAGGACGCCGTATGTAAATGCTTGCCCATTTAACAACATTCTGAATGTAGTGCTCTGTGAAGGAAACAGGAGCCCAGTGCTCCTGTTTACTCTGGGGGTGCATGTAAAGGTCAGGAGGCCAGTAAGCTGCCCGGGGGCAAACAATGAGTATCCCTGAGGTGGATGCAATAGCAATAGATCCTTTTGCACATGATTGGAGCCAGTCCTTGCTCTTCAGCCGCCCATCAGCAGCAAATAGTAGAATGTTGAGGGGTGTGTATTAGTCAAAAGGTCAAGCCCTTGCATTTTGTGAATCAACTTATAAGGGATCAACTCTTACGTTTACATGGATTGTGCCCTTAAATAAATCCACAACTTGTCTGGATCACTTTCATTTGCCAGACTTCTCTTAGGGGTACTACCCATTGAATATGAGAGTGTCCACAGCACTGAATAGAATAAATCCCCAATACTGAAATACTTGGGCATCACCCCATATATTAAATTCTCACATAGGTTTATGACTATTTAGTGTGATAAGTTATAAACTGCAAAGATAACATGAAAGATTTATCACTCCCTGACAGTTCTTTTGGTTTGGTAATACAAATATGTGTTTGTCTCTCTTTAGCATTTTGTTTCTGGAAATAAAAGTAGTATTTCAACTGCTAAACTTGAGATAAAGTTGAATGATCGTTAAAGTCAGGACCTTCTTGGAGTGGAGAATTGTGATTGGATAGTATTCCATGATTCTGCTTTTCAAGAGCATATCAAAACAAAGCATCTGCCAAGGAAGATTTAGCTCACACTGACTCATAGATGCAGCAGGTTCTTGTAAAATTGCTTATCAATTCCATGAGTGGTGCTATTAAATTGTCAGATTAAAGCAGTATTTATTTAATTATGAGTTGGCCAGTAATTGGTGTGTCTATAGCTTGCACCCGAAAAGAATTGATGTCAGGTTTGATAATTACCAGCCACTTGCGAGTTTTTCCAGCTAACTGGAATAACATGCAGATTCACCTGACAAAATGTGTCCGGGGACAGGGGTTTTCAACCTTTTTCGTAATATGAGCGACATATATTCAATACAAATCATTCCAAGCTACTAACAAGTACTATGGTTGTTGTAACAGAACATACCAGTGGTCACCTGTGCAGGATTACCAGAAGTGATGCCTTTGGTGCTTAGCTGCTCGCTGGAGAAGCCTGATCCAGTGGATGCAATATTTATCACAATACTCATAATTACCCACATATAAGAATTTGATGGTGAACACGTGTTGAGGGCCTATGTCTTAGTTTTGTTAGGCTAAAGGTATGACTTTCATTGAAATCCACACATGGGCAGTCTGGTGTCTGAATCATAATCTCTTCTTACCTGGCGCTGGCCTTTTCACTGTTCCGTTAGGTTCCATTGAGGTGTTTCTGCTCACACCAAGAAGCTTCGTACTGTCTTGACCTGTTATTTTGGCCCCTAAGGAAAAAAACAATGCTCTGGTTAGTACAACAGTTTGCAAAACTCTTTACATGTTTTAAGTGGGTGTGCAAGTTCGAACTAAAGCTGCTAACCCAGTTAAGTCTAATTAATATCTAAATCTGTGTTTGCAATTCTTGGTATCTTTGAATGGACTAGGTTGAAAATGGTTCACTAACTGTTTCACAAAATTAACAAGCATTGGCATAGCCAATAGGTCTCGCTTTTGGGACCTTCTAAGTATTTAGCCATGTAGCAACATATTTTCCTGGGTGCTACACCATGGTTTGTTATATATTTTCTGTAGACTAATATGAAAGTTTTGCAAACAAAATATTTGTAAAATGTATATCTAATATTTCTGTAACTGAAACAAAAGGAAATGAGACACAATTATCCTAATTATGCTAGTGAATACCTTGCATTTTCTTATTCTAGTTTGTTATGTGTTCAAACACCCATTTGCTAGCAAGAAGCATGCATGCCCCAACTGCCTGTTATTTGTAAATATTAAATGAATTGCTAGTTGTTTGCTAACTATTATGCTTGCACTGAGACAGAGAATATGCAATGCAATAGGTGTTCTCACACTGCTTTAGAAAGAACTTTTGCGTGCAAAACAGAAAATTAGTGAATAAAAGGCGCTATAATGCAGAGAAAAAGCACAGAATTAAAAACCCATTTGCGTGCATAAACTTGCAGTCCTGTGTGTAAAGTTAATCCAAAGCAATGTATCTGCCTAAATTAAATAAAAGCAATAAATGTACCGTAAAGCTGTAATATAAGTTTAAAGGTACATAGGTGCAGCTCAAAAACTTTGTTTTTACGCTGCCTTGTGTAGCATTGTGAATAAATCCTAGTGGATTATCATTTGCCCAGGGGGGTGGGGGGGGGGGGGGGGGGAGAAGGAGCCAAAAGGTCTGCTGTTGTGTGAAAACTTAGCGTGTGTCCTACAGTTGCGAAGGGAAACTAGGAGGAGCTAACGAAGTGAAAAGCAGCCTTGTTAATATAGATCCTAATCTAGCCATCTACAGCAACTGGCTGACAACCCCAGACATCAGAACGTTTTTCAACGCAGTCTTTTCCTTCCCAGTTTGAGCCTGTTCATGTGATGCGTCCCTGCTGGCACTTTGTGTGATCTTTGGCACGCATAGTGCTTAGAAGAGAATACCTTAGTAAATGGACATATGCCCTTGCTTTACGTTGTCACGCAGTATTCCATATTTCGAATAAACACATTTTGAAAGTCAAAGAATACACCAGAGCACTTTACACGTGCACCAGTTGCATTACAGATGGTCACATTAATTTTGTTAGGCACCGGGAGATTAAGTAACTTGCCCAGAAACACAGGATGTTAAGCATCCCTGCCTCGATTTGAACCCAGTCCCCCATGAAAAAAATACAAATGTCTGCTGCGCTTCATACGATTTTATTGTTTAGGCATTGTGAATTTTCCTAGCAATATCACCCTGAGAAAAACTTCTCAGCTGAGGCTTTGCCACAGGCTGTCCATGTAGGCCCCTGCAGGGGGTTTAATTGAAGCCGGTGTCTGCCGGAACACACATTCACTTTACAAAATGCTTACGTGCAGGCTGACAAACGCAGAGATCAGAAAGGTTCTGAACATGTTCTTTTCCTTCCCAGTTTGAATCTGTTCATGTGATGCGTCCCTCCTGGCACTTTGTGTGATCTTTGGCACGCATAGTGCTTAGAAGAGAATACCTTAGTAAATGGACATATCCCCTTGCTTTACGTTGTCATGCAGTATGTCATTTATCGAATAAACACATTTTCAAAGTCAAGGAATGAACCAGAGCACTTTACATGTGCACAAATTGCATTACAGATGGACACATTCATTTTGTTAGGCACGGGGAGATTAAGTAACTTGCCCAGAAACACAGGATAGCCTAGATTCGAACCCGGTCACCCATGAAAAAAAGACAAATTTCTGCTGCGCTTCATACGATTTTATTGTTTAGGCATTGTGAATTTTCCTAGCAATGTCACCCTGAGAAAACTTTTCAGCTGAGGCTTTGTCACAGGCTGTCCATGTAGGTCTCTGCACGGGGCTTAATTGAAGCCGGTGTCTGCCGGAACGCACATTCACTTTACAAAATGCTTGTGTGCAGGCTGACAACCTCAGAGATCAGAGAGGTTCTGAACATGTTCTTTTCCTTCCCAGTTTGAATCTGTTCATGTGATGCGTCCCTCCTGGCACTTTGTGTGATCTTTGGCACGCATAGTGCTTAGAAGAGAATACCTTAGTAATTGGGCATATCCCCTTGCTTTACGTTGTCATGCAGTATGTCATTTATCGAATAAACACATTTTCAAAGTCAAAGAATGAACCAGAGCACTTTACATGTGCACCAGTTGCATTACAGATGGACACATTCATTTTGTTATGCACAGGGAGATTAAGTAACTTGCCCAGAAACTCTGGATGTTATACATCCCTGCCTCGATTCGAACCCGGTTCTCCATGAAAGAATGCCAACATGATTATTATCCCTCTGGCCCCGCACTGCTTCCGAATGTGGGGTTAATGAACATCCCCTGGAGACACGCTGGAAAAAGAACCTTATTAATAATGTTTCTTTCACTCTGCAGCTCTGTGATGGTGTGTGTGTGGCAGTAACTAATTTTATATATGTTTTTAGTAAATGTTCAATTGGCTATAAGCCGTAATGTAAGTTTCACTCTGCAGCTCTGTAATGGTGTGTGTGTGGCAGTAACTCATTTTATATATGTTTTTAGTAAATGTTCAATTGGCTATAAATAAGCGCACCTGACTGTGGCTAAAATGTGAGCCCGATAACAATACTGGCCGAGGTTGTACCCTTTTTAAAGTACATACTTGTCATGGTCCGTAATGTTTGTACTTAAATGTAAAAACCCTTCGTCCAGACTGGAAATTTCAATTTAGGAGGATGTGTGGGTGTGGGTTGTGCTCTCCTTGCGCCTGGGGCTTTTTACCCGAAAAAACGAAAAATTCATTAATCAAGCAGGATGGCTCTGTCTGCCTTCTGCCCTAGTGGCGCCTCTTGTCTGGTTCCTCCGTAATGCTTGCAAATGTTGCATTGTCAAAAAACGGCTTCTAGTCCCGAAGCAAAGCTTTTAATTTAATATGTAGTGTTGCAGTGTAAACTAACTTGCTCCACTTGGACAACAAGGTGCGTTTAGGGGTGGGGGATGTACAAGCAGAGGAGCCCCAAGGAAGCTGACGAAAAGGGAGGGGGTAGTGCAATCCGAGATGACGCGAGGAGAGAAGGGCTGAGAGTCAAGGCAGTGGTGGGTGTAACAATTTTTATTGCTCCCTTACTAAAGGCCTAGGAGTTGTGAAAAAGCAGTGTATTAAACGGACACGCATCAGCAATAGAATGGGCGTACTGTAGATGGTCTAGTGATACTTTTAAATTCATTTTCACAACTATATGACTAAATGTTGTGTGGTAGGGTAATTCCATCAACAAGGCCTTTTTGTGCAAGTAAATCATCACAAACAACCACTGAATGGGCACCTCAATTTTGATAGAGCAATAGCAAGCCCATGGCTGAATTCTATAAGATTGCTACTGGGGAAACAGTCCCAGACCCCCAGCCACCAGTTCCTGTTGAGGTCACACACACCGCAAAGGACGATCATGAAGTTTATATTTCAAGTTGGCCAATGATGATAAAAAGAAGGGGTGAAGTCTCTAGATATAGGTCATCTAACTTTACGAGCCGAGTAGGAAGGAAGGTACAAAATAGGGGAAAGGTAAGGCAGCGAAAAGGGGGAGGACTGAAGTGGTTAATCTAGAATCAGCTGATCATGAGCTGTCGACTACTAAGCTACCGAGTGAAATAGGAATGAGGAGGGTTCTACAAAAGAGTACCAGAGAGAAAGTAAACAAGCATTGGCATAGTCAATAGGTCTTGCTTTTGGAACCTTATAAGTATTTAGTTATGCAGCACAATATCCTTAGTGCAACAACATCAACTGTTGCATGGCTAAACACTTATAAGGTCCCAAAGGCGAGACCTATTGGCTATGCCAATGCTTGTTAATTGTTCTTTCTTGAAGAACTGATGACGTGGGATCCCCTAGATAGCTAACACTGTCTGCAGCCACGGCAACGAATGAAGGTCTGTCTGCTCTCCAGTTGTGAAAAGAAGGGTTGTAAAGAGTCTCAGGATATGGCACCACGCTAAGCTCTAATAATAAGACACCCAGGGCTTTAAGTGGGATGAAAAAACTGGCAGGCGGGGCAGGATCTCTCAAAGGGGTGGGGTCGATGTAATTAAGGGCGTGGCTTAAAAACACGTCAACTAAAAATCTGTGCTTAGCATAGAGCGCCACCCGACTGGTATTTTGCTGCTTCTCTAATTGTACTCAGATATATAATACAACAACTTATATTACACCTACAGCAAGCCAGCACTATTGGCTTTGTCAATGGTGGTTAGTTGCATAAGATAAATAAGTAACAAATACGGCTTCGTTGTATATAATATTGAAAATGCTTCAGTTCTGAAATGATGGGACCATGAAAGAACTATAACGAGTCTCCTTGAAGTTACATCAAAGGCAGTGAAGGGTGGTGCTGCTGAAGAGATAAGATTTATTTTTCACCCTGAGTGTGAGGGCATAAATGGAGAGCCCGATAGGGACCCGTATCAGCATATGCTTTTTAGAACTGTCGGTGGACCCAGCCCTCTTAAAGCCCTAGTCATACCAAGCGCATAAGGCGCTAGACCAAAGCTCATAGCGTAACATACCTATTTAGCTTCCTATTTGAGAAGTAGTTTTCTCCACACAAATATTCCTTACCCACCAAAAATAGACTGCAATAACCCCTTTTACAACGTGATGGTAGGGTGTGCAGCTTTGCTGCCCAGCACACGGTTTGGCACGATGGAGCCTGGCGCTGGGATTCAGGCAGGCCCTGGCAGACACTCTCCTCGGTGCCCACAGGCAGGGCCGCTGGCTACTGCCAGCTTCCTCCTGTGTCACTTAATGATGTTGGGGCTGGCTTGCGAGACAGTGAAACGAGAGACCATGACGCTCTCTTAATCGGATTGTGTTTGGAGAGCTCGAGCGCCTCTGGGCCCCGTCCAAAGGCAGAGGTGCTGAGGGTGGGACGCGGCCTGCTGCCAGCAGCGCCCACAGCCTAAGAGCCTCTAATTGTCGGATAGGTCAGCTGCTGAGCATTAGTCTCCGCCCCTTTACCCACACGACCAACATAAGGGGGCAGAGAGGCGGCGGCACCCAGGTAGCACTGCGGAACGCCTGTTCGTGCCATGTAGATCCGGACACTGTGCCAGTCCAGGGCTAAGGCCAGGGTAGAGATGGAGACCCAGCCCATGTTATGGTGCCAGTACAAAGCCATAGACTGTATCGGTGCAGCGCTAGAAAGAGTACGACAGTGTAGATGAAATGCTGCGTCAGTGAAAAGGCGGAGTTAGTGAAGTATGGATGCAGAGAGACTGCCCGCTTAGGGTCTAGATTTAGGGACAGGCCTTGTGTACCGCTAGAACCAGTCGCAGAGTAGATCTGGAGACTGTGCCAGCAGTTTAAGAGGTGGCGCAGGTACAGTGGTTAACGCAGTGTAAGTGTAGAGCAATGAATAGTGCCGGCGCAGGGGCATACGAGAGAGAAAGTGTTATTTTAAGGCCAGGGGGAGCTAAGGACGTTTTTCAGGGTTTAATTTGTAAAACCAAATACACATTTTAGTTTCTAACGTTGAAAAATGGTAATGCTTTTGCGTAGCTGTATTGCGAGCACTGTGCTGTGTTTATGCAGCGCTATATAAAACAAGCACTCGCCAGGCAGCCGCGGCACCCGCGCTTTACTTATAACATTAAAAGTAAAGCGCGTGTGCCGCGATTATATCAAAAGTAAAGAAATAGATGGTTTTTCTATTTCTTTACTTTTGGTATAATCGCGGCAACCGTGCTTTACTTATAACGTTAAAAGTAAAGCGCCGGTGCCGCGATTATACCAAAAGTAAAGAAATAGATGTTTTTTATATTTCTTTACTTTTGGTATAATCACGGCACCCGCGCTTTACTTTTAACGTTAAAAGTAAAGCGCGGGTGCCGCGATTATACCCAAAGTTAAGGAAAACAAGCATTGGGCACGAAAGTCATTGCGATCACGATCGCTGTGAAAGCGAAAGTGATTGCGATGACGCGCTAGTGCTGCTGGCTGACCTAGCGCATGGCGGCGATATAAAGCCATATGGCTGCTTTGCGCGCGTGCACGCCTCGTGCACTGTAGCTCTATGCCAGTGGTAGCACTTTGAAAAGCCCTTACAAAATGTCTCTCCGAGCCAGCGCATGCGCTGGGCTCAGCGAGACCTAAAAAGGTGCAATCAAACCCAAACTCACAGTTGAATGGAGCAAGATATATAGTTCCTAATGAGGGAAAAAACTTTGGTAATGACCCCCTTCAAAGAGTTAGAACAGAAGGATGCAGTAAATTCAGGGCAGTACCTAGAAAGAATAACTGGCAGCGACTTTTGACAACTACTATGGAGAGTAAGGAGGGAGTTGGGAATAAGTGGTTATACTTTGAACCTGTACAAACAGTGAAGAGGGGGAAACAAAACAAGGAAGAGCTCACCCCTAAATAGGTCACAACTCCTACACTCCTACACTCATTCTCACAGTGTCCTAGCTTGAAAGGAATTAGAACTAAAGACTTGTGGCAAGTGGGATTTAAACCTAATCATAAAGGGAGAGAGATTACCAGGGTACTAGTCCATTCATACCTGGTAAAGAATGCAATTGGAAAGGCAGAGAGAGAGGTACTCAAGGAAGGTATACGGATATTCCCAGAAGGAGAAGTAGAAGTAAATGACCCACAAGGTGGTGATTTCTTAATGTGTCATGCAGGTTTAGGGAAGAGACAGGGGAGGCTATTAGAGGAAGAAGGGGGAGTAGGTATGGGAAAACGTAATATTGTAGCGAGCAACTCTAATATAGGGAAATTTTGGGGGGATTGGAGTCAAAGAAGTAGCCTGGCAGGCCCCTCCCAGAGGTATAACGAGGAGTTTGGTGAAGAGGGATATCTAGATGAAGTTGAATAGGAAAATGGGGTGTAGCATAGCATTAAAGTTGTATCATGGAATATAAATGGTCTTGGAGATTTAACAAAACAAGAAAAAAGAGTTAGCTAAAAGTACTGAGATTATATGTATACAAGAAACTTGGCTATATGACAAGACCCCTATATTCGATGGCTTCATCCAATTGCACCGCCCAGCAATGAAAAAAAGATTTGGGCGCCCCGCGGGTGGGATTATGACACTTTTATCAACAAAAATAGAGAAGAATGTGACTCGACTTTCTGTAAAATTTAAATGGCTGCTCGTATGTAGGGTAACCTTGCTGGTGGGTGAAAAAAAGTACGAAAATATAACGTTTTTAAATGTGTATATGCAATGGGGGGGTCCTGAGGAATATGGTGTAGAGTTGGGATACTTTAAAGATGACATAGATTTTTATGTGAAAAGTACGGCACAGACTTAATCTTAATGATGGGCGATTTTAACCATAAATTAAACCCAAAGAAGATAGACTGCTGGTATACAGAAATCCTGGAGGCCTACGAAATAAATATAGCGACCTTCCCAGATTGTGTTTTTACAGCCCATGATATAAACCTGGAAAATTACTTGGGGACAAAAAGCCTTTTTTGTCTGAATGGTAGATCAGATTCAGACTGTCCAGCCAAGAAAACTTTTAACTCCTTAAACGCGGCGCCAATTCCGCTACGGTGCGGGAGTTCTAATGAGTGGGCGGCGCCGCGTTCGGCTAATGGACGTGCGCAGCACTATCGAGGTAGTGCTCGCGAAGGCTGTTGACAGACGCGTGCACGGAACGTGTTAAAGTAGGCACACAAAACTGTCCAATAGATTATGTATTTACGTCTGCTTGGAACTTCGCCTTAATTAAGGGATTCCGGATTTGTCACAGAGAAGGGAGTGTTCATAACCCCCTTCAGTTTGAGATTTCAGACGTAAACTTGGTTCCAAGTGATAAAGTAATCCCACTTCAAGTGGATTACCCAAGGCGGTTGACAACTAGGCTAATAGACGAATACATTGCGAGGTTGGCAAAACTGCAACAGAAGCTAGCCCTGGGAAGTGACAGAGGGCAGTGTCTGGAATGGTATGTGGAAAAAATAGAACAGGTGGTACAATGCCTGTGTGTCGAACTTAAAAATGACAAAAAGTATTCAATGAGCCAATAGAAAGCACCTGTTAGGCAAGCAAAATGGTTTTCTGCTGACTGTTTAAACAAGCATTGAAAATGCAATAGGTCTCGCCTTTTATTAAGTTAAAGCCATTTGCTTTGCTATACAATACCATTAGCAAAGCAAATGGCTTTAACTTAATCAAAGGCGAGACCT
Source organism: Triturus cristatus (assembly GCF_964204655.1). Classification (NCBI taxonomy): domain Eukaryota; kingdom Metazoa; phylum Chordata; class Amphibia; order Caudata; family Salamandridae; genus Triturus; species Triturus cristatus. Next base: position 874,654,295 of record NC_140591.1, on the reverse strand, counting down.
ATTGCATTTTCAATGCGAGCAGGCGAGCCAAAAAAATCCCTCTTTTGTTTCAGTTGTACCCATCGCAGTCAGGCTACCCCTGGAAGTGGGGAAAAGAATTGACACAGGGTTTGTTTGTTTTTACGTGAGAATGGGATGTGACTTGCTTGAAATCATTATGGAACCCTGTTTTTTGCATTCATGCTCCCTTTTGTGCCGCCTCTCTGAATATCTGGATTTGCAGCCGACGGTTGCCATGGTGCAAAGAGAGAGTGGAAAAGGTTACTTTGGCAAACACAACCATAAGTCACTCATGAATGATCTTAATTAATGAAGTCGGAGGCCCACATGCTAAAATACATGTTGGAACGTTGAGCAGCAGGACGCCTCCGTGGGCGACATGGAAAAAAACTGGCAGGGCTGATGCTAATCAGGCTTTCAGAAGCCTGAACTGAAGAAAATAAGTCTGGAGTCAACGTATGCAGCCAGGAAACGACATACCTCCATCATTTAAGAAAACAAAACAAACCTTGTCGTAATGAGGGGGATATAATTAAACAAGCATGGGCATAGCCAATAGGTCTCGCTTTTGTGACCTTATAAGTATTTAGTTATGCAGCACAATATCCTTGGTGGAACAACATCAACTGTTGCATGGCTAAATACTTATAAGGTCCCCCAAGGTGAGACCTATTGGCTATGCCAATGCTTGTTCTATTTTGTCAGAGGCTCCACAGTGTCGGCACAATTTTTTTTTTTCCTCATGCTGCACAGCATCAGCAAACAGCATTGACAAAGCTAGTAGGACCAAAAGGCGATCCCTATTGGCTTTGCCAGTGTTTTTTTCCTTTTTATTGTGCTAGAAGTTGGATTACACTACCGCCTCTCTTGTTGAGTGTGAATAACTCAAACTGTTCATTTTTATTTTGCCGTATACTACTAATCCATCCTGCGCTTGCTTGTGGAATCGACAAATGTAAAACCACAAATACTAGAATGGAGTGAAAAAAGTTTAACATTAAAAAGTAACACACATTGGACAATGTTAGATCCCTAAATTAGGAACAACTGTAAACATTGTCATTTTGTGGCACAATGAGGGGAACTTTTGTTCTCCCTGTTTATATGGTTGCCAAGTTGCCCATGTCCTTGTGTAAGTAGCTGCTTCATTCCAGGCTTTTTATGTGTTCAAGGGTTTGTAATCCTGTTTTTTAATTATATTTAAAAAAAAAACTATTAATCCCAGAATGGAATAAAACAAAGAAAACGGGCTGGAGCAGCTCGTCGTGTGGAGCCTGGGAAAATTGTCAGGACTGTGTGTAGTTGGAATCATTAAAGTGTTCATCAAACAATTGTGTGTCCAATAGGAAAACTGGATGCCCAGGCTGACTAATATTTGTAGCATGCCATTAAATTAGTGCCTGAAACTGTCTCCATCAGGAAAAAAATCCAAACACAAATCTTAGGCCTTTAGAAATTGCATCAGTATAAATTACAATCTCAGGAGATAAACATTGTACATTATGAATTCTAAACAGCTATATCCCATCAAAAATCATAGACAAAATGAATATATCAAACATATCGGACTCTGCCAGTGGTTTTAGCCAAGATATACAACATCCCTATAGGGTGATAAAGAAAAAGGAGGCGAAGCTATGATGCAGCCAGCTGCATCCTTTTATAGGCGTGTGCAACAAACATGCGTGTTTTTACACAATGATGTGAGCACCTTTTTTGTCTTCTTGTTTACGGATCCCAGTTGGATTGGTAAATATAAAGCAACAAAATTAAGTGCAAACGGGTAGGGGAAGCAATGTGGGTGGCGGGAAGCAACACGGAGGGCGGGGGCAAGGAACATTTTGGGTAGTAATGGGCGAAGCAACACGGAGCAAGAGCAACATGAAGCAGGGGAAGTAAACAGATGAGAGAGCAATGTGGACCGGGTGTAGAAGAAAAGAATGTTGGATGATGGACACAAATAAATGGACAGACAAAGAGTAACACATGCATGGGATGGGGCGAAATACATGGAGAGACAGCTGGAAAACAAATGCACTCTTGTGGATTGCTTGAAGAAAAATTGGTGCCTGAAAAATGAGCACTGAAGGGCATAATAAATTGAACCAAGATCCACAGAAGGGGCAATCATAAGAAGAGGTAGTAAAGGCCACACAAGCTAACAAATAAGAAGCAAGTGACAATTAAGCTGACTATTGGTAAGCAATGGTCCATCTCTAATCCCACTGTAAGCAAGACCTAAAAAGGAAACTTTTATTTCAAGCCATAGTGTAATTTGGGAAGATTGAATAACCATTAGGAGAGTCTCTCAAATCAAGAGGTCAGTGGACCCTATTTAGGCATTACATAAAGGTCGTGATGTAAAGAATTTTCAGGCGGAAGACGTGCAAATGGGCTTGAAACCAAAAATTCGGAGACAGCCCTAGCCAAGGCAGTCTCGACTCTACACACAGGACAGCTTCGAAGCCCATCTGGGAGTGGGAGGAAATAGAACAGAAATACAAAGTATACGCGAGTAAGCATGTGTGTATGTGACGTAAATAGTGCACTGCAACTCCAACATCAAGGGAGGTTTTACAGAGGGTAGTGCAGAGGAAGGGGGAGAGAGAGCATCAGGGGCTGGCGGTTACTGTGGAGGGGTGAGGGTTACTCGGAGTAAGCCGAGTAGGATAACTGCAGGTGGGTGAGGTGGCAACTGGAAAGCCTATGACTAGAAATTGTTTAGGGTTGGACCAGCATGCATGTGTTTTCCCTGCTTCAAAATGCAGCACGAAAATGCGGGCTTACTGCTACTTGCAGGAGTGCAGAAGAGATGTAATCTGGAGGATCGGGACTCGGGTGGATTTTTACATCCTCGGAGAGCCTAGAAGTTACTTGTTTGGCATCTTGTCTTTACCTTGCTACAGATTTCGATATAAACAGGGTACATTTAAAAGAATTTAAAAATGAAAGGAAAAGTTTCATCAGGCTTGTTGCCTCTACACTGTAAGGGGTTGGAAATAAAGAAAGTGGGCTTTGTAGTGAGCCCACTCACCGAAAAAGCGCTTTGACGCCTCGTCAGGGGTAGTAAGCGCTATATAAATGCAATTACAATACAATAGAGGGGAGAGCAGTCCCTGGTTTCCTTACATTGTCCAATATAAGCATTCTACGGATGAAACATGCTGCATCCATCGTCTCAGAGCCCTTTCAAATCCCATGAATGAATGCATTCTAGCGCACACTGTGAGCGGAAACACTTCCACACACTTGAACAATAGTGCTCATAAACTGGGTATGCACGAATACTGTAATGCAGCCCTAACGAAGAATACAAGTACTGGACCCAAAAATAGATGGCTAACCTGGCGAGCAATGTTAGTTATGTGCCACTTGCGGTACAAAGAGCCCCGCTAAGATGCGTGGACACTTTCTCATTACAAGGATAACTTGTGAAGTAACGGAATAATAGGATGCTTATACGAATGCGATGATATTAACAGCATACAACGGTGCTCATACTAACTGGTTGAGGTCATAGAAAATACGACAAGTGGTTATAATGTCACAATAAAATGACAATTATGTGAAGTGTTACCGAGGTCCCGCTAAAAGCGGAAACCAAGAGAAGTGGTTATAATGTCACAATAAAATGACAATTATGTGGTGAAGTGTTACTGAGGTCCGGCTGAAGACAGAGCAACTCCGCTTTGAAGTGCTGGCAATTCTGGAGACCCATTAAAAGCGTAGCAGCGAAGCTCAGAAATAATGGTGAAATTCGATTAACACGTAACAACACTGAGGAAAAGTGCTGGTGTGGGTCCCTTAAAAAGTTACGATCTCTACCGGGAAGTACTGCCAAAGTTCCATTAGACATTTAGTAACCCAGCCGAGAAGCGCTGATTAAGTACTATGTGTACACTAGCTGAGATGTGGCGTTAAACTCCTATGACACAACTAGGCCATGGTATGATACGCCAGTTTAATCCCGGGGTCCCATTAACATTGGGGCAAGCAGCCATGCCAACAATGGTGTGTGCGAAAGTGATTGCGAGCAAGACGTGTGGCCGCCACCGGGAGTTGTGGAGGAAATTAAAACAAGCATTGGCTGCACGACGCAGGCGGAAAAAGTGAAAGCTCCAGATGGTGCCCCGGGCGCTGAAAGCTGCCAGCTGAACGCGTGCACGCTCGCGTGAACGCAAGCGCTAGGTCGTGTGGCAGCACTTTGAAAACCCATACACTAAATGTCTCGGCCAGACCAGCGCAAGCGCTGTATCAGGCGAGACCTAAAAATGAAATGGTTGGGCTTCTGTGCAAGCAACAGATCAGGCCGACAAACACATATGGAAACTAGAAAATACACATTTTTGTGCACTGCCACATTAATATTTCATCAAAGTCCCTGCAAGGCCAGTTTATCAAAGTGGTGTTGACATAAATTAACTGGTGCGACAAGAAAAAAACCTTCTGAAGATGCAGAAATTAAAATGTGAAGATCCCTTCAATCATCTGTGGAAGAGCAATGTTCCCACCGCCACTGCTCCCACCACAGGTCAGAGGTGTTGGTGCAATGAATTTGAACATACCATGCATTTCACATAATATTACTGGGGATCTTCACGACTATTAGTGCGAGCGGGTGGGTGGCGCAACGGCTGGACAAATCACGCACTGATGGGAAATGTTGATGGAGTAAACCAGTTTTTCCCCATACTTGCAAGGCTTTCTTTGTGACACCGTGACATCCAAGCATTTTAATTGCATGCAATCACCGTGTCATTAAAAAAACAGCGATGCACCTTGGGAGCGTTCGGTTTGGTTACTGTAGTCTGGGCAGGGCTTAAAGTGGGATGAAAAACTGGGGGGGGGGTCTCTCAAAGGGGCGTGTCCAATGTAATTGAGGGAGTGGCTTAAAAACAGAACGTTAAAAATCTGTGTTTAGCATAGTGTGACGGCTGACTTTTGTTTTGCTGTTTTTTTGTCATTGCGTCCAGGTATATGATACAACAAGTAACATCATACCTACAACAAGTCAGGACTATTGGCTTTGACAATGGTTGTTAGTTGCATAAGATAAATAAGCAGCAACTATGGCTTGTATAAAATATTGAAAAAGCTTACACTTAAAGCCCTGGTGACACCACGACAATTTTGCTGCTCTTGCATTTCAAAAAGAGAAGGTAAATCCAGAGAGAAAATGACTATTTAAAGGATTTCCCTTCCCCCTACAACGCTCACCTGGCATGACGTCATGCCGTAACTTTCCACTTGCGAGTAGTGTGAGCAGGGTACATCGATGTGCCTGCTGTCTCGAAATGTGTCTCTATCGGGCTCTGTTCTGCTCCCTGGCACTTTTTCCGGACTGCAGTGACAGCAGACTGCTGTCGCTGCAGTCCGAGAAAAAAACGGACCGTCTTTGCCAGCGCATAAAAGAGAGCCCGATAGAGACCCGTTTCGAGGTCCCCTTAAACAAGCATTTGCAATGCAAATAGGTCTCGCATTTGTGAGTTAGAGCTATTGACCTTGAAATGGCAATTTCTTTTTTACCTACACGTTTTATTTTTGGAGTGAATGTATGTAGTGTGCAAAATCCCTTGGAAAGGTCCTGCACTTCGTAATAAATATATTGAAAAAGACGCAGTGTGGATTGTGTCAACAATTGCTTGGCACGTACCTCATGGGTGAAGTGTCACCACACATGCACACCGTGGTGCTTTACTAATGCAAAACTCATTAATGAAAGTAGTGCTTACAGACTAAACAACACAATCGGCATCGGAGCATGTGAATCTGAATCCCGGCTTCTCTTTCATTTTCTGGACTATTTGACTCACTATCCTGCGTCTTGGTTATCGCCAAAACACTGGGAGGCAATTAAGTTTACCAACGGGGCGGGGGCAGGGGGGCTTTGGGGGTAAATGAAAATGTATTCATTGCCTAGTTGTCAAAGGTCACCCGGTGCTATTAGTTAAAAGAGTGCAGATTTCATTAAGATATTAAGAGTACTTTACTCGCATCTATGAGGAAATCGACATTAACTAAACAAAATGCCAGAATGCGTGTCAGTTTTCAGTGTTTTAGACAGTACTGGTTGCTTAGTTTCATTGCATAAATTTTTGTATTTACTCCTTTACACAGCATCCAAAGTAGGTTACCTAACCCCAAAGCCCGAGTTGTTAAATGACCCATAGAAGGGAGTCTTTTACAGTTGAGCAAATGTGTCCAAATGTAGTTTTGGTAGTGCCATGGAATGATCAGCCAATGAAGTACTCGTTGAGCACGTTCAAAACTTACGGTATTGTGGCTGTTGTTTGTTTGTACACAACCACCTCTCTGAATGTGTTTATTAACACAGAGGGGCGACTAAAGCACAGGACAAAATGTATTCATTTATCCTGAGTGTGAAGGCACCCGGAAGGCTTAGGTGCCTGCCCGGAGAGGCTAGGGATTCTAGCACTTCTACAGACTCTGCCGTGCTCCTCTGCACCAGCAGGGCACAGCTCAAAATCTGCAGCTTCTGCTAAGAATAGGTGAGGGGGATGAGGTTAGGGCATGCAGGAGTTGCCGGAAGATTTCCAGGTTATTGAAAGTGATGATTCTGACGTGAGGCAATGGAGACTGGCTATGTCTGTTTGTCTGCACCAGTCTATTTTTCTACCATCTACCGGGCTCACTGTCATGTATCCATTCATCTTTCTTTGTTAGAGGTGCGCAAGCCAATATATTAATTAGCAGGTAGAGCCAGCTGGAGAAGAGCCAAGCGTATAAGAGCCAGTGGGCGAGACGTGAAAATGATCGGCATGTTAATCATACAGTAAACATGATGTAAATGTGCGATAATGTCTCTTCAGAATTCAAAAAAGGGCATTTCTTTAGCGCGTCACCTCAGTACATAAGATTATAGCACTGAATTGAGAGGAAGTTATTAAAAGTGCTTGTTTTAAGCATGAGTTAAAACACTGCCGCTCCTCCTGCCCAACAACAATGCCATTTGTGAACTAAGAGGCGTCAGTTGCCATGCATACCCCGAATGTTGCCTAGAGTCTTATTATATTTAGAGTAACATTTAAATCTAGTTCATTAAACAAGAGAAGTTTTTGTACAGCACGCATCTTGAACGCGCATATTTCAAGCTGGCTATAATAAAGTTGAAAACTGAAGTGCCGGCAGGCAAGAAAAAATGAACGAGAGTGGAGGGGAGGGGCAGGGGAGGTTGAAAAGTCACAGACTGAGGGAGGGGGCGATGGGGTGGGGAGACAGGGAAGAAAATAGTGTTGGGAGTAAAGGGGCCAATAGCCATGAAAGGATACAAATGAAGAATGAGGAGGGACTAACAAGCCTCAAACCAATCGGAAGGCAGCATTTAAGACAAAAGCCAATGGGCAGAGAGTGGGAGGAGCTTCCACGAAGCTTCCACACCACAGTATATACTGCATGCTTTGCAAAGCAATGGCAGCGCATGCGCGCTGCGATGCTAGACGAGACCTAAAAGAAAATAGTGCTAGGAGTAAAGGGGCCAATAGCCGTGGAAGGATACAAATGATGAATGAGGAGTGACTAACAAGCCTCAAACCAATCGGAAGGCAACATTTAAGCCAAAAGCCAATGGGCAGAGAGTGGGGGGAGCTTCCACGAAGCTTCCACACTACAGTATATACTGCATGCTTCGCAAAGCGATGGCAGCGCAGTCGCGCTGCAATGCTAGGCGAGACCTAAAAAACTGCCAGTGCTCAGACTCGGTGAGACCCGGCCCACTGAAAGCCCTGAGTCTGGGTTTAATGACTAGGAAACGTTCTCCACTGTAAACAGGCAACAAGGAAATTATTATTTTTGCTGCTATTAATAATGTCAAGCATGACCCCAGAGGGCATTCTCAAGCCATTAATGACTGAGTGATTTCACCTCCGGCCCGCATCCCCTCCTCTTCCATCATTATAAATGGAGAGTGAATACACATTTCTCTCCCCTCCAGGCATGGTTGCAGTATTTGGAAATAAATGGAGAGAAAAGCCTCTTCCATTGTATACATAAACAAGCTGTACCTTTACTCTCCACAAATAGGCTGCTGGATAGTCAATGGCTAGTTACTTATAAAATACAGGCTGACCCCTTCACACCTCCCACGGGGCAACACAGATTGTGTGCACTGCATGACATCTGCAGGAAAGGGTCTTGCTTGTGGAACGGTCATCAGCGGTCCTTGCAATTGGGAGCAGAGTTATTTTCTGGAAATTGCTGCACTGCCCATAAATGAAGCCACCGGTGAAGCAAGCGAGTTTCCATTTGATTGTAATAACCATATGCCATAACCAACCAAAACATATCACTGTAAGAGGGACGATTTTTTATTTTCAATCCATTTGTTTCCCGTCACTGTCCTGCAAAGGGCGTCAGCTCTGACCAGCGGTGAACAGACCCTTAAAAGAAGAGAACCACGGCTCAGGCATATGGGGTCACTGGTGCTTTAAACCATAACCACTGACCCCGTATGAGCACAGGAGCGGCAGAAACATGCCCCCCAAATCCAGGAGTCTGCCCAGCAATTCACCCCAGTGGGGATGTTGCCAGGCGCCCACTGGAAGCTGCTAGGCACCCTATGGCCTTAAACTGTGTCCCCATGGCGGACTCCGCCATGCTCTGCCCATCTGATGCAGTTTCATATGGCGCGAATTCAACCCGAAGGTATCAGAGTGCTTTACATGAGCACCAGGTACATTCGAGACAGACACATTAATTTTTCAGGCAAAGGGGAGATTACGTGATTTGCCCAGAATCACAGGATGTTTGAGACTCCCGCCAAGACTCAGACCTGGTTCCCCAGCTTCAAGGTTGGTCACTCTGGCCGTTACGCCACATTCTCCCCCCAACAACTGGCCCAATGCGGCCAATTTTTCCAATCTAGAGAGGGAATTTTTATAAATAACTGTTCTGAGCTTCTTTAGTCAAATCGGTTTGCCTTCAAGCAAATTAAAACTACGACTCCCACAATGCAGTAGGCTCTTAAGAAAGTCCAGAGTTGTGAAGCCAGCGTTCCTATGAGAGGAAGCGAGGTGTGGGGCGACAAGGTCACTGCTCTGAGACCTGACGCCAAACCTCTACGTCAAAGCTGCCTCCTTGCCGCCTGCTGGCACCGTGCCCTCCCCTCCAACAGCACAAGAGAAAGGCTCTCATTTTGTTTTGCACCGGGGACAAGGAGCGATGCAGGAAAAATAGATGTTTCTGGCGACTGAAACCCAGCCAACTCCCCCCGCACTAATCCTGCCCCCACCCCGCACTAATCTCCCTCGTCCATGCCATCCACGGCCTCCGAGTTTAATGGACACCAAGAGGAGCACAAAGCGCGCAGCATCCATGGGCGCATGGTGGGGTAAGAAGACGAGAAGAGGGAAAGGAGGGCAACAGAGAGGAGGAACGTGACCCGACAAGAAAAGAGTCGAGGAAAGGAGTCGGCAACTGTTAAACGCGAGAATGAGGGCAGGAAAGCAGGAGGTGAAATAAATACAAAGAAAGAAACTTTTGAGGAGACCGAAAGCGAAAGAGGATCGCGCCGGAGCATGGGGATCTGGTATCTTTATAGGGCCATGTGTTTAAACACATGGCCCCATAAAGATAAGAAAGTGCTTCACGACAGCCGTGAAGCAGGTCACCGAGTCCAGATTGCAAGCCAAAGGGAGGCAACCAAAACACATCGGGCCCGATTCACAGAACTAACTTAAGACAAAATCCTAAACTTTACTACTTTTGGTATTCACAGAAGTTAGGATTTTGTCTTAAGACAAACTTAAGACAAACTTAAGACAGACTTAAGACAGACTTAAGACAGACTTAAGACAGACTTAAGACAAACTTAAGACAGACTTAAGACAGACTTAAGACAAACTTAAGACAAACTTAAGACAGACTTAAGACAGACTTAAGATAGGTTTTTGTCTTAAGTTTGTCTTAAGTCTGTCTTAAGTCTGTCTTAAGTTTGTCTTAAGTTTGTCTTAAGTCTGTCTTAAGTCTGTCTTAAGTCTGTCTTAAGTTTGTCTTAAGTGTGTCTTAAGTTTGTCTTAAGACAAACTTAAGACAAAATCCTAACTTCTGTGAATACCAAAAGTCGTAAGTTTAGGATTTTATCTTAAGTTAGTTCTGTGAATCGGCCCCCTCATTTCCAATGGCAGGCCACCATTTAACATAAACGGTGACTCCGGCCAATGGGAATGAGGGGTGGGACTTAAAGCCCTCTTCTGAAAATCCTCTACTACAAAATCTCTTGCGGAGGCGGAGCAGGGCTCTGCCCTGCAATACACGCGAGACCTAAAAAGAAGAGGGAGATAAGGAGAGAAGCACGTAAGCTCAAGGTTAAATATGAACAGGATAGGGCTGATAACCTTAACAACTAAAGAAGAGAATATAAAAGGTTAATTTGTAGCGCGAAAAGAATTTATGAAGAAAGATGCTGGGGAAATCTGCTAGAAACAATCGAAACAAAGAATATGCGTCAGTTTTGGAAGCTGATACGATCAGCGGCAGATCACCCGGTGGGCGCTATGAATTGCATGGTAGAAGAGGCTGTATGGGAGGAATATTTACAGGAATTGTATGGCTCGGGTAGGGGAACAAAAGACGGCGAGACACAGAATTGGAGTGGGTTAGTTTAAGATCTAAAACCAGACTTCTCTGAATTCAATGTGAAAAATACGATAATAAAATTGAAGCTAACCCGCGCACCAGGACCGGACAATCTCCCAGCACCAATATTAAAGTACCAGCTGAACTGGTGGGCAGAGTTTTTCTCACATATGTTTTTAGTTATCTTGGACACTGGAATAATCCCTAAAAATTAAAAGGGAGCAGTAATTAGACCGGTGCACAAGAAAGGCGATATGAACTCCCCTAAAAATTATAGATTAATTAACCTGTTGGATATTGGGGAAAAGATATTTGCAAAAATAATACTAGGAAGACTTAAGGACTGGGTGGAGCATTGTTCAATTGTACCAGTAGAACAGGGGGGATTCAAGGAAGGCCACTCCACCATCGACCACTGCTTTGCTCTCTGGGCAGTGGCAAGGAAGTCGGTAGAGCAAAAAGAGAAGTTATATTGTTGCTTTGTCGACTTTCGCGCTGCTTTTGACTCAGTGGATTGTAAATGCCACAGGGAGTCACTGATAAAGTATAGTATACCGGAAGGCATACTGGCCATAGTAAAAGAGCTACACAGAGGGAATTGGGCACAGGTTATTAGGGACACGAGGGGTGCCTTGACTCAGAAAATAGCTATTGGGAATGGTCTTAGACAGGGCTGCATCCTGGCCCCATTGCTCTTTGCCATATTCCTAGCAAATCTACCTGCAGCCCTAGAAGTTGACAGAAGCACCAGTCCTAGAATGAGTGGGCATAAACTGTCATGCCTATTGTATGCAGACGATCTGGGGATTCTCGATCAAACGGAGCTAGGGCTCCAAAGGAAATTAAATGTTTTTAGAGAGTACTGTGAGGCAAAGTTTTTAGTTGTAAATATGGAAAAAAACAAAGATTTTATTTTTTGGGAAAAGAGACACGAGATTTAGCTGGTTTTTAGGCCTAAAGAAGTTGGAGATTGTCAATGAGTACAGATATTTGGGAGTTTGGTTCGATAGTGCAGTACAGTAGAATATGCACTTAGAAGCCCAGAAAACAAAAGCCTTTACATCAATCTGTGGGTTTAATTTTTTTTATAGAGAATATGGAGAGATGTCCCACAGACCCTTGTTAAAGGCATACAATGCAATGATACCCCCAAAAGTATTGTACGGAGCTGAAGTCCTTTACCCAAGTGGTAAATGCGGGTGGGACTTAGAAGAAGGGAAGTGCCTAAAAACATTGTTGTCCCTGCCAAGCTCTACAATGATCCAGGCCATTAGAAGGGAGGTAGGAACAATAGCATGGAACATACAGATCCAAATGTCCCTGGTAAGCTTCTGGAAACGCCAGGACTTAGGCGTAGTGCAGAAGGTCTCACAATGTTGCAGAGAGGTGATTCGGTCTAGTAGCCTAAAATGGGCTAAGGAAACTAGAAAGAAACTCCTCACTGCAGGAGAGATTGTCTCAGCAATCACTGCAAGTAGAATTTTCGAAAAGCGCTCTCAGAGCTCAAGGGCAGGAACTGTCCAGAAAAGCTGACCTGGAAAAAATCAGTACAATGCCTGAGAATCTCATGGCTGAATGATGCCTGGTATCCTTACACACTGCCAAACTATTGGCTTAGATGCGAAATTTTAAGATTAAGAATTGGCATCAATCCTTGGCTGATGGAGGAGAAAACAAAAGCAGAAATGATTTAGCCTGATGGAAACTGTAAATGTGTGTTGGGAACAAAATGTGATATCTTGCACATACTAGTAGACTGTACTGCAGTTATAGCCCTGCGGAAACTGATTTTATGCCCTATCTTTTTAAAATATGAAATTAGGTCACGAGAACAGGCAGTACCCTTACTTATAGAGATGCCGAATCTAGAAATTGCTATTGCTCTGGGAAATTATATGAAAGCCATAAAAAGTCTAGTGAGGGAGAAATTGCAGGCGTCTTAGCGTTTTTAAGTTTGGTTTATTAAATGGTTTCTGCCTCTGTTTTAACTTTTATAAAACTGTATAATATAAAAGTTGTATTAATTTTTAATGGATCGAACTGTCCTGCGTATATAAATTTTATATGATTGTGCCATTATGACTAGGATATATGTGCCATAACTCTTCTTCATAGGTAATCTGCAATGGAAGTGATAATGAATTTGTATTGTTGTAATAATTATATCGGGTTTTATCGTGTTTTAAGACTATGGTCTAAATAAACAGAGCTTTTTGACTTTGACTTTTACTGGGGAATTTGGGGCGAGTGAATCTTTAGGTTTCTCCTGAAGAGACGTGTTCAAGCTAGTTTAAAAGAAATCTATTGGAAATTTGCTATTGCCCAATCAATTGCAACCAGTAGAGGTACTTTGACAAGGAACTTTCTTGAAGCAAATTCAATGCTGCGAGCCTGTCATAGACCAAATCACTCCCACGTTGGCACGTAAACTGTATATTTAGTTTAGGTACAGAACGCTTCCAACCATGACATTTTGTAATAACCAGTTTAGAGCTGTACCTGGGGAGGATATATGTCCTGTCTGTGAGGAGGCTACGGAATCACTAACGCACATTCTGTTTCTTTGCCCAGCATATCGGTACCAGAGAAGAAAGTGGGTTGCCCCCCTTTGTAGGAAGTTGGACACTAGCTAATATATGGAGGCATATAGAATTCACTGCACTGACACAAGCAGCCTGTTTCCAGATTCCTAATGTCAGTCTGGATCTGGCGTAGGAAGTGTTTACAAGCAGTGGCAGTTTAGGAAATGGCAAGTGCTGGCCCCAAAAAGAACCAGGCCATATGTTTTGAATTATCGCGCCCGTGTCTGGGCATGATAATTTAAAACATATGGCGCCCGTGCGGGTAACCGCAAGCAATAGGCCACACTCATGCGTGTGTGGCCTATTGCTTGCGGTTACCCACGTGTGGTGAGCTTTTGAAAGCCCCTTACAATAAGTCTCGCCTAGCAGCGCTTGCGCGCTGCTAGGCGAGATCTAAAAAGCGTAAGGTTGATGGGAGTAAGTCCACTCATGGTTTTAATGTTCTTTTATTTTTCAAACACTTTGTGATTAATACATTGTCAGAGTGTATGTCCTATTTAGGATGTTTGATATAACACTTTATTGCTTATTGCAGATCCCGCAACACGGGGGAGTGATCTATTGGCATTTCTAGCTCCTGTCACCAGTATGGCAGTAATAGGATTGTGATGTTTGGCACTTGTGAATCTAACTTTTAATTCGATGTTGTGTAACCCTGGCCTATGTTGACCTATGCTCGGCATCAAGACACCCTCTTCATTAACTTTTTTTTTTTTTTTTAATATCATGTATTCAGTGAGAACTTTTGCACACTAAACTGTATCAAGTACGTTCTCAACATGTTTTTAATCTTATAGTATTATGCATATCTAGATTTTGGCTTCTATGATAATGAACTCCTCATCAATGTCGAAATGCTTGTAATCTCTGGTAAGGATGCTTTTATGTTTTTATGAATGTTGTACTCTTATGATCCTGGAGATCGAAATAAAGTTATTATGATGATATTTGGAATAGCCCTTTCTGTACTAACTCTTCCCACCTGAGAAGGTTCATAGTAAATAGTTTTACCCTGATCACATTTAGAGATTGACAATGGTAGTAGTCTTAATTAATGTAAAGCCACAGATAAAAAAGCATAATGCTTCTTATCAAGTTGGCTCCTTCGCCAAATTAATTTCTGTCTTTCAATATCACCTTTTTGTTTCTGGGGCTGTACAGCGCATATTTAGCTGAGTGTACTGGGCACAAACCTGTTCAGGGCACCCAATCACATTTAATGTGTTTCCCCTAGGGCAGCCGCAACTCATGCCTACTCTGGAGGCAGCGCGCTAGTGAAAAGTAGACAGCTGTTCAAAGCACATTATTCGCCTTTCACTGTGCAAGTGGCAAGGTAGCCTGCCTTTCAAAGGAGGGGCAGAGTTTCTCCTGGAGGCAGATACAGTGAGTGATGGCACCCGCCTCGAAAAGGTGCCTGCTGGGGTCCATGCATACGCCTTTCAGGGGGAACTCTTACGGTCGTAGTGGCCGCGTCATCTATATGTGGCACAGTCACTGCACCCTTGACACATTTGGTGTGCCCGTGTATGTAATATGGAATGGGCACAGAATCAACGTCCTCGTGCAAATGAGGGCATGCCCCCTTGAGATCTCCTTGCTTGCCAGCATGATATGTTGATATGTGTTATAGGAGGAGTTGCGCACGCATCTGCAGCCACGTTTGTAATACTGTAGTACCTCAGGAAGTGCAGAAGGCGGGTACAAATGCTTTTTGCACCCTCAGGTAAATCAATGTAACACGCTCCTGGATTTTGATTTCTACTGGTATGTTTCTAAAGATCGTTCACCATGTTGATTTCCTCTCGATGTTCTACTGCAGCTCGCCTGCAACAAAACACTGATGACGCATGCAATCAATGCCTGTGGGTTTTTCTGCAGGTGCTTTGCCAGAGGGCACACTTAGAGTCGTCATGCGCAATCTTTCCTGCTACATAAGATGTTGTTAAACACATTTCACATAGTTTGTGTAGTAGTTTTGAATGCCTGACCGGTTTGGCTAGGTCGCCCGCTTGATGGCTATGAACTTAGTCGTTATTACACATCTGTATACTGGAATTTAATGTTTCTTTTGTATTTGTGAAGTTGGTTGTTCTGAACTAGATGTTTGTGGTTCGCCAGAAGTGTTGCTTACTGATTTTATTATTATTATTATTATATATGTGTTCTACTCGGCCAACAACAGCCCTGCACCATGCCCCAAATATCAAATCAGTGTAAAAAGTTCAAATTCATGTTTTCGTCTAGACAAAACTGGACTAGGCCAGAAGATGAATTATTATCACACATATTGCGTGCAAAGACAAATGGAATACTGTAGCCCTGCCCCTAGTGGCAACTTACCTCATATCACAATTTGTGCGCCAATGTGATAATTATGTAGATTACATTGACTGTTTACCAGCTACCCACCCGTAGCTGTCTCTATTTTTATTTTATTATATTTTCTGAATGCTACCATTACTCGCAGGACAATATCAGTCCCTAGAACATTCATGCATTCTCAGAAAATACAGAGGTAGAGACTGATTCACAAGAATTGGTGTATGAGTAGGTGAGACTTACTCTTTCAGTTCTCCTGGGTTACTAATACATTTCAAGAGTGAGCCAGGAGTACCCCTAGCTTACTTCTGTAATTCTAGAGTAAGCCAGGAGTACTCCAGGAGTAAGTCACAGCAAAATATCTGTCAATTGGACCTTAAATTGGTAACGCGTCCATTATGCCACACCTCCTATATATGCTTACATTAGGTGAATTATTCTGCAACAACATGCTATCTTTGGAGATTTCAAAGTGCTTTCGCCACACACAGATGGATGCAACCTTTTTATTTTTTTTTCTCGAATAGCAAAATCCTTTTCTCCAATGATGAACCCTTTCCCCTACATCCCACCAAATTAGAGAGCGTTCACTCCCATTCCGTCACTGAGTACAGATTTATTCTGACCCTGGGCAAAAGTAAGTCATTGACTGTATCCAAGGTGGGAATGTGCTGTACAAATGTTTGTATATACTCACAACCAGAATATTTGTCGGTGTTTACCTATTTTCCAAGACATTTGGTTGTGCTCCTGTAAGCAGATTTGCAAACTTATGATGTTACACCACACACATGTTATGTTGTATGTGTATTATAAAGTATGCTCACATCCTAAAGGTTGTCCTGCTGCTAGTGATGGGTGATACACGAGAAAACTTACAGAGAGCAACAGGGAAAGGAAAATGACGCAAGAGAAAAGGAAAGCTTTGAGAAGTTGGTAGAAGTGGAAAAAACTGTTGTATTTGCAAAGATGGAGAGGGAGCAGATGCAGAGAGTGGGCTGGAGACAGTAAATAGGCCTGTAGCTGCAGAACGCATGTACTAGAGCAAGAGTGCTAAGCAGTGGCGGATCCTCTGCTATGGTGGAGGAGTGTTGCCCCCGCCATCACTCTCAAAATCCTGAAAAATAAAACGATAATAAAACCGGTTTATAACCCATTACAAATATTGTTTTATTTTTATTGTGATGAGGCTTGGGGGTGGGGCTAGGGTAATGTCAGGTTGGAGGGGGTTGCGGGAGTGTTGGGCACTACTATTCAATGCGCATGTGGGTTTTCCCGCTGTCTCAGTTCAACCAAACCAACATGAACAGTAAAGCTCTCTCCAACCCCAGCTGAATTGCTGGGTTGGAGAGAGCAGGCACAGGCTCCCAGTCTTTTCTGGAGCACAAATCATTGGCGCTCAGGCCAATTATGAAGTTGCTCTGGGGCTTGGCTTAGCCGGCTGCAAGATGGCCACACTCTGAGTGGGCTCTGCCGGCCAAGCTCATCATCCGCCAGAATCCTGCAGATTTACTCCCCGAAATTGCCTGGCTACTGAAAATCTGCCTTCACTGTGTTCTGGGGCGTTACCAGTTACCTTTCTTGGCCCTCCACGCTGCTTCTACGCTGTGATCAGCTCCCGGGCCGGCTCCCCGAGGCCGGGCCTTCCTGCCGACACCGCTGGGCCTGTCTGCCACTTCCTCAGTGGGACACGCCACGCCTGGAGCGCCACTTGAGGTCCCTCTTACTTCGTGGCTGGGTGCTGCCGGTGAGTGCTGTGGTCGCCGGAGGCTATCAGCGGTGGGACCGGGGGCACGCTCGCGGCATTGCCTGGCCCATCGCTGTTGATTCTGTGTGGGTGGCGTCTGCCTGGGTCCTGGCGCCCACCGAGATTGCTTCCTGTTTGCCGGGCTGGATGGCTTGGGCGGCGCGCCTCCCGCGATCCCCCACTGCTGCCTGTCTCCTGGTGCCTCAGCGCTTGGCCCCAAAGAAGACCTTTGCTGCATGATGGATCCGGCCTCTCTGCGGTCCACCGCTACCCCCTGATTGACACCTCAGCTCACCGGGGCCATTTCTCCACTCCAGGCGATGCTCGCTCGCTGTTTCTCTTGGCGCTCGGCTGGCCGGCGTCCCCGCACCTGGCGCCTCACCGGTTCCCACGCCTGGCTCTTGCAGGGCCTAGTGTCTGATCCACATCAGTGACTGCAGAGGGCCTCAGCATTCATCAGCCCAGGTACATCGGCCGGCTCGGCCTCCCTCCCTACGCTGCCTTCCCATCTGTGCCTGCTGGATCCATCGGCTGCTCGCTTCCTGCCCCCAGGGGTAAGTGCTTTTGCTGCGGGGGCCGTCGCGGCTGGATTGGGGGCATACGTGCCGCACTGCGGGCCCACTTCTGCCAGTATTGCCTCCGCTGTATCTCCCTCTGGCCTTGTGGTTGTTGCCCTGTGTGTGGGGCCGCATGCCCCCCCGCACTTACCAGCTGCCCCGTCCCCGTGACTGCACCCCCTCTGTGGGGGCATCTTCCTGCCGAGACGCCGCCACGATCACCCCTCGCTGTGTGCCACGGAGTTCTTTCAGCACCTCATGTGCCGGCACAGAGTCGCGCTTCCCCCGGACTACTTACCTATTCTGACCTAACAGTCCTGACTGGAGCCTCCTGTTGGGGGCGTTTGGTGGGAGTACGGCCCGGCTCCGCTTGCAGACTCCAAATACCTCTCCTGGAATTGTCATTCCACTTCGTGTCTTCCTATCCTGGGCCAGCCCTTTTACAACATCGTACACGGCCACCTCACCATTGAGTGGCGTCCCGTCTCAATTTTTCTACCGCCAGCGACTGCCATGGGTAAGGCTGACGCCAAGCAGCCCAAGCTTGCCTTCGACCAGCGTCGACAGACACGCCAGGACGGGGCGGCCGGCGATGGGGGCGTCTCTGCTATCTCCGCGGAGATGGCCGCCTCTCGGGAGAATGACCTCAAGTTCATTATGTTGGAGGTTGAGTCCGCTGTATCGGGTATAGCCACCCAGTTGGAACAGCTGTCCTCCCGCATGGATGTGGTCAAATCTCGAGTGAACTCACATGATTCCCGCCTGCTGCATGTAGAGTCGAGGGTATTTGACATTGAAGACACTGTCACCCAAGACCGGCAAAAACTCCTTCAATTGGACAAAATCCTGGGCCTGATACGAAATAAAAATGAGGATTTGGAAGTGCGCTCCCGCCGGAACAACCTCCGCATTACGGGAGTGCCTGAGTCCACCAACATCTCGCAAATGGAGGACTTCATTGAACAACTAGTGCGCAAATTATTTGGGGATGTGCTCTCTCCGGTCTTCATCGTGGAGAGAGCCCATCGCTCCCTCGGCCCTCGCCCAGGTCCTGGACTACCGGCCCGCCCTATTATTGCCAAGATCCTTTATTTCCGGGACTGCGATGCAATCCTTCGAGCGGCCAGGGAGAAAGGTGAAATCAGCCACCAAGGCAACTCCCTGTCATTCTACCCAGACTACACCCTGGCGGTACAGGCCGCCCGTCGTAAATTCCTGCCTGCGAAGCGCATCCTCCAGAAACATGAGATCCCCTACTCTCTGGCATACCCGGCCAAGCTGCGAGTCCGGTAGGGCGCTAAGACACTCATCTTTCCTGACCCTAAGGACGCCCTTGTCTTTGCCAAGAAGCTTGTTCGGATCCATCGCTCTACTCCTGATGCTTCTCTTCACTCCACCCCAGCCAATACCCAGGACTCTGCGACAGCCAATCTGGGTGACAATGACTGATTCCATCCTCTGTCCTGACTGATTGTTTGCTCTTCTCCCCGAGGAAGTTTCTTTAACTGACGAACTTAGTCTCAATTGCTCTCCCTGGTTTCATGAAGGTTTGCCCCTCACTGTAATGCTGGGTGTTCTGGCGCACCTGTTCCTTTTCTGGCTACCCTCTACTTTGGTATCTGCCTCTACATTTGGCTTGCCCACCCTGCTTTTTTCGGCAGGGGTGTATGCTGAGCCCTGCCATGCCCCCATGGGATCATTACCACTTTTGCTAGAGACTGTTCCCCTCCAAGTTGTGGTCCCCTGGGGTGGTCGTGGGTGGTTTCTCAACCTGTTTGGGGGGTTGGCGTGGGCGTCGGAAGGGGGGATTTGGGTGTTTACATCCTCCTTCGGAGGTGCTCTTGGTATTGACTGTTTACATTCTGTTGTTTTTTACTGTGATTCACGAAAATGCATTTCAATATGTTTGGGGGTTGGTGTGGACTGCGGGTGGGGTCATATGGAGCGTATTTGATGCTATTATTGGTTATGTCAATGTCCTATCGCTTGCCCTACCCTACTGCTCCACATCTGCTATGTTCTGCCATGCCATGTTGCTTTACGCATGCTTCGACACTCTCGCTCCTGGGCACGGCACCTCAAGACAACCCCACTTTCACGTTTGGTGCTCGTTGTTCCCCACTCCAACCCGGCTCTCCGTCCTGGCAGGCTCTCGACGGTCCTCATGCACCCCCTTGGTTGTTGCCCTATTTACCTTGTCCTCATTTGGTCGGCACTGCCATGTGCACCTGTTCGTGGGCACAGACCAACCCTCACAGCACTCCACACTGAGACAGCATGACAGACACTAATTTCTGGACGTAGAACATCCGCGGCCTTAACGACTATCGCAAGGCTCAACTGGTCCATGCATATGTCATCCGACACAAAGTGGACATCTGTCTACTACAGGAAAACCACCTGCTTCCAGCATTTGCTGCCAGACTTTGTTTCCGACACTGGGGAGAAGTTCACTCCTCGTTCTACTCTAACTACTCCAGGGAGGTATCTTTCCTAATTTGCAGGGGACTCCTATGGCACACTTCCCAGGTAATCATGGACCCCGCCGGGCGTTTCATTATCCTCCACAGCGTCCTTCAGGCCCAACCCTTGACGATTTCTGCATTATACGGTCCCAACACTGACGACCCAGATTTCTTCACTCAGGTATGGCATCACATCTCATCCCTTGGCCCTGCTGCGCTCCTCCGGGGCGGAGACTTCAATGTCACACTGTCCGCGGAGTTGGATCGCTCTGGCCCTTATGCTTCCCACCCACACGCTGCGGCGCTTCTTAGCTCCATTCTCACTGAGAACTCTCTGTACGATGCTTGGCGCCACATGCGCCCTGCAGCCCGCGAGGGCACCTGTGTCACTGGCACCCGCGGCTGTTGGTCCTGTCTGGATCCCTGGATCACCTCTCCAGATATTCTCTCCTGGCTCACTTCCGTCGACCATATGGCGCGTACCCTCTCAGACCACGTGCCAGTCCAGCTTAGCCTCAGGCTACCTCAATCCCCTCGGCGTGCATTTGCTCGGCGGCTTCCATCTAACGCACTACGAGACACTGTCTTCTGTGACGAGATCCGGACCGCGATCACTAACTATTTTGAGATCAATGAAGGTTCTGTGGATTCTCTCTCCATGCTTTGGGAAGGGTTCAAAGTCGTCATCCGCGGTGAGTGCATCTCAAAACAGTCCGAGGTCCTACGCTCCCTTCGTGGCTCTCTTAGTAAACTGGAAGCAGAAATTAAATCCCTGGACTCCTCCCATGTTCTTGATTCCAACCCCGACACCCTAGCCCGCCTTCGCGAGAAACACACTGAATTTACCGAGGACGCTAATAGAGAGCTCTCCTTTCTGGGCAGGGAGGCCCGGGCACGCCGCTTCGGCGAGGGCGATTGGCCTGGCAAAACCTTGGCCAACCTCCTCCGCCCACCTCGTGCTGCATCTTATATAATAGCGCTTCAGGACGGTGGTCTGGTTCGGACCACCTCCGCTGCAGAAATTACGATGAGATTCACTGACTTTTACACACAACTGTATACTTCGGGGTCCACCGCCTCACATGAGGACATTGACCAGTATTTTGACACCCTTGACACCCTTGAGCTGCTATGGCTCGAGAACCATCACTGGGAATTCCTGGACGAGCCTTTTTCTAAAGAAGAAATACTCGCTGCCATAAATGGTATGCCTGGCGACAAGGCCCCTGGTCTAGATGGCCTGCCCGCCTCTTTCTACAAAACCTTCGCCCCTCTGCTGGTGCCGCATCTGGCCGCCAAGTATAATGAATCTTTCAATTCCCACCTTCGCTTCGCGAGGCTATGCTGACTCTCCTTCTCAAACCGGATAAGCCCCCTGATCTCCGAGATTCCTATCGCCCTCTGTCCTTCATAAATATGGACAATAAAATATTTGCCGAAATGCTTGCTTCGCGTCTCCTCCCTCTCATGCCGCACATTGCTTGCCCAGATCAGTCCGGCTTCATTCTCAGCCGCACAACATCCCATAACCTTCGGACTATTTTCTCTGTCCTCCACCAGATTAACCCAGCGCTTTCTGCCGTGGCCGCCTTGCTTGATGCCACCAAAGCTTTCGACACCCTGGAATGGCCCTTTCTCTTCTCCCTTTTCACACGTCTCGGTTTCAGTCCAGTCTTCATTCGCAAGATCTCGCTCCTGTACACTCTCCCTACTGCCCGTCTCCGGGTCAATGGACTTATTACTGATCCCTTCCCAATCGGACGTGGAACCCGTCAGGGGTGCCCGCTTTCACCTATGCTCTTCGCCATTGCGATGGAGCCACTGGCGGCTAGACTCTGTCAACACCACACACAGAAGGGCATTGGATTTGCAGCCTGCGCCCTCTTGGTCTCCATGTATGCAGACGACGTCACTCTATATGTCCGCAACCCCCAGGAAAATCTCAGTCCTTTGGTGCATGAGATCATTCAGTTCGGTGGCTATTCCGGTGTTCAAGTGAACTGCAACAAATCAGTCCTCTTCCCTCTCACTGACGCCACTACGCCCTTTACCCCGGACTACCCTTTCCTGTGGGCGACTGGCCCCACTCGTTATTTGGGTATCTGGCTGAGCAGGGACATGGACGAACTCTGGAGAGCTAACTTCGTCACACGGTGGACTGGCTCGAGTCGAAGATTCCCATCTGGAGCCGACTGCCCTTGTCGCTGGCCAGTCACATTGCTATTGTCTAGATGGTAGTCCTTCCGAAATTTTTATATCTATTCCTGAACGTACCTATTCCTCTCACTGCCCATTTTTTTCGCAGGGTCCGATCACTGATCATCTCTCTCAACTGGACTGGCAGGCAGCCTAGGATCGCGTAGGACACTCTTGCACTCCCAATGGCGTGTGGCGGCCTCGGCGCCCCTAACATCCAGCTCTACGCACTGTGTGCCCAGGCCAGCTTCTTGCATTTTTGTCTTCACCCCACTCCTTTCCAACCACACGTGGCGGTCGAGGCTGATCTCGCTGGTCCGTGGCCGCTCACGACAGCCCTGTTCGCCCCGGCCAAACTCCCACGCACTGAGATAGACACGGTCAAGACTTTATGCTGGGCTTGGGAGAGCCTTCATCGCCTTTCCGATGCCCCCATGCTCTCAGCAACTACGATGCAGATCATTCTGCATCCGTTTTTTTCCCCTCTACAGCCCTCCGGTATTGTTAAACACGCCACCCGTTTAGGAATGACCACAATTGCGGATCTCTACCCGGGAACACTTTTTACTCTCTCGCGAACGATTCTGGTCCTATGGACACTTTACTTTTATATTATCAGCTCCGCGCAATTTGCAGGGAGCTACACCCCACATTCCCCCAGCATCCTCCCTCAATGAGCACGCTGGATTTTCTGTACTCGTCTTCTTCTCCTCGGATGTTGGTAACCAAACTTTACGCCCTCACGCTGGCAGCCACATCCGTCTCCACTGACCGCGCTTGTGCGTCTTGGAGTGAGGACCTTGGTGTCGACATCCCCCAGGCTGATTGGCTTTACTGTTGTAAGCAGACTAAGCGCTTGTCCCCAAATTACCGCCTGCACCTTATTCATTTTAAATATTTTCATAGGTTATACCACACTCCCGTCCAGCTGCACAAGTTGGGACTCATCCCAAGTGATAGATGCATGCACTGTTCTGCACCTGCGGTGGACTTCTCACACCTTGCCTGGCTATGCCCCAGGGTCTCCGCTTATTGGCATGAGGTCTGCACAGCCATTTCAGAGATTACCTCCTCGCCAGTTCAGCTCACTCCCTCGCTTTGCCTCTTAGGCTTTGTTAAACTCTGCCCAGATGCCTCACGCCGCCTGATTGCCATGCTGCTTGTCCTCGCACGGCGTAGGGTTTCCATGTGCTGGGGTCACAAACCTGCTCCCAAGTTCGCCCAATGGCTCGAGTATGCATCGCGTTGCCAGACCATATTGTCTGAATTCTGGGGCCTCATGCCAGCTAGATCCCACCCGCTCGATATTTGGGGTCCCCTAGTGTCATACCTCCTGACCCGCAACTCCCAAGGCCCAGCTGTCTCTCCCACGCTCCCCGCCGGCTCTCCGCCCGTGGCGGTCGCCGGTGAAGGGCAGTAATTGACCTTTCCCCTGCCCCTTTTTCCTTCTCAGTTGGACACATCCTCTCTCCTACAGATTGTGAGCCTCCTGTCACTTGCTGTCACCGTCCAGTCGAGGCCAAGGTATACCTGCCATGCTACTGCTCTCTGTCATTATGTGCTATCAATCCACACTGTTTTCCACAATTGTATCTGTGTATATGGTGCTTTCATTCAGTGCAAGAATGTAACCTGTCTATTCACTTTTGTCAATAAAGGTTTTTGAAAATTAAAAAAAATATAATCATGAAGTTGCTCTCATGCTTGAGAGCAGTTTCAGGATTGGACCAGGGCAGTCTGGGAGCCTGTGCCTGCCTGCATTGGAGCCACAAGAGGAGGTTTGGAGCATGATCCTGGAGAGCCAGCAGGTAAGTTCTTTTTTTTTTTATTTGTCTCTGTCATCTCAAACCAACTCTCCCACTACCTCGCCTCTTCCCCCTGACACGAGCCGCTCCTGGTGCTACAGCTGGTGCACATGCAGATGGGATCGGAGGTAGTGAGTATTAGATGCATAAAATGCTTGGTTAAAAATCATAGATGTTTGAAAATAGACCATTTCTCGATAGGTAGCAAGGTAAATTCTGGTAGATGGCAAGAAATGGATATGAATATAGACAAGGAGGGCAGTAGCATTCCTAACCACCTAGAGCTGAGGAACAAGGAAGCAAAAAGCCCTAGACAGAGAGATTCCCTGTAGTCTAATCTGGAATGAACAGTAGCTTGGAGTAGGCATGCCCGCAGAGAACAAATACAGAATAAACAGCTGGATGTCACCTGTTATGTGAGAATGAAAAAATATTTTTAGACAAAAAAGGTATAGGCTTTGGGGTGAAATATGCTGGCCGCCAAGCAACAGACCAGATGAATGCAGAACCTCTAATGATCAAAATGTTTGTTTGATCAAAGTTGAGCTTGAGCCAGTTCGGTTGGTTTGGGCACTGGCAGCCTTGTTATCTAATGTAAGATTTGTGCTGGGCATTTAATGAAGGCTGAAAGGAGCAGAGAGGAAGGGCGAGGGAAGTAACAGGTTTGGAAGAGGGTTGGTCTAAGAGAAGAAGCCTTAACAATCCTGCCTGACCATGGTCTGCAATCAAAGTGGAAGGGATCTCAAGAACTATTCGAGAGCCAGAGACAAATATAAAGTGAGCTAGGCCCAAAAACTTTGTTTAACACCACATGTGAGAAGGCGGGAAAATAGAATTGTATGGGACACACTATCAAAAGCTGCCCATAGATAAAGGAGAAACAGAAAAGTTGGTCAAATGTATTATAAATTGAATTTTCTCTTGGAAGACATTTAATAGGACAGCGCAGAGTTCAGAAGAGGTTGAGAAATCAGAATTTCTCAAATGAAGAAAATAGATTTCTGGCAGTGGAGAGGAATTCTTGAGAGGCAAAGGATGACTCTTCATTTTAATAGCATAGTAAAAAATGCAAATAGAGTGAATCTGTTGTTTGGAGTATCTGAAGGTGGAGTAGTAAGATGATTTGTCCTCCAGAGAATTTTTGGTGGTCTGTAAACCCCATGGTAGGAGTAGAAAGTGGACTGCATTATAGGAGTAAAAAGTGGAGGAGGTTGAGAAGGTTGAGAAGGTTTGTTAGGATTAAACAGAGACCTGAGGCAAAAGGTTGTAACAAGACTGGACCCGGATATTTTGCTGGGGCTTTCAAGCCACATCATACACGGAATGGCTTGATGCTTGGACTAGTGAGGTAGCATAGGGACAGACATGGTGAGCTCATCAAACAAGATAAAAATAGGATCTACCAGAGGTCTGGGAGAGTATGTAGGAAGGAGGACTCTACAGGATCAGCTAAAACAAAGCAGATGTTAATGAAAGCCTGAATGTTGGGAAGCATAGGCTCATCAACCCATAATTTAAGATCACCAAGAATAATAATTTTAGAAGCCCTCCTGGCAGTGGATGCAGGGAGGTTGCTAATAGAAGAACAAAATGTGTAAGTGGACCCTGAGGGCGATAAAGAAGAACAGTGGCAAAGGTAATGGAAAAAGAGACAGAGCTAATGAAAATTAAAAATACAGCCCATGAAATGGTGAGATATGCTTAACTTAAACGTAGTGAATGAATCGTATAAAATCAGACCCACAGCCAGACCAGGTTTGTGGCAGTGGTCTATGCGAAGTATTGTATAGTCAGGGGAATTATTAGAGAGATCATGAGAGAAACTATCAAGGAGCGAGGTATCAGTCAGAATACGTAACTCAAGCTTAAGGACAGTGATAAAATCAAATCCCTTTAATTTGCAAAGGGGCAAAGAGCGAATGCAGTGTTATGGATAGAAATAGTAGAATCTACCAGGATATTGAATTTCAGTAGCTCTTGGTGTGCCTAGGGTAGGGAGAGGATAGCCCAGGGTGCTAAGCCCAAGGCACTGATGTTGTACTGATAGTCACAGTTGAGCTTGTCTTAGATGCACCTTGGGTGGGCTAGCAGCACACATGTTGTGCACATTCATCCATGCTACCATGTTGTTTAAATGCTGACTCAAGCTACATTGATGTTGAGGGAAGGGCAGTTGCCCTACTAACAGGAAGCCTCAACATTGTTGCTTGCTTTGAAAAAAGCACAGACAAAGAGATGGAAATAAAGTAAAAGAAATGCAGCCCAGTGTCCTTTAGAATTAATAAAGGTAACTGCTGGGAAATGAAAAAGCAAGGCAACGGAGAAAGGGTGAAATTAATTAATATCAAATACTATCAGTCGCCAGTGTGCAAAGAACTAAAATAACAAGGTGAAATAAAGAACAATGACCTGTGAGGCCAGGCTCCCCAACATACAAGAAAAGTATGAAAAGAATGGTGAAGTAAATGATTAAAATGGCTCTGGATGAGTGTAAACCAACTGTTGCGTGTCAATAATTTTATTTTTGATCGTATATTCTAAATATAATTAAATTGCACCCTTCATTAATCTGTATATCACTTTTACATTAGTGTATTTCACTTTTGTTTATTTAACGTAATTATATAGAGTGGGCTTTGAAGGGTTAAAGGAGAGTGTAAGACACTGGTAGACAATGTCCCACAATGGTATACGTGATTTCCTTAGGGTTCCTTGGCTCTGATCTGTTACCAAAGCCGACCGACTGCATCAGTGTTATGAGCAAGAGCAGAAGCAAACAACAATGCCGTTAAGAAATAACGAGCTTAAAAGGTTCAGACCAAGTTTAGGTAAGGGGCAATGCATAAATAAATAAAATACTTCAAATAAAGGTAAGAATAGGATCAAGGGATCAAACAATATCGCAAAACACATCTGATAAAAGATAAGGGAAACAATCATAAACTCATAAGAAAGAAGCACAAAAATAGATCCTTTATACAAAATGTCCTCCAGGTGGCTGTGGCATATTGAGATTAGCCACTGAAGGGAAACAGCCAACCACATAAAGGCTTTAAATAGGCCTCAAGTGCCAGGCATTGTTAGTGGGCCATCTATAAGGTGTTCTGTCAGCATGCATGTGTTTGGAAACCACTCTTGGAAAGTGAGCCTGAGACACATAGGACACCATGGTTTTGGGCATCTTTTTAGAATAGATTATTGATGATAATGCATTAAGTATATTCGATTTTGTGTGGAGTTGTGCTTTTTTAAAGTCTAGATGCTGTATATACTTTTGTGGGAACTGAACCCCAATGAGTTACTAAACCCCAATATCTTATGCACCCCAATTTTTACATGAGGCAGCTCGGCTCCAGGATCTCACATTGATTTAGCAGCAAGACACTACTCTCCTCATCAATGAATTAATAGTTTAGCAGAGTAGAAGTCAGAATAGAAACTGGGACTATTTAATAACTGAGTTCTAGATAAAGTAGAGTTTAAAATATTTATTACAGAATTGTTAATAAAAACGATACAGAAGAATGCATAATTTGCCATGAAGGCTCCGATACAGAACACAGAATCATAAATTATGATATAATTCCTATTTCGGCAATTTGATTTCCCTAGATTCTATGGCTCAGATTTATCAAACTTTCACGCAATGCAGCAAAACACCTTGCTGCACTGCGTGAAAGGGCAGGAATATACCATATTTAACATTATATGATGCATTTCTGTCCTTCACTGGTGCACAACATGCTGCCTTGGTGCAAGGGTGCCTGTGTTGTGTGCAGGATTGTTTTTGTGCACCTTCCTGCACAAAAACAATCCTCTGAGGCATTATCCTCTTTCTGCGTGTGCTGCAAATTGCAGCACATGTAGAAAGCATAAAACATGAGGAGAAGTTATCATATTTTGTTTTGTTATGCCGCCCATGGGAAGGCATAGCATTCATAGGTCTACCACTCATGGTAAATCTAGGAATGCACCAAAATCCGTAGGAGGATGCATGGGAACA
This sequence comes from Triturus cristatus, assembly GCF_964204655.1. Classification (NCBI taxonomy): domain Eukaryota; kingdom Metazoa; phylum Chordata; class Amphibia; order Caudata; family Salamandridae; genus Triturus; species Triturus cristatus. Next base: position 874,626,028 of record NC_140591.1, on the reverse strand, counting down.
CCCACGCTTCACCATGGAATGGCTCCCTGGAGCAAAGCAGCACAAGGCAGCGACTTGTGCTGCCTTGTGTTTCTCCAGATTCACCAAGCACAGCAGGGACATGCTGGGTGACCTTGCGTTGCTTGGTAAATCTGACTTTATTTTTGCGTTGTCCATACGTTGCCTTGCACGATGAAAGGGCAACACAACACTATGATGAATCTGCCCTAAGTGTCAGACTCATGAAGAGTTCTGACAGCATCCTAAGTGACGAAAGGAAAGTCTCAAAATAACCAGACAGAGTCTAGGAGGAAAATGAGAAGTTGCCCCCGAACCTTGAAAAACCAGAGGGGTTTGTACACAATGTATGCATATCATAACAAAACTACAGATTCAGCATGGTATGATCATGTTTAAGTTGCGTTGGCAAATCAAAAACATCCTTATATTTATTAAAATTTCGTAACACTAACCCATTTCTTAAGGTAAGAGAAATCCTCTGCTTGCTTCCTCAGCAACTGCACTTGAGTGAGGTACAACACAATATGAAACATTTATAAAACGATCGCTCAGAGTGATGTTCTTCTGCATGCTTACATCGGAACACCCAGCAGAAATCCTTCAAAATCATTACAACACGTATAATGGAAAGTTTAATTCACAATACACGTTTTCTAATACAATTGCTCTTTTGCATCCAAGCAATCTATGTTTTGTTGAAACTGTGAAGAGAGAACATTTGCAATGGTTGTCTGATCGGCAGGAGGAAAAAACAGGCATAAGATTAGCTGAACCCATAAGAACTCATCTATTTTATCAAAATGGAGTCTCTGCTTGAAAATGTGGCTTAACTATGCTACATTATTAATCACACCTCTAACCAACCTTATGAATTTGATTCAAGTGCATTTGCATTCATTCATGTGTTACAACCATATGAATAATTAAAATCACTAATTCGCACAAGTAATTTTTCACCCAAAATTAGACATACAAAAAACTTGAACACTATCATCAGTGAATATTCTAGGGCCAGGCTAGGTAGCAGTGAGTCTTGTTGCCACCGTGGATTGTTAGATTATGACTGATACCATAGTGTGTGAGGCAGAAGGGTTTTTGTTGAAGGGCCAGAAGGAGCTCTGTTCCATTAGGCCTCATGAAGAATCCTCTTTAAGATAAAGCCATGGCACCTGTTGATTTAAAACATATGCAGGTCCCCTTTTATGCTTGTCTTAAGCACGGTCCAGGATTGTGTAAATCAGTAGAACCCACACAGGATTAACAGTGAACCATCTGTATCCTGTACATGTAGCACTGATAAAAGGTTATCCCGGACACATTCAGAAATGGAAGCTGGTAGGACAGTGTGAATATGACTCATTACATCGCATAGCAATACCACGCATGCCATTACAACGTGGGTATTACTACGCAATGTCAATTACATCGACCTACCATTACAACTCAAAATGTTACCACGACTATGCCTTTACCACGATGTCATTACAACACAAAGGCATGCGTGGTAAAGGTATACTGATGGTAAACGTTTGCAAGATAAGTGACTCTACACTACCGTACCCTAAACCCTAATGTAGTACCCCTGCACGACCCTCCCCGACCCCCAGTCCTCTCCCTACAATAACACTACACTACCCTGCACAACCCCCCAACACTACCCTAAATCCTAAAACACTACACAAACACCACAACACTGCCCTAAACCCTAAAACACTACCCCCAGCACGACCCTCCCCCTACCCCCAGTCGGGGTCTACTCTCAAACACTACCCTGCACGATTCCCTGACACTACCCTAAAACACTACCCTACACTACACAAACACCACAACACTACTCTAAACCCTAAAACCCATCCCCAGCACGACCCTTCCCCTACCCCCAGTCCGGTCCCTACACTCCAACACTACTCTGCACGACCCCCCGACACTACCCTAAAACCTAAAACACTACCCTACACTACACAAACACCACAGCACTACCCTAAACACTACCCCCAGCACGACCCTCCAACTTCCCCCAATCCCCCTTGCCTCTCTCTCCTCGTGATTCCTCTCTCCTGGTTCCAGCGCTGACTGAGGGGCGGTGCACGTCGTTGTGAAGAAACGGAACAGTTTCCACACATTGACGTGGATAGCCATTACATCGCATGCGTTGTAAAAGCGCATGCGATGTAATGGTCTGTGTTGTTACATCGCATGCGTTGTAACGCATGCGATGTAACAACTTGCGGGGTAACAGCCGCGTAGTAATGGCTATTTACCGGACAGTATAGATGAGAGTGAGAATGCTGATGAAGGCGTGTTTCTTTAGAAAGTCTAACATACTGTGTGCCACAGAATACACAGAGGTCTTTTTCATTTTCAATAAAACCTGAATGTGATTCTTTGGACAGGTTGGGTGACATTCATGAATGTTACCATCCAGAAGAATGCCCCTCATTTGTCCTCATGGATCCTAAATGAAAGCATTTCTTAATTTCTCTAAGGAATTCTGTCACTTCACATTAATAGTGAAAACTAACCAATGCCCAAACTGGCTCTAACACCCATTTCTGTGATTAAACTGCCCGACTCCCATTGTGTAATTTGATAAAATACCTGTTTAAGGTAAGTCATAAACCAAAGGAAAAGCAAATGATATTTAATTTGCTGAAAGGTCTGCTAACATGGGTTACAGTGTAGTATCATGAAAATGTGCATTTGCGCAGGTCCAGTTGTGCACCTGTTTTTATGCCATTACCTTTCTGAAACATGTACATTCTTTTCAGAGTTGATATATACACTGTAGTCAGCAGAGCTGAGAAACAGAGGCAGGCATTCACTGCTCACTGTTTCAGAGCTGTGCTGTCTGCAGCACATGCACTGACTCAGAAACTCTGAGTTAAAGGTACATGCTTGATAAAGTGTAATTGCATAACAACAGGTGCACAGCTTTGCCCTGTGCAAATGCACACCTTCATGATATGGCCTCAGGTTACTGGAACGCCTTTATTCTAGTAGAACTGAGAATATATTTAGCCTTTGGTAATCTCCTATATGATGAAAGGTAAAAAATCATATTCTACAGTAAAGAATTATCCTGATTGTTTTCTATTGCCGGGATCAATTTATATCCAAAAAGTGTCTTAATTAAGGTGGTTTAATCTATTGCTTTTTTTTACTTCAGTAGTTTTATGTTTATTCTTAAGGAACTCTGTACAGATTAAAGTAATGTTCATAGTTTATAGTTCCTAAAATTAATCTGTGTGGTGTTTCTCTAGCGGGAACCAGGCCAGAAGGTAGCTAAGTGTTGTACATTATCAAAGAAAAGCATAAAGTCAATGAGTGATAGGAGAGGTAGCTAGTTTGTGGAAGGTTAATATATTGTGATGTAGTGGTCTTTAAAGAGATGTGTCTCCAACTCTTCCCTAAATTCGAGCATTTTAGGGGTGGGCCTAATGGATATGAGGGTGTTGTTCCAGATCATGGGTGCATAGATGGAATGAGCCATGCTTCCTTGTTTTTTCTTTTATAAATTTCTCAGGCTGCAGTCTGGTGGTGTCCTGGCTGTGGGTGAGCTGAGAACGTTAGAGAAGGCGAACTTGTCTTCAAGATAAGCAAGGCTGCTGGTAGTGATTGCTTTGTAAATGATGCAGCTGGTTTGAAGAAGGTGTAGGCCAGCAAGGGACCAATGGAGATCTAACAGGATGGGGTGATGTTATCATATTTCTTCAGGCCCTGGATGAAACGTCCTATGGCATGTATGATGCCCTTAAGGGGTGCCAATGTGGATTCTGGGAGGCCATAGAGTTGGGCGTTACCACCATCCAGCAGTTTTGAAATCACTTTTTGGAAGAAATGGTTTCACTTACTTTAGGAAAGAGTTGTCTTTGTGTTTTTTGGCAATGTGTTCCTTCAAGGTAAGGTTAATGTCCAGGGTGAATACAAGTGACTTGGCATTCAATGAAAGTTGGTGTTCGAAGCTCTTGTTAATGTCTTTGAGACATGTTTTTCCTGTTTCTTGTTTGTTGTTCCTGGGGAAATGCTTTACATCTAGTCTATGGTGTGGTCAGTGATTATGTGTGAACTGTTGTGTCTAGTCATTTATTTGGAAATGCCAATTTCCAGTCTACAATGCACTTAGTAGACAGATTTAAGACACTAATAATATGTATTTGTAAATGTATGTCCTGGTATTCAGTTAGATCTGTGGTACTGTTGCATTCAGTTCCATCTAAGACTTCAAGTTGACTTAGCCTTGAGCAATCGAGAGAGTGAGGAACACATATCAGTATAAAGCAATTTAGGAAAGAGTTGAAGACATACCTCTTTAACCCGTTCCGCGCTCATGACGGAACCACTTCGTCATGAGTCACGGTTGAGCTGTGCTCATGACGGAGTGGTTCCGTCATGCTGCGGCCGTTGGCGGCCGCTCTGCCCACGCGGCGCTAATTCCCCACCTGAGTGGGCGATTAGCGCAGTGGGCGGAGTCGTGACGGAACCACTCCGTCATGAGCACAGCTCAACCGTGACTCATGACGGAGTGGTTCCGTCATGAGCACGGCGCCACCGCAGTGCCCCCAAACCCCCCCCAGCGCCGCGGCGGAATTCCTGCCGCGGCGAAGGGGTTAAAGAACATTGCAGTAACTATCCACTAACCAGCTATATCTCCTATTGCTTTGTGACTTCATGCTTAGCTTTAACCCTGTACAGTGTTCTGCTGCCTTTTTGGCTAAGTTTGCGCTATACAGATCCCACATACATATCACAAACATACATACACACAGTGCATAATGCATACTAAATTTGAAGGAGCAGTGCAGGGCAGGCTTTTAAGGAAGCAGCCCACTTGATTTAGGGTTCTCAACAAAAGGTCAGCACTTTCCTTTGGTTCCAAGGTCATTTGAACTTCCTAGCACATATATACTTGAAGCATGGTTTTTCTAGCAAGCAGATTTCCATACATAGACTTTCGACATAGACCTGTGAACAACGTCGGGACACTAGCTTTTCAGGTTCTGAAACATGTCTTGAAAAGATAGATTCAGCCCAAGGGCTGAAATAATTAATCGATTGTTCCTTGGCACATTAAATGCCTTCTTGCAGATGGCAGGGATGATTTTTCTTCTACTGAGTATCAAAGGATGGTCTCAAGTGGGAATGGGCCAAACAACATCTTTAAAGGGAGAACTAACATACTATTGATTGGTGACCTTAAATAAACCTGTAACGGTCCGCCATTCCAGACTCCCACTTATGCTTCAGAGTAATGACATTTCTGCACCTACTGGATCAAAGATTCTTACATAGTGCTATTTGTCCAAAAATCCAAGATGACACAGGAGACGACTGATGTTAAGGAGCTGTTCTACTACTAACTTCACCCAATACCACTTAATCCATTGTGCCCACTTTAATGGCATTGCAGCACTTCCAAGCGCTACTATATCAGGGGTTGAAGTCTATGTACCTCACAGAAATATCCTCATGAAAAGGAGCAGGTTTGGACAGCACTTACAGAAGTCACACATTTTTCTTCCCTAGTTTGTTCTGGACATTTTTATGACAAATTCACAGAATGCAGTGCAGCGACTTAATTTGTGTGAATAGGAGAGAGCAGAAGAGTGCCATACCTACAAAGATATGGAGCTGTTATACTCTCTCCCTACACTGGCACCTTTTAGGCTGCTGTTCTCCAATGGACACACCGTTGCCCCATAGTGCAAGAGTGTATGTAATCTGTAAAGTATAGTTTTTTCAGTAGAAAAGCTATCCAACCTATTCCTGCTTTGTAGGTGTCCTGTACAATGCTGCCCATATGCAAAGTAGGACAATCATTTACAATGCAATAGGTCTTGCTTTTACGCGAGTTTAAGCTATTGGCATTGTAAATGACAATAGCTTAAATGCAAAATCCTCATGAAAGGGTTTCAATACTTTTGCATTTGACTCGTGAGGGACATCTAGTAACGACTAGTTGAACTGCAGCTCTTTGTAGAATTATTTTGATATTTGACACTATAATATTCACTGCCCGCTGATAATCTCCTCCCATTATGCTTTGCAGGGCCTTTGGTTGGGATTGTATTTTTGCCCATAACTGTGCTTGGGGTGGTCCTAGGAGGAAGGGACCACCACTGCATCGTTCACCAGCATGATATGCTCTTTGTGTTCAAGGCATCTGCTTGGTCCTCCCCCTAGGTTAGGGGGGACCCCAAAATCATCACCTCTCTCATTCCCTAATATTTTAATTTTCAAAGTTCACTTTTATGAATTGGTTATATGCTTTTTATCATGTAAAATTGCTTTATCAAAGCATTTGTGGGTGTTGCTTATTATGCTGCTACGCTACGTGTTTTAGCACAGTTTTTGCACTGTGCTACGTGCATTTTGCGTAGTGCGTAGAAGCGCAAACTACGCATGCTCCGTGAGCGTAGTGTTGTACTATGCCCAGGGTTACTAACGAGGCAGCTAGGGAGTGCATATCTTCCCATTTTCTGAGCCAGGGATATGAGGGACAGTCTTATGGTGCATTCACTGACTAGTGACCAGTGTGCCATCTGCAGTGATGGCGATCGGTTCAGACAACATTTATGATATGATTTTGATAGTGACTGTATTATATTTCTTTATCGGGAAAATAACTCTTGCATTTGTCAGAAACCAGAACGATATGACTTGGCTAATAGGGGATAATCTGGGAATATGAAATATCCTGCGCCTCCTCTCTTACTACTCAAATCAAAACAGAACTACTTCCGACAGGTAAGGAAGGATGCAGCTATTAACATTGTAACAGGTTCAATGACAGTCAGGGTCTCCCCAGAATAAGCTGCAAGGTGGAGACACCCGGGCTCCACAGGAGGACATGGGACCCAGGCCTTTTTAGCAGACTAATATCTTGAAACACATGTTCTAAATGTTAAGAGTTTTAGTAAATAATATTCAGACTACGCCAAGTATAATATGAGAAAAGTTGAACAGTGCAACTGAACAAAAGAAAACGATGTAATCTTCGAAGCATCCATGTATCAACAGTTATTCCTCCCAGTTCCTCCATTCCCACATTTAACTTGCTTCAGATAACTACATGCGTACCACAACGAATCAGGCAAAATTCACTGGAAAATGCATTTTCATACATCAGCGGGCTTGATTTGCAAAAGCATTTTCAGTCGTAACCGTATGCTTGGATTCGCGGCTGCTAAATACTCACAAAAGGACATGTAGGAGCTGTAAATCAATTTACTCCTACATAATTCTACACCACCACTGCATAACAATTAGGCAGGAATAACTCCTACGGCAGTGGCGGCTGGTGACAATTGAAAGTGGTGGGGCGTAAATTTTCACGATGAGTCCCCTGTGGCGAGTGAGCATATCGAGCAAGTCCGACCGTCAAAAGAGGGGTTTGGGTAGGAGGGATGGGGGGTTTCTCCCCCCGTAAAATGTTCAAAAGCGAGTCGCAAATGGTGCATTTTAATGCAAATTTGAGAAAACAAGAAGATTAATAAAGCAACTGTACAACTGAAGCAATGACATCAATAAAGAGATTTCATATGATAATGACTTAGAAGTTACTGCATGATTGTCTGTACAAATGTAGGGGTTATTGCTATGGCTAATGGAAACATGCCATATGTTAATGACAGTGCGCTATGCTACTGCACTATCCATTAGTACAATATTTGTGACAGTGTGACCCAAATGCACCACCAACAACATACTGCCCTCTTACTACACTCATGCTAAATGAGTGGGGCCTGAACCACTACAGCTTTATTGACTTTTTCACTTGGGCAGCGACACATGCTATCAGTTCAACACAATCAGCCAGCCACAGAATAAAGTCCAATACATTTTTTGCCTCATTTCAAATTTACACCTCGCTGTGGCCGCCGTGCTTAATGGGTGCTAGTGCATGCCAACCTGAGTTCACATTCTCCTGAGCCCGCTAGTGTGTGCCTGGGTTCCCAAGTGCTGGTTGAATGCGTGTGCTCCTTGGTGTACACCGTGTAGTGCACATATGTTTCTTACTGAGTGCACTTTTTCCTGAGTCTGCAGCGCATGCCTGTGTTCTGGAGTGCTGGACGAGCGCACAATGATGCCTGTCAGATGGGAACCTGTTTGTCTCTGGTCCTGAGTACAGTGCACTAGAGGAGTGCATGTGCTCTTGCAAGAGTAGTGGGTGCATTAGTGTTTGTGTTGCACTGCCTGAGTCTGTCCTCCACATAATTTTGACTCGTAGGGCTCAACATAAAATATTCCCCAGCATAATTAATAACAGCCTTTCTCCTACTTGTATGGCTACTACTAGGGCCTGGTTCACTTCCTTTCACTTTCCAGTCTTTCATCCTCCCTGGCTGAGAAAGTGGCTACGTTCAGGTACTATGGCTTTCATTGGCTGCAGGTAAACCTGTGAGGGGGTTAGATGTAAACTTAACCAGGGAGTAAAAGACGGGAAGGGCACACAACACTCCTAGCACGTCCCACTCTCTCAGCCTCCTTCTATTCTGATGTCCCCCCAACCCCATTGTTCCTCTGTTATCTCCAGGAAGAGTGTAGTAAAACAAACGTATTCGGGGCATCAAAGCCAGGCTGCCACATCACTGCCCAGCCTTGTCTCGGAGACCTGGAGTGTTGATTAGTGTTTTGGTCTGTGAAAGGCTGCAAGTGAAAGACACGGCAGGGAGGGGCTGAACGCCTCTTAGCAAACCATTGCTAACCATTTAGTCTAAATGATTTAGACAGGATCAGGTTGCATGTAGATGCGCCCAGACACTGAAACTCCAGACTAATTGGGTCTGCGCTGAGGTGATCAAAATCAAAAGCTAGTACTACAAGTAATGTGAATAGGACTAAGTAAATGGAAGAAGGAAGGAAATACAAGGACTCGTGCCTGAGCTACTTACTGCTGGTGCTACAAACTTTAAAACCCAGGCAGCGCCAGCACCACATGATAGATCAATTAGCCACTGAAAAGAAATCGAATTATATTATAGACACAATTTTTTTTACATCCTCCTGATATTCTCTTTTTTACACAGCATGCGACGTGTCCGCTTCTCCAACTCAGAGAGTGCTGCCTTCAGTGGCCCTTCCGACCTGTAGTGCGGTTTGTAAACGTGCAGTGGTGGCGATCAGATTGATTACTACTACTCATAATCTAAATTAACCTCCGTAACTTGTTGTGTGTATGTCTGCCGTGTAACAGATAAATGTTAGCAAAAACAAACTAACGTTCGTCCTAAAAAGGGCCAGGACCACATTTAGAAGTACTCGGACCCAAACTTTCTATTCATACAACAGCTTGACATACCATGGCATTGCTTTTCTGTACTAAGGAAAACAGAGCACGGATAGTTCATCTATTTGTGTTAATATGTAGTGCGAAGAACAGAAGACTTGGACAATATAAATTAAAAAACACTTACCTGACCGGTGACCGCCTCTTCTCCTGGCCCGCGTTGGCGCCTCTCTGCCCCTTCAAACGGTCCAGAACACCACGTCCACGTGACGCAAGTGACTGGCAACCCGGCACTCAGCCAATCCTGGCGCTGCAGCAGCGCCAGGATTGGCTGACGGCACAGCCTACTCCTCGCCCGCCGCCTGCCCATTAGGAGACCGAGGGGCTCCTAATGGGCATGCGCAAGGCAGCAAAAACACAAGTACGCATGACTGGGCACGGAGTAAAAAATTAAGCTCCATGCCCACTCATGCGCACTTGTGCTGCCTTTCCCAAAGGCCTCTGACAATGATGTCAGTCAACATGACGCCGGACCGCCCACGGTCCGACGTCATGCTGACTGACATTCACAGAGGAGGGAGCTGCAGCTGCGGACATTCACAAGAGGAGGGAGCTGCGGGCGCGGGCGCGGTCGGGGGGGCTACGCCCCCACGCCCCAATGGACGCACCGCGCCTGTCCTACGGGAAGGGTGAAGAGTGGGATGGTTTTTGAATGCATACATCTGAACTTATCCACTCTGGAACTAGTCAGAGAGGTACTTCTGAAATACCATTCCATGGTTGGGAGGGAAATAAACAGGGCCAAACTTTGTACATTTAGGGGAAGACGTTCCTCCACTGGGGGAAAAAATGCGCAAATGCACATCAGGGATTTTTCAATGCGGAATTGTGCCCTACGCACCATTCCTGAGTGGGGACATAGCAACATCTAAAGCACTGGCATGACTCTCCCAGCTTTATTTCTGTAAAGCTGCGACGGGTGCATCTTCCCAGATGGACTGCTCAGAAGATTACTGAACTGAGTGTATGTCTGCAACTGTGCACAGGAGTGTAGCAGGTGCAGATGTATTATTAACCTCGTGAGATGGGTCTGCTGCCGGTAATTTGGCGTAGCATGTTGTTCAGCCCAGCCTTCACCAGGGCAACATCTTGTTGTGCTTTAATTTCTCCTGGTCAAAATAACCTGAACAGTGTTTTATGCAGGCGGGTTCTGCTCTCCTGCTCTCTGAGCCATCCATAATTTACATCTTTTGAACTCTTCCACGTCTCTCGGAAATAGCGTACAAGCCTACAGTGAAAAGGATGTTATGGTTGAATTTTTCCAAAAATACCAGACGGTTCCAAGAATCAATAGGTGGGGACAGCTTTGGACCTTTTATACAGCTCATAAAGATCGAATGTGGTCTCACCAAGGTGCACTTGATAGCTTCTGAGCATGTACTAACATTATAACGCCGTCGCCGGTGGGCGAGATACCAGTGTACAAGCTACCTCTCACCTTCTAGAAGTATATTTTGACGACCCCAGATAACAGTAGAGGCCAAAAATGGAGTTTGAATATAACAAAACAGGGAGGCACACATCGCACTTCTTTAATTAGAGATACCATTTGGTACAGTAACCTACTTGCAAATGAAAGTAGAATATAATGTAACCTTTTAAAAATACTTTTTGCTTAAATTTAAAGTGCCTTGCCAGGAAGAGTTTAGTTTTGGCCAGGGGCTTAACCTGCAGCCCTCTTACTCGCCCAGATGGGTTGTGACTTGAAGAGTGTAAAGGCAGCCAAGTAGTGATTTAGAGGGGGACAGGGGAGTGGTGGTCTGGGATGAACGGGGTACTAGGTAAATTATGGTATGGGGCAAGTGGATTGTGACTGAGGTGGGGCAGGGGTGCGAGGGTAAGGATGGCAGAGTTGTTTAGGATAAGAGGGTGGAGCTGGTGTGTTGTAATTGAAATGGGGCAGAGGTGTTTGGAGCAGGTGGTAGATGAAGCATGCTAGCAGTCACTAAGGTGTGGTCAGGGGGCAAGTGCTTAGTGAGTTAGATATGGGCAGATGTATGGGGCAGGCAGGCAGTATGACAAGTGTGGGCTGGGGTGATGGTTTGGACAGAGGTGTGTGTGTGGGGGCAGTGATTGATGATGGAGGAGGTGCAAAGTGAAAAGTGGTTAAGGTGGATGCAGGGTATTAGGAGGTTTCTGGTTAGAGAATAGGGTGGGGTAGAGGTGTGGGTGGATGGATAATCACTGGGGTGGGAGCAGTGAAGTGGAGGCAGATGCGCGGATGCCGAGGTGGGCCCAGGAGTATTTTGGGCCATCGGTTAGTGATTGGAGTGGTGCTGTCCACCCTTCTACTCCCTGTCAGTTTATCAGCATGTTGCAGTCCTGATCACCGTCTCACACTTCATCTGTGTCATGTGCACATCCCTCCACCACTTAAATACAGTTATACTCCTATTCGGTTTGACTCTCCTTGTCCCTCCCACAAACCCAGCTCCTGCCATTTTTGAAATCCCTACTACAATCCCCATCCCTGACACCCAATTAATCTACCCCATCATTCCCTAACATTGCCACCTTCCAATCTCTGTCACCTTTTCCATCCCTGTCATTCTCCATCCCTGTCACCTTCATAGTCCCTGTCACACTTCACATCCCTATCATGTTCCCACTCCCTGTCACATTCCAAACCCCTCCAACTTTACCAGTCCCTATCACAATACAAGCCCTGAATACTTCCAACCTCTGTCACAGTTACACCTCTGTCCCTTTCCCAGTCCATCACCCTCGCTATTACTTTCATCTTCTGCATTCCTATCACTCTTCTCATCCCTACCACCTTCAACGACAGTCACATTCCTGTTTCCTTAACACATACCCAACCCTGTCACCCTTCCTATCCCTGGTATATTTCCCTTTTGTCAGCCTATAATCCGTCTGATTCCAGTAAATCTCTCATGCCTTTTCACCTTCTCCATTCATGTCACCCTATCCATCCATGTCACTCTCAGTCCCTATCACACCCCAATCTACAGAACCAGTCCCTGCTAAGATCCGAGGGGCTTAATTACAAGTACTGTGTGCTGCCGGAACGTCGCTTAGCCATACCTACACGACCACGTAAAGCCACCCTGAGTGGCTTTTCATGACCTTATAGATATGGAATGGGGCAACGCAGCTCTGCGTTGCCTCACATTATGTCGGGGAGGCATGCCAAGGGCGTTGCAGTGGATGTTCCCACACAACGACCATAGGTTTCGACACAGTCCCAGATTTACACCCTGGCATAATCTGGGAATGTGTTAAAACTGTGCGCCTCCCCAGGGGTGGCATAACGAGGAGAAATAAAAAAAAATTCTCCTTGCTTTTTCCTCTTTCTATGTGTGCTGCATTCTGATATAAGCTCGGGAGTGGCCCAGAGCCTCCTGCAATAGAGGATTGGTCTCATACCTATCCTTTTTAAGATCGACTGAATACCCATATCTAGCTTGAGTGACAGCAATGGAGTGCAGACAGGGAAGCCTGTCAGCTGGTGCATTAGTCGATTTTCCACTAAAGTGAGAGCCGCTGCCTCCTTGTGGCCTCAGAACTCCACTCCATAAAGGGCAGCCGCCATGGCCTGTTGTTTGTAGATTTGCAGTGTTGGGGAAATTAGTCGGAATATGGAGATTCTCTGTACTTTTAACAACCCCCCAGTATGTTGATCAAGTTTAAGTCTGCACCTATCCATGTGACAACACCAGTCCAGCTGCTCAGTAAGGATCAACCTTGGGTACTCAAAAGTGTGCACAAACTCCAGAGCGGAGCCTTTAAGCTTTGGATTGGGTCCAGTGGTGCGACAAGGATTGAGTACCATGTATTTTGTTTTTGTGTCTATGTTCAGAAATGATCAAAACTGTCTAAAGTTCTCTGCAATCCCATGGGTGAATTTGATATTATTAAAGTGTCATCTGCGAACATGAGGGCAGGGACCCTGATGCTTGTGAGGCTTGGAGAATCTCCCTCACACCCATTCAGGTGGCTAACTAGGTAATTAACAAAGATTGTAAAAAGTGTAGGTGCTAAAACGCAACCTTGCCTGACACCTCTTGCGACAGGGAAACTCTCTGTCAACTCACATAATTGACCACACCACACCTGTGCATAATTGGGCTTTTGAAGTCTTATGATATTGGCCAGTAAGTATTTAGGAATACGCATTTTATGCAGTACCTGCCAGAGTGTGAGCCTTGGAACCAGGTCAAATGCAGATTGAAGATATACAAACACTACATACGACCTCCCACCTCTCATAACCACTGTCTTCTAGAAAAGAATTTGGAGGTGAAAGAACGAATCCAGCATGCTGGTTCTGTTCCTAAAGCCAGCCTGTGGTGAGGTTCACTTCATTGTAACCTTCCTAGTGGGAGTTTGCTGAGCAACTTCTGGGAACAGTCAATAAGGCTTAGAGGCCCATAGTTAGGTGGCAATACTGGGCAGCCATTTTAATATATATAAGGGAACAATTTCTGTCCCATCCAGGTAGGTGGAATGGAAGTCCCCTTCAATATAGCTTTAAAAAGAACTGTAAAATAGGTACCCCAAACACCCATCTCACCGCGAAATAGGTCACCGGGAATTTTATCAGGGCTTGGTGCCTTGTTAGGGATAATCCAAAGGATTGCAGATCTAACTACTTGAGCTGTAATACTAGGAGGTTCCTTTCTATCGAGCACGTGTCTTAGGTCCACTGAGGTATCACAGCTAGGGGCTGCCAAAAAGGGGCTAGCCTTTCCGATTACAGCGTATAGGCTAGAAAAGTGTGTGACCTAATCGGCAGCAGGCACATTGCTCTCTGCAATGCAGAATTCCTTTGCAGAACTTGTTGGCACCAGGTTCCAAAATGACCGCTGGTCTCCCTTTTGCACAGCTTCAAGAAGTCCTTCCCACTTCTCTGCCTCCCACTCCCTTTTGGCATGGCTTACAGCCCTTTTATATGTAACCCTCCCAATTGCAATCTCATTCCTGTCGTGTTGCTTTATGGCTTGCATGAGGGCAATCCTGGCCCGCCTGCAAGAAGGGTTAAACAATGTTGGAGGAGTCTGCTTCGTTGTCAAGTTCACCTATTAAAAGATGCGGGCACTTGTCACTATGGTGATAATCTCATTTGAATAGCTACAACTGGTATCTAATGAATCACCACATGCATTTTAGACATTACATTTTGTATGTGAAGTAAAAAAACACATGCTACACTCTACTGGGACCTCTAGTACAGCAGCTCGTTCCATTTATAAAAATCAAGACATTGGAAGAGTAGGGTATGCTGATTTCCCGCCCAAAAAAGTTTGCCACCCTGTTGTCCTAGCAAACTAAGAATACACCATCGAGGGTGGCACAAAGCAGTTTAAACAAGAAAATAGTCAACTACGGCAAGATATGGAAATTAACCAGAAACGGGTGCCAATGCTAAGAAATGCGACTGGCCCTCTACGATCAACGCCATCAACGCCAACGGGCAGACAATGCACTTTAGCTGCCCAGCTGATAGACCCTCAACAGGAGAACTGGGACTGGCTCCCTCCCACACTGGCCAGCTCAAACAATCAGTGACACTCAATGTGGGACAGAAACATAACGAATACAGGAAATAAGTCAAAGAATTCAACAATATCGGTAATCTTCTGGAATGTCGCAGATCTTAAAAATGTATTAACCGATATTGAGGCTATGACTTTTCTAACAGCGCATGATATCATTTGCATCCAGGAATCGTGGCAAGAAGGAGACAATAATAGAAGGATACTGTGCGTTTCACTCTCCGGCAACTAGAATGCACACAAAAGGCCATGCAACGGGGGGCCTGTCAATTTTCCTTTCCGTCCATTGGGATTTTAAAGTCAGAGAGCATGACATGGGCCATAAATACTTACAATGTGTGGAAATCAGAAATTGGCAACAGAAGAATATATTCTACAATTTATTTTTAATAAAGGTTTATATCCATCCAGCAGTGGTAGAGAAACAATAGTGCGTGAAGAAACAAGAACAACTGGTTATTTCGATTAAACAAAGAAACACAGAGTCTCATCTTCTACTAACTGGAGATTTTAACTTACATTTGTTACAGAATCCCTACCGAAGCATTGAAGAAAAGAAAAAATGGAGGACATCCATTGGCGAATTACAACACAAGCCTTACACCCGCAAAGAGTAGATTATTTGGGGTGCTCACTACTTGCATCACTAGAGGCACTGTCAATGCGAGCATTGAATGGTCGCTTCGCAGGGGAACAACTGATGCGCACTACGCATTATTGCCCAAAGAGGTCAGCAGTATTAGATTACACATTCATTTCCGTCACTCTCTTTAATAGCATTCAACCCTACTCGATCCAGCTGCGCTACGAAAGTGATCGTATGCCTCAGGTTTGGGGTTTCTGCATCACAACCAACAGCAACCCATAACTGTTAGTGATAGGGACAAATGACCATCACATATGGAGACAGATCAAATGGAGGCTATCAATAGATACTATTAGTGATTGGGAAAAGCTAGCACGAACATTAACCGCCTCCATGGTCATCAATAAACCAGGTCCTCCAATCCCTGTATACAAAGAAGCTGAGGATGTTAAATAGAACACTGAATAAGAAGTACCATTCCCTCAAAATTCAAGCAAACCCGAAATTAACTAGTGAGGTTAAATCCTTGTGTGTCGAGTATAAAAACAGATTTGGCAAGTCAACCGAAATCACGAGGAACAGCTCCAAATCGAATTGTTCGTGGCATGTAGGCACAGAAATGCAAGACGTTTTTGGATGATCATAAATAGGCTGAACAGTGACTCATCGTTCACTGCTACAAATGGGAACAATGTTACAACAGAAAAATGGATAAAGCACGTGACCATGCCATATAAAGCTTCTCCCATAAACTCCATTGACGCGCCAGCCTTAACCGAACATCATCTGGCACAGACCCCGCCATCATCAACTGCTGCCAGAAGCCTCTAATATGCAACAACTATCGACGCTGGCAAAACTGATTATAATTGTTACATTCAGCTTCTGTAGTATATATTTTTGTTATGGCGGGCTATATCAAGAGCAACACAAAACGATGATGAAAGCTGAACATTGTCAAACATTGACCTCACAGATATAGGTTAAATCCGTCGTTTGTTTGCTCACCATGCCACCCCAATATGGACCCAGCCATATGCAAATCAGTCTTGACACTGCACCCCATGAGAACAGTTCTGTCCAAACTGCCAGGCCAGGTCCTCCCTGGACTGGAAAACAAGCATTCTACGACCGGTTTCAGTGTATCACCCCTCAACAGCCAGGCTAGCTATAACAAAACTCAATAAACTGTACATTTGCAGGTTCATTGGAATACTGAGAATGTAAAATGCAACCAGGTTGCTTGAAATGCAGTCTGTGTGTGTTACTGAAGACCATTAGTTGAAGCTCACTTACAAAAAGCAGCTGACTATTCATGTGTCAATAGAATAGTTGCCTACAACAGCAACAAACTTGGGTTTTCATTGATGTGTTGTTTTACCTAAAATGAGTGATGGGCTATACCACCACCCATCTACTCCCATTGTCTTGCTGGATTAGCTTCGGACATATCACTTTAATCATCAGACAAGGACACATTGACCACTTCCCCTTGAGAAACATGGGAACCCTCTTCTCTTGATGGCCATTAGTAAAGAAAAGGGTATGATTGAGTGGAAACTTTACGTTGATTGATACCATTATAATTGTTTTTTTTTTTTAATCACCTTCTAAACTGGAGAGTGCTTTGCTAACATCACCAGTGGCCCAAGCTGTGTATTTTACCCAATAGCCATGTGCAGAAGGCCAGCTACAAGATCTCCTACTCTGTGGCAGTACTGGGCATTAACTGTGTAAGGACTGTAAAACATTTTACAACCCCACTTATATCTGTAAAAAAAGCTCAGTTGACTGAGATTTTTTCAATAAGAGAAACTGTGACACATACTTGTGGAGGTGATGCCTAATGTTGCATTATTTATCTTGAAACTGACCAGTAATGCCAGTTATTATCCTGTATGCCTAGAGAGCCTTACCTGCAGCACGGGCCCATAAGTCAGGTGAGAACCGATGACCAGCATCAGTGCCTGGCTCCAACACCAATAAAACTACATTGTGTCTTGTGGGTAGGTACTGTGTTTATCCATTCTGCCCAATGAATGGAGAAATACACGTGTTTGGTATTTCCAATGAGCTTATCATTTTTCACAAAAGTACCTTTTGTCCAGGTCTGTATTATGATGCATTCCTTGACTGCAGCAATATTGATGAGAAAAAAATATATAATCTTGGAACCTTAATAAATAGCAATCTATCATTCAAAGTATATGGTATGTGAGTTTATTGGTGGAATCACTAAGACTATCTCCAGCAGGGTGCCAAGATAACTAAATGAAAGTGGAATGCAGAAAGATTCCTAATTTAACTTAATATAATAGTTTAACAGCTTGTGAAAGAACCAGCAAGAGCAACCTTATTAAGCTAAATGGACCAACCAGATGTTTCCACTGCTGGAAATCACAGTCTATGAGTTGACATCTGGGCCCTGCGCTTGCCAAGCATCATCTGCAAGCGTCCACATATGGGGTGCAGTAACTCTTCTGCTCAAGCACCAAATGGATACCAATGAAAAAACGAAACTAATTTAAAGCCAGCATTGCAGCCAGTGTTTGAAGAAACAACAACGTGTTACACGTATCTATGGAGTTAGTTTTTTTTTTTTATTCCAAAAACTGTGCCTAAAACTACAAGTCACATATATCTCGAAAAAGTACCAGACTGCAGTCATGGAGAACATTTAAGACACTGCATTTAAATTCATCGGGAAATTACACATTTCTTATTTTCCTCTAGTTTTGTTTTTGCTCAAATAAATGGCCATGACCTGCTAGGTACATATGAAGTTATAACATCGGAATGGATTGGTGATGAAAGTTTGCTAGTGTGAAAAACATTTTAGAATAATAATTTTTGCCAGTGTAAGGGGTTATTCTAGGTTAGCCAAATATAACAATAACAACAATTAGTGGGCTCTAAATTACTACTTACAAAGTATTAACTAATTTCAGACATAGGTTATTCATTTGTGACAGGAGCACCCCTGCCAACCCAAGCAACCGACTCTGGTTAGGTCAAAACACAATTCTGAGAGAATCTCTGCTCAACCCCGGGTAGATACAGCACAATTAGCAGGCAATCCCCAGAGAAGTGCACGCTAAGTTCAAGCATTGCCAAACAATTCAAAGTAAAGAACACAACAAAGTAAAATTCCTAAACAAATTTAGAAAATTAGAGACAAATTGAATCATCAGAAAGACACCATGTTCATGGGAGGGTAGATAATGATTTTTAATGTTTAAGGCAAAATGTGGCAAGAATAAGTCAAGCACTATGAAAACACAACAGTTTGTGGTAGACCGGGACCTAGGTGCAATTTCAGGCAAACTGCAATGGAACAAAGTTCTGATACACCCGGTCAAAGGTTTTACCTTCAGATTTAATGTCCAACTTCGGGGAACTCTTCTCTGGTCAGTCCACCAGCCCCTAGCTCCTCACATAAAGCTTCTGAGCCCAAGGTCTGTATCCAGTCAGGCCTCTTGTAGGGTCAGTCCTCTTTAGTCAGCTGGGCCCTCTTGAAGTCAGGAGTCCTTCTGCTTTTTGTGTTCCTGAAGCAGATGAACAGGAGGCCAACCACTTGACCCTTGGATACCAATTCCATTATTTGGGTGCCAGCAGGATTCAAACATCCTTGAGACACTGTGTGAGTCTTCTTTTCCAGTAGGGGCCTGGAGTGAGAATTCTATTTGTAGCATGGCCTCCTTCTTCAAATAGAGTCTTCCCAGGTCCAGAAATGTTCTAGAGTGGTGGAGGTGCCACATTTATCCTGGGCAGTAGCCAGTGATTGGAGGAATTCTAGTGCTCAACCCTAAGAATTTTTATGAAGTGCTCATATCTCCTTCGCAGCACTACCTCTTTGCCTTACTGTCAAATTACCAATTATCTCATGTTTCAAGAAGGTGGGACCCAGCTGCCACGAGGCTGGCCTGTCTTCAACATCTTGGCCACTCCCTTACCTAACAGTGTCAAAACTGATTTTCCCTCCTACAGTGGCTGAAACCTAAGTGTCTTGGAGGGCTCTAGGGATGAATAGAAGAAGTCCTCCTTCACATAGCCAACTCAAAAGAGGTTGTGCTAAAGCTGCCCTTTGTTCTGTCAACTGTTTCTGTTCACTCTCATATAATTAATCCCTGCTAAGTGGTCAGCAGTTAATACCACATGGCCTTTCCTTGGCGTGGTGTGATGAATTACAGAGCTGGTTTGAAGCTAGTTCCGGTTCAAACAGCTTACTTTTCTGCCTAAATTGTAAAAAATATAATTCCACTATTATGTAAGATTTAAAAAACCAAGACGCTTTGCATTGTGGAGAGCTGTTTCCCGTTTCCTGTTTCCGAATACCTGTTGCCGGCTCTTGGTCCCTCGCAGCTGTGTGGGAGCGGGACTGCCGGACCGCTGGACTGCCGGTAGGAGCTGCTGCAGCGTGAGTGCCTCCCTGCAACGGCACCGAGAAAGCCACCCCAAAGTCGCTGCGGGAGCCGCCCAACAGCCCAACAGCGGCAGGAGCCACGGGAGCCACCCGGTGTGAGTGTGCGTGTTCTCGCAGCGCAGCGACAGGAGCTGCAAGGCTCCCCCGCAGCGGCAGCAGCAGGGGTCTTCCCGCCAAGAGGGGTTGCTGTAGTATGAGTTCCTCTCTGCAACGGCACCACGGAAGTCATCCCAAAGTCACCCAGGTGCCGCGGGAGCCACCCAACAGCCCAGGAGCTGCGGGAGCCGTCCGTGAGCGGCAGGATCCACGTGAGTCTCCCCCACAGGAGCCGTGGGTTTCGCTTGACAGAGGTAGGAGTGTGGGAGCCCCCCCACAGCCTCCTCTCAGTGGTGGGAGCAGCGACAACCTTTCCAGCAGCAGCGAAGGCCCCTTAGCACCGGCAAGGGCCGTGGTGATCATTCTGTTGTGGAGTCCGGTGGAGTCCGGTTCGGTCGTGGAGTTTCTTGTGCATCCTCGGGAACCTCAGGAAACCTCAAACTTGTTGTGCTGCTGTGCCTTGGAGCACGGTGAAGGAGCAGAACGGAGGACGGTGTACATGGTACAGCGGGCTGTGGACGGCCAATGTAACAACTACGGTGAGGCTTCCTGATTGACTGTGCAGCGGGGAGGGCTACAGGGGGAGAGTGCTGATTAGAGCCCGGCTGCTGCTGTTTTTCGCTGTGTTATCCATGCCGGCCACAGGCTCGGTCGGCGAGGACGTTGAGTGAGGACTGCTGTGGTGGCCTGATTCTGGAATGTTTCGGACGGCCAGATAGGCCTGTAGCAATTGAATACAACTACTGCTTGAGAGCCAGGTGAGCAACCGGTGAAGTTGTTTGCCATCCCAGCACACCTCGTCGTTATAACCCGCTAATTATCTTCCCTCGGGTTTCCTCGACCAAGTTCAAACATCAAATTAACCACAGTACTCATTATCACCAAAAAAATCGCTTAGAAAAGACTGCTAAGTATCTAAAGTCCCCCACAAGTAATTATTATAATCACTTACCCTACAATGACTTACAAAAAATTAAGATCGCGCACGATCTTTATGAAAAGAATTGGAACACAGCACGACATACGCAAAAATGCATGCAAGAAGGTCCATGTAGGACACGTGGCGGGGACTACTGAAATAACTAAATTCTTTCCAAAAATAAATCATAATGAACAAAGGATCGACCCCAACGACCAAGGAAGTGCACAGAACGTCGGAAACCCCAATGAAGTGACCTTGATTGATCTTAGTGAAAAACAAAAAAACCTTAAGGGGCATAAAGTCAGTAACTCCAGCGCTCAAGATCTGGTAAATATAGAAGTATCACAGGAGCAGGGAATAACATCATCATCTTCCTTAGAACACAATTTACAACAAATTCCTGCTACAGATTTTACTTTACCTGACATCAATGTTTCTCTCTTGAGCCAAGTGCCTAGAAAGATGAAGGATCACTTGACAATTACAAATAGTACCCCCCAAAAAAATTTAACTTCATTAGGGAATCTCTCCCCATCACCAGAATTTCTTTCTACAATGCACTTACAATCTCCAAATGGTCATACACTGGTATCAAATTCTTTATTTTCGCTACAACATTTTTTAGAATCAATTCTCAACATTTTGGGGAATATGATGGATAACTCAGATCAGAGGTTGGACACACAAATAGGTATGTTGCAATATCTTGTTGATAAAAAAAGGAAACAGCAAAGTATCTGCCAGTCACCACCCCAAAAAGGAATGGGAAAAACTGAGGACAATCTTCCTAATTACAAAGATACCCTTTTAAATGAAGAAAAATTACTAAAGACGAAGCATACATCAACCCAAACGGGGAGGAAAGAAACATAAAGTACCGCAGAAAAAGTTGGAGATCATTCAAACGTTTTCGCTTAACAAACTTTTCAAGGAACCAGATAATGATAAAGTCTCAAACCAGGTCAAAGCATATTATCCAATTTTCAATCAGATCAAATCCAAAATCACAGCCGATCAAATTAATAAAACTTCAACAACTGAAATCAAACAAAGAAGAAAATTGCCCGAATCTCCACCCTTACTCCCCTCGGACACCTCCTTAACTAAGATGGAAAGGAGAATTTCAAAGAACATAAAGAAAAGGCAGAAGAAAAGAATAGCAAGGAGATTCGCGAAACAAAAATCACGAGTGTTAAAGTTTCCAAAATCTTCATCTCCCGAACTCCAATCATCTGAACAGGACAAACTTTTGGAAAATAATCCAAATCAGGACATCACGGAGCACATCGATACACAATTAAAAGAGAACAATAACGCTCTAAACGCTTTGGCAGTTATCTTTTCAACTGCCTTAAGTTGTAATAAATTTTCCCACTCAGCGCCCACCCAACCGATTGAAGAACTTCGGACCCCTTACGAAGAACAGACTCATTCACACATTTTGGAGTTCACTGATCTATTCCCATCAGGGAATGATCCACTTAACCAGTAGAGAATTACAAATCTTATACAAAAGGTACAAGTGTTACACTCCTTTTCAAGTGCAGAGATGAAATTAGTAGTCTTTCCATTAAAATCGAAAATTACAGTAGCCGTTGTGGAGTTTTGGTCTCCGGTGATTCCAGGAATTATTTTAAAGGAAAGAGAAACTTTGTTTAAAAATTGATATAATGTCGCAGTAGTTGATCACAAGGGATTCCACAATCGGAACAATCCCAAAGAGATTACTGAAATGAAAAACCATTCACTCCCACCGGGCCACAGTGGTCACACTGACTCGATTAACATTACAAATGAAAATCTAACAATATCAATCAGGAATGGTGAAAGAAGGATTTGGAACAAACCTATTCCTACAGAGGAGGCAAAATCGGATGTAAAGCACTGGTCCTGGATTGCAGAGAACTTAAATGGTAAAACACAGGGAAGGGCAAAAATACTCCCTTTTTAACGAATGGCTGAGCATTACCTCTTGAAATATTGCAGGGAAAACCCAGGAGAAACTTGCGAGGATTATGGAAGACGACCCTTGGATTGTGGCACTCCAGGAAACATGGTCAACTACAATTTTTTATCTAGACAAATATATTGTATATGATATCCCTGCGGAACCAGTCAGCCGGGGACACGCTAAGGGCAGATTAGCCGTACTTCTAAGCGAAGATTTCTTATGGGATCAGGAAATCATCCCCATGAAATCACTAAACAGCCTATGTATAAAGGTTAAGTGCCGGAAAGAGCTAGCAGATACTCCAAATGACTTACTTATTTACAACTTATATATTCCGCCTGGCTCCAAGTCGTATTTCCTTATGTGTGAAATATTTGAGGAACTGGAAGAGGTGGTAGAAACCTTAGGATTCCCGTCAGTCTTCCTAATGGGAGACTTTAACGGGAACATTTCCAATGACTTACTGGAGAAATGGGAATACGGATTACACGATGAGGTCCTGTCAATTTCAACACCAGTTTTTCCTCCAGGGATCAAAGCAGATTAACGGGGGAAATTAATACTCTCCTTGCTACCAGCTTTCAATGGAGTTATCTTAAACGGTAACACAGAAGGAGACATACCGGCAACAAGTACAAGAACAGGTATATTTAACTCCTCAATATTAGACTTCATGATATGTAGCCAGGACTTGTTCAGGAAGATAGAATATCTAAGCATCAACTTCAATCAGGGAAGCGACCACTCAATTCTTAATCTTACAACTGGCCTAATAGTGAAATCTAGCTCTGTGGGTTATAACATGTATCCACAAAGTCCTGCACTCATGAGCCAAGCACGAGGACGAATCACTTGGAATACGAGAGCACTCGACAACAATAACATAGCAAAGGCATTTACGCAAATATTTGAGAATATGCATCTCACAGACCCAATAACAAATTTTGAAGTCGCTTTAAAGAAATTCATGAAATTCCTGCAAGAACCCCTTAACCTCCGAAGCTTCCAGTCACGAAATCACAAAAAGAAAATCCTGACAAAAATGTAATATCACTTAACAAATTAAGTTGGGCACAATTCCTATGTTTCTCCGACAGTAGAGAACAGGAAATTAAAATACTTATAAATCGCAAACGGAGGGCGAAAGAAAAGCAAATAAAAGCGCAACAGGATAAAAAATGGATGGATATTCAGATTGCGGCTAAACAAAAAAATATACGTGAATACTGGACTCTTATTGCAAAGGAAGCAGGCACAAAAAACCTTAACAAGCCTCACCAGTCCCCCCAAGGGAATGGGAAGTGTATTTAACAAATTTATACAAGATAAACGTGAGGAAAGAAATCATGATACGACCATCAGGCAAGATACGGGTCACTACTCTCGATGATGCCGCCCCTTCACCATTTCAAATTGAACTTCGTATAAGAAATGCAAGAACATCTGCAGCAATGGGCCCAGATCAAATACCAATAAAGGTGCTCCAAAAGAATCCAAAGGAGTAGAGTTTGTTTTTAGCCCCCCTCTTTTCCCATAGCTTCGCCACTGGCGAAATCCCCAAAACTTGGAAACGAAGTATAATTATCCCTATCCATAAGAAGGGCTCCCGACTGTCCCCCGGCAACTACCGACAGATCGCACTGCTCGATGCGACAGAAAAGATCTTCGCAGCCAGTGTATTGGACCATCTCAAAGAGTGGGCCTTCTCAACTGGATCAATCCCATTTAACCAAGCTGGGTTTTGCAAAAAACATTCTGTAACTGATAATATCGCGATGTCACAAACAATAATTGATGAATATGTGGTCTCGAAATCACAGGTCGTCTACTCTGTCTTTGTCGATTTTTCAACAGCATTCAACAGAGTTGACAGACCAACACTTTGGTGTATGCTAAAACAATTGGGAATCCCGGACAATTTATTACATATAATTGTGTCACTCCACTCTGAAACTTGGTGCCAAGTATTATTGGGGAGAGAGAGGGGCCTCACATCCCCAATTAAAACATCAAATGGCCTAAGACAAGGGTGTATTTTAGCTCCTCTATTATTTTCCCTCTACCTTAGTGATCTCCCAGATTGTTTTATGCAGATAATTAATTTCCCTCCGAAAATATCACTACATAAAATACATACTTTGATGTATGCAGATGATGTGATTATCCTCGATCTTACCCCGTTCGATCTTCAAAGGAACTTGCATGCACTTGCGTTATACGCAGAACAAACTTTTTTAGTCCCTGACATAAAGACAAAAATAGTTCCTTTTCGAGGAAGACAAAGATACGTAAATTACAACTGGACCTTAGGAGGACAACCGTTAGAAATAGTGAATGAATACATGTACTTAGGTCGTATTTTTTTCAAACCTTAAAAAATCATTCCCATCTCCACCACCTGGCCTACAAAGCTGATGTTCATGCCGGGGCGCTCCAAAGATTATACTCTGCTACCGGGCATAGGCATTTTTCAACCCTTTTACAGGTTTTTAGTATCAAGATTCCACCTGTTCTTTCATACGCTCTTGAGCATATTCCTATAAATCAATGGTATCCAATACAACTCAAAGAAAGCCAGAGGACTCAGTGCTATTATTCGATGGGCGTATAACATCTCACATGCTGAAAAAGGTTCTCTAAGAGCTCTACTAAAACTGGAAATCTTTGATGAAGGATCCTCAAAATACGTCTTTTATCGAAACTTAGTGTTTGCACTGAAGTTGTCAGAATGTACAGTTGATCTGCTGAAAACCTGGACTCCGGCACATTTTAAACTCTTTTTAAAACACTTGACTCCAAGGATAAGCTACGATCTTCATTTCCATCACTGTACAAAATTGCAATGTTATAAGGTATACGCTGAGTCAATTGAATTCAAACAAAGGCAACAATATCTTAATTTCACTTTGAAACACGGCGCCCGGAGATGCATCATTTTACTTCGGTTTGGGATCCTCCCTCTCAAATCCTTTACTTGTAAATGGACAAATAACAATAATGTCAGTAGCTTATGTGACCTCTGTAAAGGAGGAGTTCAAGATCTGATGCATATTTTGTTTGTTTGTCCTAATTCCCCAGTAGTTGTTGTAAGAAAGCGATTTTTCAAATAAATTCAAACAAAGTGTAATTCTACAAGTGTACAGAAATTGATTTCCATTCTTAAATAACCTCCCCATGAATATGTATCTTATAATCTATTTAAATTTTTAAAAACTTTTTAAAACTTGTATTAGGATAAGCGTTCACAATTTTACTAATTATAAATGTAATTTTATCGTTCGATCATCCTATTTGTTGTTATCAGTAGAGAACTAAATCAAATAAATAAATACATTTGAAAAAACCGAGCAGGAAATTAATTTTAAATATTTTTCTAGCCCTTTCCAAAGTAGAGGTGGAAAATAACGATTTTATTCCCTCATGGCCTATTGCAAGAAGTCATGGAAAGGCTTTTGATACATTATATAGTACCAGCAATAGGAGAGATCTCTGTGGCCCCCACAGGTGAACTTTCCTGCCAGCAATAGAACGCTTTTTGCATTGAACCAGGGTAATACCCAATAATAAACACTAAACCAGCCCAAAAAATGATGTGATACTCCTGCTACTGCCAGCAAATTATTGAGCTGAGTACCTCATTTCACAGAATTGAAGGGTATTAAGAGTCAGTGGGCTGGTAACAAGCTCCCATTTCAGAGAATACAGAGATCTAGAAAGCTGTAGATTGCCGAGGACACAATCTGATAACCATGGGCACGCTGAACTTAATTGTATGTTTTTGTTACGCTTATATTGTCTGAAATTTTCCCCTGATACATGTAGGCAGGTCAAATCTACTGAGAGTAGCCGGGGGAAGCAGATGTTGAATTTGGCTGTATGAATGCCAATTCAGCATGCATTCTTCATTTTCAGAGAAAAGCACAGAAAGGAGGCGTTGACTGCACCTGGTAAGCTCCATTTTCTTCAGTATTGGTATTTACATAGTGCAGCAAATATTACAGCCTTTTTGATCCACTTGCAATGCAAATCTTAGACTACCTTCCTGCTATTTTGGAGAAGAATTGATTCACATGGGGCTACCTGGAAGAACGCCTTGTGAAAGACCTGAAAAAATGTTATGAGAGCAACAGCTTTAATTTACTGTTGATGCAGAGGTACCAGACATGGCTACTGATGCAGATGCCAATTAGACAGGACTGACAGCTGCTGACCCCATTGATACATAGCTGGCATGGACAGCATGCCTACCTATGGCAGAGTTCCAGACTATAGATTCATACTTGCGAAAGTATGACCACACAGAATATTGTGCACAATATGAGGCAGAGTGAGCCACCAAAGGACAAAGAACAAAATCTGAAAGAACCGGGTGGCTTTAGAGAGTTATATCTTATCCATTTAATTTGTAAATACATGGTATGTCTGGCCTAAGGGAACGTTTCCAGTTTCATTTTACCTTAGTGGTAATTTGGTAACTAATACCTCTTGAAAGAGGTTTGATTGCCAAGTTTGAAAGAACAGAAAGCATCAACCCGTAAGGAACCTAAAGACTGATATCCTAAAGATAGCTAACCTAAGGATGGAGGATTGAAAGAGGCCACCTTTAAACCTTTAGACCCATCCTGTTGAATGGTCCTGCACTGACATTTTTCTAAAGAATAAACGTATTTTCTTTTTAGGAAAGACAAAACACGAATGACTGTAGTGGGGTGAAAATTGCAGAAGAAGCGATATAACCAAAGTAGAATTAATTATGATGTTACTTTTTTAATATTGTAAAAGTCAAACTGGATAACATTATTTCAAAATAAAAGCATTCATCTTAAGTTTGTTTTATTTTAGAATACTTACAAAATAAAACGGGAATTATTTATTTATAATTGCTAACACACATATCAACTCAATGATAAATTACAATGTAAAGAGTTATGCACATATTTTGAAATAATGTATTAAACTTGTTTTGGGTGAATTAATTGGTACTGGTAGCAGTGGTCTAAACACTTTCTTCTTAAAACTTGCTAGTGTCATTAGTTTCTATTGACAAGGAGAAGACTTCTGATCATGTTGACATGATACAGACTAGCTTGGAGAGGGGTTTCATGCCATGTGGTATGTATGTATCAGAGTTTGAGAACCAATATTATACCTATTTTTACCAACCAAATGAAATGAGGTGCATGAAACATCAATCATGCTAAATGTAAGATGACAATACGGTTAAGGTTGAGGGAAAAGATGGCTTCTGTGAGCAACACCCAGAAGTAGCGCACTGCGTAGCTCTCTGCAATTCTATGTTTGAAGAGCCATTCAGAAACGTACAGAAACCATGCTTCTCTGAAGCAGTTAATGCTCTTACCTGTGTATCAATGACTAAAGGATGACAGTCTGCCATCTCTGATCAAACAGTTGAGGGGTCGGAGGCACTTACAGCAGTGTTGAAGGGAAGACATGGAGAAGTGGAGAATGCTGCAAACACTCTAGTGGGGAGCCCTTGGTTGTGGTGCAGCGATGGGGCAGGTATGGCTGGCTACTGATAGCTTCGAGAAGAGGGGTGCTCTGCAGCTCTGACTGAATTAGCCGGAGCCCTCCTGGTTAGACCACTTTGTGACAGGAAGCGTGTTGCCCAGAAAGAGGCGCCAAATGGTCCTCCTGACACAGGCAATAGCTGAGATGGGCAGACATGGAAGTCACCAATGCAGTTTCACTCCAAGGAAAGGTATAGAAGCAACAGGAGACCCGGTAGCTGGTCTCCTTTGTCGCAGGGCTAAAGGAGGGAGAAAGTTTGCTGTTCAGAAGGAGACACAGGTCGGTCCTCCTTATCTGGAGAACAAAGCCCAGGTGAAGCAGTTGAACCTTTCAGAGCAAAGTAAAATGTAAAGGGCATGTGTGAGGGAGGTAGGTGATGTGGAGCCAACAGAGTGAGTCATTGAATAATGCAGAAGTGGAAGTTACTGTTGCAGTTTCACACCAAGTGAAGCTGGTGAAGTACAATGTATGGATGCTGACTAAAAAAAACGGTTGGTGTTCCTGTTTAGATACTGTCTCATCTGCCCAGAAGAGTATAAGGGATTTAATGTTCTAGACAGGTAGTGTTTCTTGGGACTTAAATTCAATAGCAGGCAGTTTTATGCCTTTTACAGCTCACTATTTTTCTGCGATTCCTTAGGGGACTGAGTTTTATAAGAATGAACATAAGCTGGAAATTAGTAGAAATAAAACAAGCATTGGCATAGCCAATTGGTCTCACTTTTGGGACCTTATAAGTATTTAGGTATGCAGCACAATATCCTTGGTGCAACAACATAAACTGTTGCATGGCTAAACACTTAGAAGGTCCCAAAGGCAAGACCTAGTGGCTATGCCAATGCTTGTTTGTTTTTAGTTACCAATTAGATCTATAAATAAAAAGAAAAAGATTGCCTGCATCATGGTGTGCATGCCTACGAAATGACGCTAGTGGCCACGTCATAGGCTTTTTTTGTAATTCTTCTTTAGCCATTCTGCACAGTTTCATAGATGCTGCATAGCATGGCTAAAAACCATTGGCAAGTCTAATAGGTCCCAAATGCGAAACCAGGTGCTCAAGTGAAGTAGTGTAGGGTGGTGTAGTGGTCAAGCAATGTAATTTTGCATAATGAAACAACACAACCGTGATGAATCCTGGAACTGAAGGCAAAAGATCCCATAACAAACGTACTCTGTTTCGTAGACCGGCTGCCTATGGAATACAGGGTGGCCTTCAACATGTCCTGCACGACCCGTCCTGCTCACTGTCCTTGGGTCCCTAAACAGATGACCAAATTTGTCCATCAGTCTATAAACTAACCTTCAACTTGAGAATAGCAACTGAAAACTATCATGCTAGCAATTTCGAAAGCAAAGATGCACTCAAACTCATGTGAACACGAAGAGCCGAAGCTTAAAACCGAGCCCTGCTCTTTGACAACAGCTCCTGCATGAACTGAAGAATATCCTATCCCACCAGGCCTTCCCACCTAATCTACTAAAGGAACACTGCAATCTACCGGGACGGCATCCAATGTAAAGTAGCAGCACTCAAAGGATACGGAGGATTACTACTTCACCCTCTGCGGCCTTCAGAGAGGCAGATCCAAAGGCCCCCTTTAGGACTGCTGGTGAAAGACCACCAGCCTCGACCTCTTATCCTCCCTCCTTACTTGCTTAGCACTTTCCCACTCCCTACCCCATCAGTTTTTATTTAGGTTATTATTCTCTTCATAGTACTTTACAGGGAAACAGACTGATGACAACCCAGCCCCAAGGCAGAACAAATGTTATACATAGTAAAAGAAAATCCATCCACAAGTGTGCTTTTAGGACTATATCAACTACAAAGGCCATTAGGTCAGCAGCGCATATACATCACAGACAGGTATATTCCGCTCTGACACAATAGGTTTCTGATTCGTCCCGGTTTACCCTGGCCCTCTCTGTCGGATTAGTATACGATATCTAGGACAGCAGCTCTTTTCCAATTCCCAGTATCCTAATGGCAGAAAACAAGCATCTCCATTCAAGCGAGTAGGATGACTTTTTTGTTTACAAAAGCACTGCTCATATCTGGACTCAATTCTTTCTCAGAAGCAAATAAGCATTTATAATGCAATAGGTCTCGCATTTGCGAGAATTAGAGCTACTGGCATTGTCATTTTTTTTTACTTATGAGTTTTGGAGGGGAGTGGGTGTGTGTGGTGTGGAGTGGAATTATGTGGAATATTGTGCAATGGAATTTTGTGGGTAGAATCTATGTGGTATTTAGTGAACAGTAATGATGTAGAGTGGGACTGTGTGTTATGGAGAGTAATTATGTCGTAGGGTATTATGTGTTGTGGAGTAGTTATGCAGTGGAGTTTAATTTGGGGTGTGCTGTTTAATTTTGAGGGGTGTTTTGGAAGTATGTGGTGTGATTTGTATGTATGTTGTGTGTTATGCATTGTGTTGTTGATTTGTATTATGTGATCTTTTTGTTGAATTATGTGATGTGTAATTGAACAGTGTTGAGTTGATTAAGCACAGCCCCAGACATTTCACTTAATAAAAGCAGGGGAACAGTGGTGATGAAATAAAGGCTTCTAAATGGGGAATAACAGATTCAGTGCAAGGACACTGATTTTCAGTTCATCTGTGGCCTACTGTAGTATACAAGGAGTACTTAAAAATGTAGAATAACACCTGATGAGCATACAGTCACACATATGGTTAAAGTACTACTTTAAAAGTGGTGAATTTCTCTTTTTGAGTGGTGTGTCTTAGCCATCAGTTGCTTTAGTTTGTTTTAGCCCACTGAAGGCTGGAGGGAGTAGAATAAAGAAACACCTTTTTAATTGGAATAGTGGGTAACATGGAGCCACATATTATGTTCACAAGCAGATACGATGGATACGTGTTATAATGAACGATGTATAAAATGATTTACTATAATTATGAACAAGTAATTATGAAGAACTCAAAATGAAGACAATGTATTTGGCTTATTATAGTGACAATTTGGAAGAAGCCGTTATGCAGGATATTAAAATGAAGGAAATATGTGACTTCAACCCTGTTTCTACCTTTAGAACCAAGTCTTGCCCTTACCCAAACCCTTTCCAACCCGTAAACACATCCATAATCTCTAGTCCCTACTATTCAGCGCCCCAACCTTGATGCTAGCTTTAATTATAACCCTAATGATTACCCTTACCCAAGCCCCAGTGTTGATCCTTAACTTTAACAAGTAATAAATATTCACAACCATACTGCAAAACAGTCATAAGTAACCCAATCTCAAAGCCAAAAAAACTCTATATTTTAATACATCCCTAATATAACTGTAATCCCATTCTTTAACCAAACACTAATCTATATACTAATCCTACAGAGCTGAAATCATTAGCCAAGAAAATACATGATTTCAGCATTGAAAGGATTTTCTTCAATGTGCCTCAGAATAGAAGTTCTTTTGCTCACTTTAATACATTCATTTTCTTCATAACGGGTTCCTTCATAATGGTTTCTTCATTTACACATAATGCAAATAAAACACCACCATGTACCACTGGCCCTTAAAAGGAATCATGCAGATCAATACTGGGGAACGTATGTAGATTTAGTTTCGGCGTTTGTAGCTCTATTAACTGCACATGCTGTCTAGGTGTTCAGATTGTTTATGTAGCTAGACATCTAGAATCAAGAAATGGAGGACAAAACACAGGTAATGAGAATTTAGTGAGGATGCGACCAAGGCTCAAGTACTTATAACAGGCAAATTGGATGCAGTGCCTCAATATCTGCATTTTATTTTCTAGAATGGGGAGACATGGTGAGCCGTTATGTCCAGGTATAGATGATGTCAGAACTTGAAACAGTGATAATGGACCACTGAGGATGCATAATAGAAAATGCAGCTCCTGTGCAAATGTCACATGGTCCATCTTGCCATGCAGGTGTCTTAATTTTTACAAATTCTTTGAATTGTTTTGTACAAACAAGTACTGCCTTCAGAACCTTACAGATCATGCAGAGGGAATTCCATATTCAACCGTGTACATGGAACACTTCCGGGCCTCAAATGTCATTTTGTTCACCAAGTGATGGACCCCACACCATGTTGCTTAGCAGCCTCAACGTTTGCAGGAACCTTATTTTTTTTAATATTTTTTTTTATAAATCTTTTTATTAACAATTCAAATAAGGAACCTTATTTTTAGGCCGGACTTGGCGCACTGTTATCTGTAGGACCTACTGTTTACAATATACAGTTGGCTTTGTTAGAGTTGGAGATGGCTTTGGGTTAGCATTGTAGTAGTCCTCTTCATCACTGGCTTGTTTAGGTCAGACCCCTTCAGCCACTGCTTTGAGGCAGTGTCAATCACACTGTGGCTCAGGCCAGAGCAATATACTCTCTCACCACATGCTATTGGTTGTTTGGTTTATTATCCCACTTCTTACAATATGCTTTCACTGCAATGCATCTCGAAACTAGTTTATATCTGAAACGTACACTCAATCTTCACAGTGTGTGTCACAATATGTTGTTTTTCTCATACATGCATAACATACAAAAGCTATCCTGTTTTGTTTTTGTCTGCTAGACACATTGGTTCAGTTTAACAAATGAATTCCTAGGGATGCAAGGGAGGTTCTTCTAGTGATTTCCATTGGAGGAACAAGCCTTTGAGGTCCTTAGCAACCACAGTGAGCACACCCTGCGACTACTGCCACTGAAAATGTTCACTCACCACGCCTGACTTTTACTGCCTTTAATCCAATAATAGCCTGCTAGGGAGCTGACCTTCTAGGTATGTGGGGTTTAGTGGGGAGGAGCAGCATTCCTGTCCCAGCACGGTCTCCCTGCCTGAATCACAGACCTCGTGTAGCACTTATACAGATTAGTGATCAAGCAGGACCTGTGGATAGCCCTGATCTCTTGTCACAGTTAGCTCTCTCTCTGCCTAGCACAGGGCAACAGCATGCGGTGGATCCCGGAGTGCAGCTGGGGAGACAGACTGAGACATGATGTGAAAAAGAGAGGTGAATAGGATGATGTAGCGTCCTCCCTGCCTGGGTACCGGCCAATACCTACACCACACACGGAGCTTAGCATTACACGTCTTTATTAATCTGCTCGTAACCGCGAATTCAACATACTAAACCTGCATTCACTTCACTAAGCTCTAACACTTACATCACAGTTCTATGGAGTCCGTCAGGAGCCAAAAGGGTTTCGTCATTCCTAACTCACACAACACCACATTTCCTCCTCTGTTGAATAAATAATTTCAATTTTTAACAAAAATATATATAATCATAGCTGATGAGTCTTCATGGCACTCTGATCACACATCCTGATTGTGTCTTTAGAAACTGGGGAAAGGCAATGAAGTGTCTGTGACCTGCATTAGAAATGTAGGAACAACAGCAGTCTGGGGTCTTCAATTGTCGGTTCAGACCCAGTCTCTTCATTGACATCAGTGTCTGAAAAGCAATTAGCTGCATGTTGGGAATACCGGGAATCGTGCATAATGGACTTCCCAGGGCATTGGGCGGTCATCATGTGACCTTTGCTGCTCACATCATGAACTGGCTCTGCATCAAAGGGAGCATCAGATTTTTGTTTTCGAGACTGACGTACAAGCACTCAATCTCTTCTAGTAAAAATAACTTCTATTGCATGTTGGTGCCTGTCTGCATAGGTCTTCATTTTCCTTTTAAGATCCAAGTCTTTTATGTGGGTTTCTTCCTCAGTACTTGATCTTGTGTTGTCCATTGAGGTAACTTGGTCATCATTGCTCTTCCGAACATCAAGGTTGCTGGGCTTTCAGCTGTGGTCGATTGAGGGGTTGAACGGTAAGCTCTAAGAGTAGCATTCAAGAAAGTTCTAAGGTTAAGCTTTTCCAATGCAGCATGCTGAACAGTTTTATTTAGAGTACCCATGAAATGTTCGATAAGGCCATTGGCCTGCGGCCAATGTGGTGTGCTCTTCTGATGCTTCACATTAAGATGACTGAGAAAATCTCTAAATTCTCAAAAACTGTTGAAAGGTGGGCCATTGTCAGATTATAAAATCGCAGTAACTGTGCTGAAGCTGAGTAAACAGGCACTTGACACCGTACCACTGCGCAAGGGTATCTACGTTGGCACTATGCAGCAAATTGGGCACCAGCGCCTGGAAAGGTCAGGAACGCGTCGTATAATGTTAAATGTGGCACATTACTGCCCTTTCCCTTTCATGCTGCCCAGCCAGGTGGCTTGCCGCGTTACACTGCTTGAAAGCTTGATAAATGTCACCTGGATTGCTTCTGGAGCTCCCAGGATTAGCACTGGCAGCCATGCTGCTGGATCAAGAAACCGTTTACTTTTTGGAGATCCAGTCAAAATATGTAGATCAAAATGGTTATTGTCTGAGCTGCAACAAAGCATAGCAGTAAAGGGTCCTAACATGTTCTGTGTATTTCATTTAGTTAGCCACATGTATTTATATTGTTTTAGCCGTTGATATGATAACAGTTTACATTTAGGTCAATAACTCTAGTCACGGTGCCCAGATAAGCACTGGTGCAGTGCTCTTAAAATAGGCTCAACTAGAAGCAGGCCTCGTTTCAAGAAGTCGATCATTCATTGATTTCTTCAGTAATCTATATTTCACCTTGCTGGTCTTAAAATTTCTCAAATTGTGAACGTTTTAACGTATACATGTAAATACATTTCCATGCAATCGTTTTAACGGAAAAGCTTAATTTGTAAAATCACAGAAAGTTTGATTATGCACTGTTTATAGATACGTATGTTAACCAATACTCAAGGCCGTACAGTAAAATAAGAAGCATTCCCTCAGAATGAGGTAAAATAGAAACAGAAACAGGTTTTCCAATTATGCACTATAATACAGAAATAGAAAGTATGCTGCAGCTTGACTTTAAATTTACAAGACCAGGCTGCACAGGTAGGGGAGTAGGGAAAGACAGTGCCAGTGTTTTACTGCTGAGCCATACATTGCACTCATTGCAGCACGGGTGTCTGTCCATATCGGGAGTACTAGGTGTAATACTGTCTTTTTAAACGGGGCCAAGTAAATCATTTACACAGTCTTCAAGATATGTTTGAAAAGATGCATTCATTAGAGGTAGTTT
The DNA here is from genome assembly GCF_964204655.1 of Triturus cristatus. Classification (NCBI taxonomy): domain Eukaryota; kingdom Metazoa; phylum Chordata; class Amphibia; order Caudata; family Salamandridae; genus Triturus; species Triturus cristatus. The sequence goes on along the minus strand of NC_140591.1, from coordinate 874,590,613 downwards.
TGAAATTAAATTTCCCAGTATTTCAGGGCTTGCCATATAACCTTGGAGCAATATTCCTCAGCAGCAGTAAATCATACATGGACCTATGCCGCTACCCAGCGCATCCATCGGCAGAACAGTGGAGGCCGATTCTTTTCCCACCTGGCGGCTAAGACCTGGAACACCCTCCCCCACACCTCAGAGCAGCTCCGGCGCTCTAACAGTTCAGGAAGAACCTCAAGACCTGTATGTTCAACCAATAGGAACGGGCAGCAGAATCCCGCAGCAGGACCCCACAGCGTCTCAAGACCCTCACGGGTGAAGCAGCTGCGCTATACAAATCCTGATTGATTGATTGATTGATTGATAGATAAAGAACCATGGAATGCTACCAACATGCTGATTTTAGGAGTGGATCAAATGTCTTTTTGTGTCCTATATGACCAGTGGAGGCTGGTCATCACTGATATTCTGAACCTAATGTGTCCCTTCAGAAAGACGCTGCTAGTTCCTCCAGAGATAGAAGAGGCAGGGAGTGGGGGGGTTCCTAAGTGTTTGATGGTAAATCTCTCAAGTGGGGATTCCTGAAAGACTCTGATATGTAACCAACCCGTTGTTACGGGTGGGAAGGGAGAGAGACCCTTTTCTTTATATAGCCCTCACTCACTCTAACAGTGAGATGCTTCATCATCAGGCTCACCCCAATTCCTAGATGTCGGGGTGGGCTCAAACATCTTCCAGGGAGCACTTATGATAAGGTGTATGGGGGCGTATCGCTAAAGATAAAATTCCTCACCCACTCCTAAAGTAACCTTTATTAGTGGAGTGGGAGGGATAGATTAAAAACACTATAATCGGGTATCAGGATGTGATGGTCCTATGACCCTAGAATAGGCACCAACATGTTTCAGCCCTCCTTAATGGCCTAAATAAGTCCTGGGCTTTCGTCAGGGTGGGATGTAAAGAGGTGACTTCCCCCAGAGATGTGAGTGCATTTACGCATTTTGCATAGGGCACATCTATGTGTAAAAGTAGGAACAAGCCTAATACTTGCCGCCGGTTTCAGATGAGGAATTACCCCATGTAATCAGGGCTACGATTCTCCAGGGAGCACAGGAGGGAGGCCTTGTAGTCACACATTGATCAACGGTCCAACTCTGCCGTAACCTACTGGTAACGGGTTGGTTACATATCAGAGTCTCTCAGGAATCCCCACTTGAGAGATTTACCATCAAACACTTAGGAAACCCTGACCCCCCACCCCCCTGCCTCTACTATCTCTGGAGGAACGAGCAGCGTTTTTCCGAAGGGACACATTAGGTTCAGAGTACATGAATTAGGGAGAACGTGTCCCTTCTAACCTCGCGGTTGAGGATCTCTCTACCCTTCCGGGACCCATCTGGTCCCACTATTTTGTGTGATACATCACTGATATTCATCTGTTCTTTTCCGGAGTCTCATCCGTGCAGCAGTGCATCTTATGGTATCCTCAATGTACCCTGTTAGACCACTTGCATTGCAGACTTCTAATGCAAAACAATACAATTACCTTTGAGCGTGCTTATAAGTCTAGACGGATTACAATGTATGCTAATGTAGTCTTCCGTACTTATACATAAAGACTAAAAGGATGTTTAAGCCAGTCACTTTTATGCATGAAAATGCAAGAGAAAGCACAACTGAAAATGGAATGCAAGGTGCAAGAGAAATAAATGGAACATCTCCCACGAACATCTCCTTTGGACGAACTGTTCACACTTTCTGTACAACAGACGTAAATCTAAACAGAGGGTCTATCGGCAAACAGATATGTGCCCCTCTGAATATTATACTCCAGTGGGTAACAATGGAAGTTGCTTTGTTTGTGTTGTAAAGTGTTCCTGTTTTCAGAATATAAACCCTAGGCAGTGTGAAGTGACTGAGAGGGTAAATAGTCAAGGGAAACCTATGTGGAATGGGGGTATTGCACACCTGTGGGGAAATCTCTCATTTTATTATTTTAAAGTATTATGAAATTATATCTGACTAACGCACTAAACAAAAGACAACAAAATGAAACCACATATTAACATACAGCCTGCACCATAGGAAATATTGTAAATCATACAGCGCCTACTCAAGCAATAGAGCCCTTTGTGAATCATATCAGTATCCTCGGGGCCAGAGCCTGATCCACAATATGTAAGCAGAATCTATGCCTTTAATGGGCACTAGCTATTTAAAAAAACCATGACGCTTTCGGTTTTGCATTTGAATCCATCTACTAAGGTCTTTTGTGACTTGCTGGCCACCATCCCTTCATTCTTAGTAGATCACAGGAGTTTGTAAATTGTGAACTGCCTAATTAATATTCATTAGGCAGGTCGTTTTGCAACCCTTTGTGAATGCACAATTGCCAATGCAACCTATTAGTACATCACTGGTTTGTGAATGGGAACTATGCACTTGGCCCCACATTTCAATTTTTTGACTGTTCTACTTGTAAGGGCAAACTAAAGCAGTGTGAATGTATTGATTGGTTTTAGGCTTTGTGGTTTTATTTGCTCCTATACATCCAATCTAAAAATGTACCTATTCAGGTTTGTTTGAGATTATGAGCCAGGATATTTGAGCATGCTGACAGGTGATTATCAAATATGGGATCCTATTTGCATCGAGTAGAACTCTAACTGCCTAAATCCTCACTCACAAAAACCGCTGCAATGGGATTACATTGCACTCTGTAGTGACCAAAAGGTGACAGTTGGTACTTAATAAAATTATTGAAGAAATAACTCAACTATTAGAATTGGGGACTCAAGTTCCATTCGAGAAATCTATTAATGTATTTTTTATAAAGCCAATGTTCAAATCAGTCAGCAATATGGAATAAAAACCTAAGCATTCTAATAGAACTAATCACAGGCACTAACAGAAAAAAGTAGCTTCAGGCCTAACCAATCTGCTCAGTGTCACAACCTCTTTCCAGCCAAACAAGGACCTACTCCTTCCTTGGTTTCATCACACCTGTTCCTCACTTCTTTGAAAATCATTTTTTATTTTCTTTTTGTGGCTCTGATGGCTACCAGGTTTAAACAGTCTACAAGTTCACACTTAACGTGTGATTCGCTATTGCTCCTTATAAGGAAAGAGATGTTAAATTATGAGGTCCTTTCAGCCCCTACTGGGTTACAATCAACCCAGTCACTGGTACTGGATGTGAGTCATATCCTTCAACTGCAAATGCAAATCTAGAAAATACTTTTTTCATTCTAGCTGCTACAAGTGCATATTCTGCATACAGCACACAATGGACTGGATCACTGTTTAAATTAGGTACATCTGGGATAACGGAAATCAAAGTTGGAGTTGGGTAATTGAAGAAATCATTGAAAACACTTCAAGCTAAGTGACCTTTTGCCTAATTTAGTAACTGCAAAACATGGAGTACAGTCATCTGCGTTAACAAATAAACCTGTATTAAAATATTTGCATAAAACATAAAAATAGTGTTTACAAGATCATAGAAGATTTGAACCTTGCCATAGCAAAGCTTATCTACATTGTCAAATGCCACTCTAAATCTAATCTTCTAATATAGCCATATTTCATTACTATAAGTGTTAATATTATAATATTAGTCCACGCTCCTTAGAGCCAACTGACCATCCTAAGCCAGCCTGGTTATTCACGTTTGCCCTCTTCGTCTCTGGTTCAACAATAAATCTATTACTCAAAGCTTCCTGAAGAATTTATCACCATTGCAGAACCTTAGTCAGTCAATATGTTCTTTCTGCAATGTTAGCAATGAACTTCTCTGTTGCAATCCCTTAAATTACAAGATGTTAATGCTCTTGCAAATATTGAAACTACTAATACGTCTTTCTGGATTAAGAAATTGACAATTTACAAAAGTTCTAACAATTCAGACAAAAATTGTAATATTGGACATGGATAGGATATGATTATGAACATTGACATTTTTTACAATGTATACATTTTACTTTACAGTTACTATTCCACAGATTTTGAAATATGTGTAAAAAGATGAGGTATTACCTATGGATGTCTCGCTTATCCAGTTTAGGTCATTTGAGGATTTTGGTTGCGCAGTTGCCTGTGTTGTCCTATTGGGCACTGTAGAGAGAAGAGCAGAAAAAGTCCAGTCATTTACACACGTATTAAAATTTGGTGAGGAAAATTTAGAGGATTACCATTTAGAAATTAAAAACTTGCACCTTTTCATGAATTTTCAAGGGACACGCGTTTAATATAACTAACAGCCAGCCATGCAAGGGTGATAGAATTCACTCACAGCAGCACCAGAATATACAGTTCAGGTTCAAAGTCGGGACTGAAATATTTGTACATAATTGTCTGCTCTAATATATCCCTCTTTTTTCACTTTTCTGTGCCTTTATTAAACAGAGATAACCTCGTATTGATCGTTTGACCCAGAGTTTAATTTGAGTCGAGAGTTGCAAGTGTACCATGACTTCTTATTCATCACCACGGTTTGACCCGGAGCAAGAAGGGAGACAACGGGAGAAGGCACAGAAAGGAAGAAAGAGCAAGAGAGCAATAGAGTGACAACGTAAGAAGGCCGGGATCAAAAAGAGCCTGCACTAGTGAGTTAAAGAGACCAAAAGTGTAGGGTGTACGAAGATAGAGGTGTGAGGTTAATAGTCACTCCTAGTATTTCGCAGCACTTGAGACAGGTATTATACATGTAGATGTGTTTTTAATTAAGCACTGGTCAGATCCTTCTCCAAAAGGTGCAGTGTGGCCCCACTGCTGGGCCGCATCCCTTTTTCCAATAGCAACAAACAACTCCAGACTTGCGAAAGTAATCCTGAGCAAATGGGAGAATCATATTTTTGTATCTTGCTTTGTGAGTGAGATCCTTTGTTGTGAAGTCTTTCAAGGTTGGTCATATAGATTAGATGCCGTTTGGTACTTGTTATGCATATTTAATTGTATATGTGACAAAGACAACTCCAGACACCCTTCTGCGTCTTCGGACTCCGAGCGACAGATTTACTAAGATGTTGCGCCGTGCTTACGTCACAAAAGTGATGCAAATCGGCACAAATTCTTTTTGCCAAATTTACTTTCCAGCGCTAAACGTATTTAGAGCTGGAAATAATGTGAAAGAGCTGCTTTACATTACATAGCGCCAAGGGGGCATACCATGGGTGGTGCATGGGCATTACCATGCAACCACCCAAGGTTTATGATGCTAACCCCAATTTACTAAATAAAGTATACAGGGTTTAGCATCATAAAATAGCGCATCCTTCAAGCAGGTGCTATGAAGGAGAAATGCTTTTCTTCTCCTTTATTTTCCGACTTTGCATGTGTGCTGCACTGTACAGCACGCATACACAGTGGAAACATGTTTAAAATTAGTCTAAGCATAATATTTTGTACTAAAAGGCTACCCTTCCAGTACAAAACCTATGCGTGACTCATGGAGACACCCTTGCATATAGCGCAAAGGTGTCTCTGTGGCGCATGGCAGCTGATTTCAGCACTGGCGCTCGGGAGAGGGGAGGAGAGTGTCATATTTTAGTAAATTTGGCACTATCTTGCTCTCTCCTTCTCATGGCTGCTGCCAGAGAAATTGGTAAATCTGGCCCTGGGAGTGAATTGCAGCTTGAGTACTAAGGCAAAGGGAGCTCAAAGATCCGGGCCTGAAGTCTAGGATCAGTTCAGGGTTCTACTTAAAATCTGAATGTTGTAATATAAATATTGGTGTCTATACATTGTAAGACACTGCATTCTATCACATTTGTGTGCTCCTCTGTGCCAATTTGAGACAAGCAGTAGTTAGTCAAGACGTCCAATTCAGAAGTGAAATAAATTACAGCCACTTAGATGCATATATTCTTTACAGACAGCTACATAGACATAATGCAGACATTCATAGTGACTTACATTTTCATGTTTCAGTAAACAGTTGAAAATCAATATCAAAATGTCAGTTTTAGAATATTGCACATTTCATAAAGCGAAATTCTTTGAAACATATTGTTATAAACTCTCAAAAGTGTGACAGTAGAAAGCAAAGCGGTTGCATCAAGTGCCAAGTTTTAAGAAACTGCAAATTGAGGATTAGTATACACATGCAAATATGACCTGGGGCAATATTAGAAAGTCATAGGTTGTACTCAATAAAAAAGATAATTAGATATTTTAATTGTATGGATGTTCAGGATCTGCTTCTTAAATACATTAATTTTCAAAACAGCAAATTGTACAAATGTACATATGTGCAGCAGGCCATAGACACACAGCAAGCAGACAAAACAAGGTAACAAGTTAAATATAAATAAATCCACGGAATGAATGCAAATCACCGTAATTACCAGGCCTGGTTCTTGGTCTAACAGATGTTTTGGGTCTAGAAGAACTGGAGTGGACTTTTTTGGGGGCTGCAAAAAAAGAATCTGCAGTTTAGTCGGGGAGGGTCATTCTGGTGTTGGAGCACAGAAAGACCAGGGAGCTGCCAGCAAGAAAGCAAGGATGACTTGATCAAGCATGGGAACGCTAGGAGCCATCACAAGGAAGACATCAAGGCATCTAAACAGGAAGTGGAAATTGATTGATTTTAATCATGAAGTATAGTGTACTTCTCAGGGATGGGACACATGCTATTTATCAAAGAGAGGAAACACAATGATCGCCTTCAAAAGCGAGGGAAAAGTCCAGAAAGGATGTGCTTAATGTTATTCTCTACAACAGAAGCATGATGTGATACAAGAGAAGATGAAAAGTGTATAGCATTGCCCATGTAGCAGGTCTAAAAGCTGGTGGGAGGCATAATGGCAAAAGAGAATGGCAAATGACGCAGGCAGAGACGCTTTCTATGGACATCCAGCAAGATCATCATTATTACCACGTGTTGTTTCCAGTTTCTGACGTGGGACTGATAATTTAGGCTCAATGGAATCTATATATTGTTCTTTGGAAGCTGTAAAGACAAATTGTTAATGAGAACTCAAGAACAAAAGACTAACTACGAAATGAAAGTTAGAAATATTGTCATAAAAATGTACACCTTGACATCAGTGGAGAAAAGAAGTGAACATATATGCAATTAGAACTCCATATATCTAACCCCGTTTCTGGGGACACAACAAAGAAAGAGGGGAACCTCGGTTTAAATCTTGGCTTAGACCAATTCTTCTGAATTTAACACAGTATGTAGTCTGACCAATTTATTAGAACACAACTCTACAAGAATCTATGACCGTGTTAAACTAAGCAATTAGAGGAGGGAACATGGTCATTGGTCCTTGCCTGACTCAATTATTGTCTCTGCAAAACATTCATCCAAGCACTGTAACTAGTAGCCAGTGCTGAATGAGGATGTCAGCGTGGTCTTAAACCTGAAACCACATGAACAAATTAACTATATCCTGAAAGCTCTCTGCTGGCTCCCAGAGGGATCCTGACTTAAATTGAAAGTCCCCTCTGCTAAAGATAAAGAAAAGTAGAACAGTAGGAAACATGCAGCAACTTGTGCCCTATTTTTTCAGGAAACCCCACTAGGCCATAATAGAGACCATATGTTAATAGATATTGAATCAGCAAAGAGGACAGATCCCTTGGAGTACAAGACCTAGGCTCTGGAATACTCATTTCCACCCAATGAGCACCACCAATTTACATACACCATAGGAAGCACCTAGAAACTGATCTATTCAAGTACACCTTTCACCTAGAACTGACATTTGGAGATACAGTGTTTGTCTATAAGTACAAACGTCTCCTGGCCTCTCATACTGGCCTAACTTAACTGCTGTTGCAAGGTTTCTGTCTAAACACAACTGTGCCTGAGATCACAGAACGTCAATATGCAGGGACAGAGTCACCATACCACATCAGTACCTATGAACCTCGACTGACAATAGCTCATAGTGCTCTACCTGCCCTACTAGCCTTCCCAGAGTGACAGGTAAGTTAGCAACCCAGAACACAACACTCTAATCCCCTCAGGAAATCATGGAAACAGATAATCACCTTTTGTTTTCTCACTCATGCATGTCAATAATAAACAAAACAAAGACACAAGAACATTTAAACATATTTATTGAAACTATTATAAAACAACTGCTCTGCAACTAGAAAACATATACATGCCAGCAAAGTGAGTAGCATCACGAGTAAACTATATACAATGAGAAGACCTACTATGTTTAAAAACATATCTACCTCAGCCTATCCTCACTACGTGGGCAAAATTATATATCATAGATCTCTGGGATTAGAGCCGAAACACATAGCTGGTATTATTGTGAGGTAATCTGAATCTCAAGTTGTGCAAGGCTGGCACGTTCATGTCAGGACCTATCCTCTGCATGAATGCCCCTCTCTGTTTTCAAATGGCACGTCTTAGTGTATATGATACGAGGTGTCATTTTTGAAAACAGAAGATGTGACTTTATGTTGTGTCTAAATGCCAAGCTACATTGTCAACCGAGGACTGAAAGACAGGGCACAGTGTTGTTTGACCTTGTACGAGATGTTCGGACAGAGTCCCAGGGAGAAGAACCAATAACAAAAACATGTACAATGTTTTGCTAAAATAATGTCGGGGCACAAAAATAAACGTGCTGAGTGTAACGTATGCAAAGCAAAGCTGCCTACAACTTGCAGTAAGGCTATAATAAGGGAGAACTAAGTGGGCCCTAAAGGGAACGCACGACACTGCCTATGACTGATAATGTAAAGCCATTAGCCCAAACTACTAATTTACTCCTCACTATCTGCACTGCACACTACGTTCATCTCATCGATATAATCACAATTCACCTTGTATCCAAATCTGCACACATAATATACTTATCCCTTTTTCATAATTGTACTAACTATGTAAAGGCACCATATGTTTGCATAGATATATTCAAAATCACATTTCGCTCTACACAAAGCAAACCACTTCGAACACTTCGCAGGATGACATGTTCGCATTAGTGAAAACAAACTGCAAATAAATTGATATGTATAGAAGATGACAGACTGTTGATTTGTTATTATCAAAGTCTCAATGAACTGGTAAAGCTATTTGTGGAATCTTATAACGGTGCATGGGACCTCCATGCTCTGTCAGACAATACATTTATAATTACAATTCTACACACAACTGCAATGAGAAGGCAATAAAGATTCCAACTCAAGTTATTTAAATATTAATGTTACTGTTTAAATGAGTGAGGATAATTAGGTGTTGGTGGGTAGCACCATGTTTCGGAAACCAAATTTATCAATTGAATCAAAAACGTATATTGTAGCCTGAATATTCTGATTTCTTTGTTCAGTGCATATTAGGCAAGAAGAAATATCATTTCTACAAAGAAAAGGCAAAGACTTTCAGCTCTGTCTTCAGAACCCATTCTGCTTTGCCATCTATTTCCATTCTATAAACAACATTGCAATGAACCGGTCCCCATCTTTACCCAATTAATAACAATATGAGAATTGAAAGACAAGTTTAATAAGAGTTCCACACAGTGCCTCTTTCTAAACACAAGTTTCACCAACTGAACATGGTTATCTAAAAGAAAGCATGCTTTATATGTGATTCCTTCCCAACCTTCGTAAAACAACATTGACAAACAACCTCAAAATCCTAAATTTTGAATCTTGGCTCATATGGTGCAGGACTGAACATCCCTGGTGCTGTAACCGTGTCCCAAAGTGTTTCTTATTTTTCATTCTGACCAGTCCTGTATATTTATCTGTGCACAGGTCTCCGACAGGTACTCAAGATCGTTTTTACGTTACTCTCCAGCATAGAGCTAGACTCTGCTGGATGGTAGGTGTACGTCCAAAGTTGTACTCTCTTGATCAAGGGGATCACTATACATATATGAAAAGCCATAAAATGACTAACTGTTGTGGCAGATGCTCTTGCTGTAGGATGTTGGCCTTGTTACTGCAGCCAGTGGGGCAACGGCCTAATGGCTCTTGTGTTAATGTATAGTCTGTCATGACTGAGCCTCTTAAGTCCCAGCGAGTGATAAAGGTGTGTTTATATGATTAGTATTTGGATAAATGAGGAGTAAGGAACGCCAATTTACAGTCCCTTTTATGTATGTTTACTGCAAGGCTGCAGAGTGCTTCATATCGTTTAATGCTGGTCAGAGTTGATTGCAATGGTTTCGGGATCAACCGAAAATCTTGAGTGATGAACTAGTTTGAGTTCAACTGCCACTGTTTCAAAATGTGAAATTGTCCTTTGGGCCAATTCAGAGTCCACCTCTGTACTTTGAAGAGCCCTCTACACCTGTTCAAAGAAAGTCTTACACCAGAGGTAGGATACCTTGGCTCCTTCCCTTGAAAAGGGAACCTTTTGATCAAGGGAGAGAGATCCAAGATGACACTACGCATGTTTTCTGGCAGAATATCATGTATAGAAATATTGTCTGGCATAAATCCCATGTCCTAAATATTGCTTACACTAATATCGTCCCATTAGGTGTAGATTTTCTATTATTAACTCCATTGGAGATATATTTTGGTAGATGAAATTTAGCACACAATATTTATATCAGGTGAAAATCTGACAACAATATTCTGGCATGCCACTCTCAGAGCATTCTTAAAGAAGGCAATTTCCTTACTTGTCCATGCATATGACATTTTAGTACAGAGCTTTGCAAACACTACAAATGTAAATGTAGGTCTTATAATTTGATATTCTTCATATAACAAAATCACTCGGATTTGGCTTAGGTTGACTGTCAAGTTAGAGGTTGAATAGCTTAGGAGTTTTGTGTGCTATTTAAACATTAACTTTACCCATAAATATGTGGTTATCAAAAGATGTCACACCAAATTTGCATATGATTGAAAGAACTGTTAAGGTTCTCAAAACAACCAAGGTTTTCCACTTTTCTGATAGGGGCACAGTACAGACATATTTTTGCTTGAATCACTCTGTTTTTATAGGAGGTCAATATGAAATAAATTTAAGTTGGCCCAAAACACAGCAACTCAATTATCAACTTCAAGGAGGGATTTTAGGAGACCTCGGAAACTCTTTGGTTGGTGAAACAGCATTGGCAACAGGTTGAGAAAAATCTCCTAAATGATAACTATATCACAGAGGCAAGTTCCTATTTGGGGACGACATGCAGTCTTGCCTAAGGTAAGTTTCAGATGAACATGCCGTACTCAAATTGCAACACACCTGAAGGAGATCCACTGGGTCTCCATACACAAACATGCACAATTCAAAGTCCTTATCCACACTTTCAAGGCACTACATATAAAACTGACCCAGCATACCTCAACAATTGCATCTGCTTTCACAAACCTTCCAAACAGCTCTGCTCATCTGGATTTCTACTTACACACATCCCACAAATAGGGAAAACCAGATCCGATGGTCAAGCCTTTTTCCACATCACTTCTAATGCGTCACACGACCTGCTGCTACATATAAGCGCCACTCCCTCACTTCTTGGATTCCACAAGAGTCATAGGACCTGGCTTTTTGAGTAGCCCCTTTAGGCGCTAGGCTCTGAATTTGGCTAGACACCTGCTCAGCTCCAAGATACCCTCCAGGGTGACAGTGCACTCTACAAATCTCCAGAGCATTACATAACATAACACAACATAAAACATAACATTACTTAACAAGACGGTATGCACTTCCATTAAAACTCATTCCGTTTGATGACCATGAGTTCACCTGCTCAAAATGATTACCAACACTACTTCAACAGTAAATGTCTACTATTTACATGCACACATCTAATATCTCTGGACAATCAGCCTCCCCAGAGCTAGCACCTGTTTTCATCAAATTCAACTAATTTTCGTTTCAAAAGTAATCACCATCTTTCAAGCTTAAACCCACTTGTCATCATTCATCCAAATCTATTGATCCACAGGGATGATTATGCATGCCAACATATACATAGAATCATAATTATTTATTCCAAGGGTTCTGACTATCCAACAACTGCAAAGTCCCAGAAATATAGTATACCACAAATTTGTAGTTAAAATTCCTGACAACAGAAGCTCTTTGCCGTCCAAAATGACACAGAATCTTCTCTTCAATACCAATGCAAAAACACCATTTAGCAAGCCATGACAAAATCCCATCCTCACCCGCAACTCTTTGCATCCATTGTAAGTGAATATAGGGCTAAAAGTTTGTGGGGATGATGGGGAACTCTTCTACATCCTGAATCATTTGTAATTGTTGGCATACAGTGGTCAATTAAAGTATGACGTGTTTTTGGACTTGCATCATTGATGACATGTAATAGTCACATATTGATATTATTCTATACAAGGTGCCATGTTTAATTTGTATATACACTGTCCTTTGTAAAAACATACAATGACCTAGAAAAGAACAAAAAAAGAAATAAGTTAATGAAATATTACCAGCTTTTGCATGCGAAATTTCAGTTGTTTGAGAGGTGGGTTTAGAAGAAGACTTTTGTGTTTCATTTGGAACTGAAAAAGAAACGTTAATACTTTTTATATCTGTTTTCGTAAATTTGCAGCAATAGCGTTGTGTGAAGCAAGCAAAGGAATTGTTATGTGCAGCACACTAACATGTTGGTGGAAAATTGGATTCTTCTTAGAAGATGGATAGAAACATGTTAGATCTAATGAGACGAAAATGTAAAAAAAGGAACAAGCTTAAGGAGGAAGGGCCAACAAGATGCACTGCAAAGTGAATGATGTTTTGTATGGTTCGACATAGGTTGAATCACCCCTAAAAAAGAAGAGCAAAGCACTGCAAGGCTGTAAAGAGGAGTGGATGCAAAATGGCAGCTTGAAGCACGCGGGAAGACAGCACATCAGCAGCAAGCACAAAGAAAGCAACTGGATGCACAAGCAAGAGCATTAAAAAATATTTTTGGAACTGGTGAGAGATCTTCGTTACCCAAACTCATTTTAGGATCTTCAAAGATGTGGAGCCTGATAAGGTTTATTGGCATCCGATGGGTCGATTTTGGTACTGTGGGGAATAAAAATAACTTTGAGGTAGCTGAGAGAATCAAAGTAGGCAGGCAAGAATGAGGTAATAAAAGTGTGTCGATGTCACATGAAAGAGTAAAATGTATGTGGACACCAGCAGGCCATTTTGATTGATGTATCACTTTACTACGCTGTAAGGTTTGATATAGAAAATAGGGTAGCAAATATGTAACCAATGATTTGATAAAAATGTACCACATTTTAAGCCTGTGAAATTGTTGACAAACTTTACCTTATGTGCCAATGACATGAGTCTTTAAAAATATTGAACACTGACCATCCCAGGGGATTCCTATGCTTGTGCATGTCATAGCTTTGGGTTTTTTTCATCTTGACTATTGATAACTTAATAAATGAAAGAATGAGATATATACTGTTGCTAAATTACAGTCCCTTGTAAGCGTGTTTTATGAACATAAACAGTCTAAATTATCCTAAATTGTAGGGTGGGAAACCCCATTGTTTCTGAGGTCCCTGCACATGGGAGAGGCTATTCAAGTGCTTATGACAATACAATGGAGGAGGGAGCCCTGGTTCCATATCTGGTGGATGAGGAGAAGGCCTTGGAAGAGGAAGCGCTAGTTGTGGAAATGAGGCATCTTGTGACAAAGACTAGGTACAGGAATTATCCGAATCCAGTGATGTGTAGATTCGTCTCCTTTTTCTGTGTGCCTCTTATAGCCTTGAGGGGTCTGAAAGAGTGAGTGAAAACGACCTTCCTGTCCCTCTCGATGTCGATCTATTTGTCGACAGTGACAGATGGCGACGTATCGACGTCAGATCTTGCCTTGAGGGCGATCGACTGTGATGTCTCAAAGTTGATTGATGGTGGTGTGTGTCGATGTCGATCGACGGTGATGTTTCGACACCAATAAAAACCTCAACAGTGTCCTGCGAGGTGTTTCTTTGATGTTGACCCGTGGGTCGGCAGTTAACAGATCGGCACTGTTCCTCCTCTCAATGGCATAGTTCTCGACGTCGACCGGGACTGGTGGCGTTTTTCAGTCCTTTTTCTTCTGTAAAGTTCACCAGTTGCTGGTGACAGAGCCCTGGTAGAGGACTGACCCTCTCCTCGCCTGAGGTCACACCTGAAGACTGTGCCTTCTGCTTTGGCAGCTTCTCTGCTCCCTGAAGGTAAATTGTCTCTCTGTCATTAAGAGTGCGCCTGTAGAATGTCTTACAAATCTAACAAGAGTCAGGAACATGACTTTCTGGAAACAGAGTATACAAACTCTGTGAGGATCTGTCTTGGCTTTCTTTCTACCAGAGTCAGGACTCTTATCAAAAAGAGATGGCATTTTTTAAATGAAAACTGCAATAATTACTGTCAGAAAAATACAGAAAAAGGTAGGGAAAAGCGAAAGATGTCAAGTGAAGTTGTTGTAAGTGAAATTCAGAAAGTTAATTTTGAAGAGAAAAACCAAAAAGTAGCCAAGCTTAATGCTCCGGAATCCTGTCAGCAGGAGCTGGGAAAAAGGACTGAAGTAACTGCCACTAGCTGTGCATGATGGGATACTGGTGGTCTATGGATTCTTAAAAGCACAGCATCTATTTCTAATATGATATGAGAGAAAATGAAAAGTGTATAGCACTGTCCGTGTAGCAGGTAAAGAGGCTGTTGGAAGGCAATATGGCACAAGAGAATCACAACTGACGCAGGCAGATCACTGGAATTACCAGGCCTGGTCCTTGGTCTAACAGATGTTTTGGGCCTAGAAGAACTGGAGTGGACTTTTTGGAGGGCTGCAAAAAAGAATCTGGAGTTTAGTCGGTGAGGTTCATTATGGTTTTGGAGCACAGAATGACCACGCAGCTGTCAGGAAGAAAGCAATGATGACTTCATAAAGCATAGGAATGCTAGGCGCCATCACAAGGGAGACATTAACGCATCTAAACAGGAAGTGGAAATTGATTGATTTTAATCATGAATTATAGTGTACTTCTCAGGGATGGGACACATGCCATTTATCAAAGAGAGAAAACACAATGATCGCCTTCAAAAGCGAAGGAAAAGTCCAGAAAGGATGTGCTTAATGTTATTCTCTACAACAGAAGCATGATGTGATACGAGAGAAGATGACAAGTGTATAGCATTGCCCATGTAGCAGGTCAAAAAGCTGTTTGATGGCATTATGGCAAAAGAGAATGGCAAATGATGCAGGCAGAAGCGCTTTCCATGGACATCCAGCAAGATCATCATTATTACCATGTGTTGTTTCCAGTTTCTGATTAGGTATTGATAATTTAGGCTCAATGGAATCTATATATTGGTCTTCGGAAGCTGTAAAGACAAAATGTTAATGAAACCGCTATAAAAATCAAAAGACTAACTAGTAAACAAAAGTTAGAAATATTGTCATGAAAATGTTCACTATGATATCAGTTGAGAAAAAAGTGAACACATATACAAACAGAACTTCATGCATCTAACCCCGATTCTGACGACACAACAAAGAGGGGAACTTCAGTTTAAATCTTGGCTTGCACCAATTCTTCTGAAATTAACACAGTATGTAGTGTGACCAATTTATTAGAACAAAACTCTACAAGAATCTACCAATCTGTTAAACTAACCAAGTAGAGTAGGTAACACAGTCATTAATCCTTGAATGACTAGATTATTGTCTCCGCAATCATTTATCCATGCACTGTAACTAGTAGTTGGTGCGGAATCAGGATGTCAGAGTTGTCCCAAACCTGAAACCGCATGAACATATAAACTGTACCCTGAAAGCTCTCCACTGGCTTCCAGATGGATCCTGACTTAAATGGAAAGTCCCCTCTGCTACACATGAGGAATAGTGAAACAGAGACCTAGGAAACATGCAGCAACTTGTGCCCTATTTTTTCAGGAAACCCCACTAGGCCGTAATGCAGACTATCTGTTAACATATATTGAATCAAAACACAGGGCAGATCACTTGGAGTACAAGATCTAGGCTCTGTAACACCCAGTTTCACCCTTTGAGCACCAAAAATTTACCTACACCTTAGGAAGCACCTGGAAACAGATCTATTCAAGTACACCTTTCACCTAGAACTGACATTTGAAGATACAGTGTTCGTCTATGAGTAGAGACGTCTCCTGACCTCTCATACTGACCTAACTTAACAAACAAGTTACTTACCTTCGGTAATGATATATCTGTAAGAGACATAGATTAGTTATAGATTCCTTACCTTAGAATTACCCCCAGGAGGCAGAATGGATCCAGAAAGTTTTTTCGTCAGTAGTACCCCTGCACGTCGAAAGGTGGCGTCGGTCTGCTCCGCGTTCGTCATTGGCGTCGTAGTCGCCGGATGACGTCGCGGTAGCTACTTAGACCCCACCCTCGTGCACTGACGTTAGTTCTGTACATGACTTTCCACGCCAGAAGCACAGAGCCATGCAAGACACTGACCACTTGTGCACACAACTAGGGCTTGAAAGGAAGTCCTTAGCCCTAGAAATCAGTTCGCAGAATGGGGAGGATGGGTGGGGCGGTAAGGAATCTATAACTAATCTATGTCTCTTACAGATATATTGTTACCGAAGGTAAGTAACTTGTTCATCTGAAAGAGACAATTAGTTATAGATTCCTTACCTTAGAATAGATACACCAGCAATACCAACCCTGGAGGTGGGTCTGCGAACCAATTTCACACCAGAAAGTCCTGGAGAATAGAACGGCCAAAAAAGCCGTCTCTCCGGACTTGGCTGTCCAGGCAGTAGTGTTTCATAAACGTGTGCAGCGATGCCCATGTAGCTGCCTGACAGATGTCATTAAGGGGGACTCCACATCCCAAAGAAGTGGTAGCTGCCATTGCCGTAGTAGAATGGGCGCGTAACCCCCCTGGAGGGTCCTTCTTTTCCAAGGAATAGCAAGCTTTGATGCACAAAACGACCCATCTAAAAATGGTCCGTTTGTGCACGGCCAGACCTTTTTTGGCGCTCACTTAGCCAACAAAGAGTTGGTCATCCACCCGGAATTGCTTTGTGCGATCCAGATAAAATGAAAGCACACTTGGATCCAGACGGTGGAGCCTCTCTTCCTCTCTGGAAAGATGCGGAGGCAGAAAGAAGGTGGGCAAAGTGATGGTCTATCCAATGTGGAAAGAAGTAACCACTTTGGGAAGGAAGGAAGGACGAGTTCGAAGGACAACCTTGTCCGGATGAACAGCCAGAAAAGGAGGTTTAGAAGAAAGAGCTTGGAGATCACTCACCCTGCATGCAGAGGTGATGGCCACCAGAAAGGCAACTTTTAAAGTCAGAAGCCTGAGAGGACAGTGATGTAGTGGCACAAAGGTAGCGCACATAAGATACGTAAGAACCAAGTTCAAGTCCCACTGAGGCATTACGAAGGGAACAGGAGGAAAAAGATGAGTTATGCCCTTAAGGAAGCAATTTACAACAGGGCACTTGAAAAGAGAAGGTTGATCAGGAAGCCTAAGATAGGCTGAAATGGCTGAGAGATAGCCCTTAAGAGTACCAGAGCAGAGCCCTGCTGGGCCAAAGAAAGAAGGAACAAGAGAACCTCAGAAAGAGGGGTGGAAAAGGGATCCACAGCCTTTGCTGCACACCATGCCACAAATTTGTGCCATCTGTAGGTGTATACCGTTTTATTGGAGGGACGCCTGGCTGCCAAGATAACATCACAGACTTCGGGAGAAAGGTTGAAAGCTGTCAACTGTTGCCGCTCAATCTCCACGCAAGGAGATGGAGGCTGGACAGGTTCGGGTGGAGGACCGTCCCCTGCTGCCTCAACAGAAGATCCTCCCGAAGAGGCAGTCGGATCAGAGGATCGATGGCCATGTGCAATAGCTCGGGATACCAGACTCTTCTTGCCCAATCCAGAGCCACAAGGATGACTTGGGCCCAGTCGCGCTTGATCTTCTTCAGCACTCTGGGCAGAAGTGGTATAGGCAGAAAGGCGTATAGAAAACAGCAACTCCACTCAACAAAAAGCGTTGCCTAGCGAGTGCCGCCTTGGAAATTCCAATGCGCAGAACTGCTGACATTGCGCGTTCTCTTCGGTGGCGAATAGATCTAACCAAGGCTATCCCCACTGCTGAAAGAGACCTTGAGCCACCTCCGAGTGAAGAAGCCATTCGTGATCCATCATGCACCTGCGGCTGAGTTTGTCCGCCCTGGCACTCAGTGAGCATGCCAGGTGTTGAACCACCAGGGATATGCCCTGATGTTCCAGCCATGTCCAGGGACAGAGAGCCTCGTCCATGAGTCCATGGCCCCACCCACCCTGGTGATGTTGTCCGTGAACACCTGCACCACTCTTCCCTGGACAGAGGGAAGGAATGCTTTTAGTGCAAGAAGGATCGCCAGAAGCTCCAGAAGGTTGATGTGGAGCCCGGACTCCGCCGGAGACCAGAGGCCTCTGATCTCCGCCTCTTCCTTTTGGCCGCCCCACCCCAGCAGTGATGCATCTGTCACCACCGTGTACTCTGGTTGGGGAAGGAAGAGGGATCTGCCGTTGACCCAATCCTGGTTCGTTAGCCACCACTGCAACTGAAGTGCAGTGCCCTCTGAGATCTGGACGCAACGGACAGATGCCCCTGATGCTGTGTCCACTGGAACATCAGGTCCTACTGCAGAGCCCACATATGACACCTGGCATGATCCACCAGCAGATTGCAGGAGGCCATGAGGCCCAGCAACCACAGGGTCATTCTGATCGAAACCTGGGATAGAGACTGAAAGATTGGAATCATAGCCCAAATATCCCGGACTCGCTGTTCTGGAGGATAAACCTAAAACTGTGTCTCGTCCAGAACCGCTCTGATAAAGAGGAGCTTCTGAGGGGGAGTCAGGTGTGACTTCGGTACATTGACAGAGAACCCCAGTGAATCAGGAGGTCGGCCCTAGTCTGGAGGAGGGAGACGACAGCCTGGAGCACGAGCCTGCCTTCAACAGCCAGTCGTCGAGATAGGGGAAGACTGGAACCCCTGATCTGCGCAGATGAACTGTGACCACCGCCATAACTTTTGTGAACACCCGAGGGGTGCTGGTAAGGCCAAAGGAGAGCACGGTAAACTGAAAGTGCTCGTGGCCTACCGTGAACCGCAGGTAATGCCGGTGGGCCGGCAGGACGGGGATGTGAAAATAAGTGTCCTGCAATTCCAATGCTACCATCCAGTCTCCAGGGTCGAGGGCAGACATTTTGAACTTCTCCTTCTGGAGGATGTGGTTGACTTTCCTGAGATCCAAGATAGGACGCAGGTCTTTGTCCTTCTTGGGCACCAGAAAGTAGTGGAAATAGAAACCATGACCTACTTCTGGGATAGGAACTCGCTCGATGGCGGCCTTGGCAAAGAGTGCCAAAACTTCCTGTTGGAGAAGGGCCAGATGATCCTCCGACATGTGATGGTACTGAGGTGGCATGGATGGAGGGGTTGTCTTGAAGGGGAGGGAATAGCCCCTTCAGACTATTTGCAAAGCCCACCAGTCTGACATGATGGTGCGCCAGTAGGGGAGGTGATGGCTAATCCTGCCGCCCACTGCGATTGGTGGCCCTGAAAGGTCAGACTAGGAGGGTTTGGAGGCCACTCCAGAGGGGGCTGTGGTGGATTGGTGCACCCGCTGGCCCCCACGTCCCGGTCCGCGCAGGGGCTGAACAGGTTGCGCCGGCCTGTGGCTCTGGGCAGGGCTTGGCGGGGCACCCCTTCTGTATTCACGAAAGGAGCAAAAAGCTGACTGCGCAGGGCGGGTGGTGGAGAGGCCCAAGGACCTGGCCCTAGCCCGAGAGTCCTTAAAGTGCTCCAGTGCGTTGTCTGCCTTGTCACCAAATAGGTGACAGCCATCAAAGGGCATGTCCATAAGAGTGGATTGGACATCCCCTGAAAACCCAGTCGACCTCAACCAGGCATAGCGTTGAAGGGCTACCGACGTGGAAATCGTCCTTCCTAGTGAGTCGGCGGTATCCAGCCCACAGCGGATGGTAAACTTTGCTGCATCTCTCCCTTCGGCAACTGCACGGGAGAGTACTGCCTGGGCCTCCTCCAGGCACTGGGGCAGCACTTGCACCACCGTATCCCACACAGAGAGGGTGTAACGGCCCAATAGACATGCAGTGTTTACAGACCGCAGTTCCAAGCTGGAGGAAGAAAAAATCTTCTTCCCAAGATGGTCCAGCTTTTTGGATTCCCTGCCAGGTGATGCGTTAGGGAATGCGCCTTTGGAGGTGAAGGCGTGGACCACCAAGCTCTCAGGGGTGGGGTGTTGGGAGAGGAAAGTTGGGTTGCCCGTGGCCAGGCGGTGCCATCTGGCAATCAACCTATCCACAGGAGCCCCTGTTTTGGGTCTCGACCCAGGTGCCCTAAAGTATGTTTGTTAGGGCTCCATTAAACAGCAGCAGGGGCTACGAAGAGCTCGCTGCCGGTTGAAGCACCTCTGTCAGGAGGTTAGTCCTGACCAACACTGTAGGTAGCTCGAGGCTGAGAGCCTCGGCCGCCCTACACAACACCACTGCGTAAGACGCTCCCTCCGTAGCCACGGTAGGAGAAGACAACATGCCAAGGTCTGGTGAGGTATCCAACCACTGTTCCTCTCCCTAGTCCGGTTCATAGCCCAACTGGTCAGTTAAAGGGTCTCCAGACCCCTCCCAGTCCTCCTCACCCTCCTCTTGCAGCCAATCTGGTCTAAAAGAGCCAGGGCAGAACAAGAACACAAATCGGTTGACGCCAGTCCCGCTCTGTGTCTGCATCGGGATGGAGGTCGGGGTCGACGCCAGCTGGGGACACAACTGGCGTCTGCTGCGGACGTGGTGCCGGTGGAATCGGTGCCGGGGGAGGTGTAATGAGGTCTACCGGCGCCAAACCAGATCCAGGCTGGATCCAAGGGGACCCTGCGGTGCCGGGGCCGGAGCTGCCAGCGTTGAAAGCCCAGGGCCCCCAGCCAAGTCTGCGGGGCCCGAAGGCACCCCGGCGGAGTTAGGCTGCCCAAAGATGGCATGCACTGCTTCGTAAAATTGGCAAAGCTGGGCAGGGGTTGCTCCGGGCCCCGGGAAGGGAGGGAAACCCGGAGTTGACCCTTCGGGCTCTGCACGCGGAGCCATGGGAGGGGCACCACCCGCATCCATCGTCAAGTTGGCCAACGGACGGGGAGAAGCCAAAGAGCGACGATGCTTCTTCGACTTCTTGTGCTTCGACTTACCTCACCCCGAGTGCGAAGACTTGTAAGAAGAATGATGATGACTCTGCGACCGGTCCCTCGACCTCCCACTGGACCGGGACCTCGAACGGAGCGGAGCCAACTGCCGGGCCTCGAGAAGCTTTCGGGACCGCTCCTGCAAAGACTTCAGATTCATGGTCCAGCAGTCGGAGCACGACTTGGGGTCATGGTCGCGATCCAAGCAAAACAGGCATACGCGGTGCGGATCCGTCACCGACATCAGTCGGCTACTGGAACCGCAAGCATTGAAGCCAGGCATCCCTGACGTGCACCAGGAGTCGAAGTCTCGAAAACGGTGTCGACAATGGTCGGCAAAAAGTCAGTCAAAAAGTGACTGGAGGTACAGCTCTTTCTGGAACTGTGATAGCTGGTGCGGAAAAAGAAAGAACTGACGTCAGCGCGCGATTGCGGCGTCTAAGTAACTACCGCAACGTCATTCCGGTGACCATGATGCCAACGACGAAAGCTAAGTCGACCGACGCCACCTTTTTCTGCACAGGGGTACTGCTGATGAAAAAACCTTCCGGATCCAGTCTGACGCCTGGGGCTAATTCTAAGGTGAGGAATCTATAACTAATTGTCTCTTTCAGATTGTCATTGAGGGGATTCTGTGTAAACACAACTATGCCTGGGATCACAGAACATCTGTATGTATAGACTGTGTCCCCAATAGCACATCAGTACCTATGAACCTCAATCAAAAATAGCTCATACCTGCCCTACTAACCTTCCCAGAGTGACAGGTATGTTAGCACCCCAGAACACAACACTCTAGTCCCCTCAGGCAATCATGGAAACAGATAATCACCTTTCATTTTCTCACTCATGCATGCCCATAATAAACAAAACAAAGACACAAGAACATTTTAACATATTTATTGGAACTATTGTGTTCTATTATAAAACAACTGTGCTGCAACTAGAAAACATATGCATGCCAGCAAAGTGAGTAGCATCACAAGTACCCTATATACAATGAGAAGCCCTACCATGTTTACATATATATCTGCCTCAGCCTATCCTCACTACCTGAGCACAGTGATATATCATATATCTCTGGGATTAGAACCGAACCCCATACCTGGTATTATTGTTAGGTAATCTGAATCGCAAGTTGCGCAGGGCTGGCACGTTCATCTCAGGACATATCCTCTGCATGAATGTCACTCTCTGTTTTCAAAAGGGACATCTCTGTGTGTATGATACAAGGTATCATTGTTTTAAACAGCAGATGTGACTTTATGTTGTGTCTAAATGCCAAGCTACGTTGCTAACTGAGCAGGAAAAGACAGGGCACAGTGTTATCTGACCTTGTACGAGATGTTCAGACAGAGTCACAGAGAGAAAAACTAATAACAAAAAGCATTTTCAATGCAATAGGTCTCATATTTGCAAGAGTTTAGGCTAGTGAACCAAGCGGCAGAGACCAAGGACTCTACCCTATTTTGGAAAACAGTAGATCAACCACCATTTAAGGACAATTCACCGGCCAAAGTCGAAACACAAGTGAGCCCTGAAGATTGGCTGACCCATTTTGAAAACATTTTTAATCCTACAAACGAGACTGCTGAGACAGATGAAAACTGTAAATGTATACCTTTAAGCGTTGTTAAGATAGATCCTATTATTATTGAGGAGATTAAAACTGCCCTAAAGAATAGTATGAGTGGCAAAGCCGCAGGTCCAGATGGGGTCCCCATTGACATTTTTAAGTATAATGTTGATTTCTGGTCCCCGATTTTAGTCAACCTTTTTAATGCCTACAACCTGGGCGGAAAGTACGATTGTCCCTATTTTTAAAAAATGCGACAGAAGAAGCGCAAAATGCTACCGACCAATATCCCTTCTTGATTCCACGTCCAAACTGATGGGCAGAATTATGCTAAATAGATTGGAATGTTGGGCAGAGGAGAAAAACATCTTAACAGAAGCCCAATTTGGTTACAGAAGGGGTACTGGAACGGTTGACCTTTGTTTTGCTGACCTTACCAGTGCGTTTGATTTAGGGAACCACGCAAAGCTATGGCAAACGCTGGATGGGATGGGTTCCCCACATGATATAATAAGTCTTTTATCACAGTTATATGCCCATTTAACATTAAGGATATGCTATGGCCCTAATGATGGCCCTAATGGGGAGTGTACTACACAATTTAGAGTCACCCGTGGAATCAGACAAGGTTGCGTTCTTGCACCTCTATTATTTTCACTATATATTAATGGTATTGACCCTTTATCACAGAGTGTAAGGGCTGATGCCCCCGTTGTTGGTAAATGTATAACCCCAGTTTTATTATATGCAGATGATGCAGTCCTAATATCAAGGACTGCAAATGGTCTACAAAGACTGATAGACAATTTCACAAATTTCATGACTGGAAAAGATCTAAAAATTAAAACACTAGTCATGACTTGTGGGAAAAGTAGAGCCAAGAATAGAAGACATTATGTCGATGGAGTATCCATTGAAAGAACATCTACATTTTCATATCTGGGGCTACTTTTTAACGGTAATGGATCATGGAGTTCACACATTAATTTATGTAAATTAAAATGTACAAGATCAAGTGAGGCTATTTTCAGATTTTCTCATAAAATAGGTAATAAGCCAGCCTCAAGCTGTATGGTAGTAAATGCATTACTGGGGTCTGCTACGGTGGAGCACTATGGGGTAGGACAGAGGCCAGTGCATTACAAACTCTTGAAAATAAATTTTTAGGAAGGGTGTTATCGGTACCAAATACAACGGCTACCTATATTGCCCATAAGGAGACAAACATACCTTATATTAGTGATTTGATTAGTATGGCTGCGCTCACACTTTAGTATAGAATATGGACCAAAGATGAGACGCATTTCACCAAAGATATAATCACAGATTGCCTTACACTTGATCAGTGTAGAAAAATACCATGGTTAAAGTACATTTATAGTCTTTTAATTGAGTGTAATGTGGCAACCGATTTCTGTGATCCCAAAATTATTCTGAATTATACCAAAGGGGAGTTAAAAGAGAGATTATTAGAATCCAGAGAATCTGCAAGAGAGGTTGAATTAAGCAAAACATCATGTGTTAGATCCTACTGTGAAGGCCCGATTTCAGCTGGCATCCAGCCATATCTCATTGTGATAAGAAATTTACAACATAGATTTTATTTAACAAGATTAAGGCTGAGCATTTTGCACTTTCAGATTGTTTTGCCCAAGATGGGCAAGTGGACCTCTAATTTACACAAATGCCTGTGTGATGGTAAATCTCCTCAGACCACTTTGCACTTTTTACTTTTCTGTAATTTTTATAGGGATATCAGAAAATCAATTTTACGACCTTTATTTATTGTTAACAGATTGTACACATATAAATCTGCTTTTTATCATACGTGTAATTTGGAAAATGTAACAACATGTAATGGGGTTACCCTCTTTGTTTAATTGGCTATAAAGAGAAGAAAGGACCTTTCATACTTGGAGGAATTGTTGAGTTATGAAACAGAATAGCTATTTACTTTGACGATATCGCAATGCATTTCTCTCAATACTTTTCTAAAGTTTTGTGAGGCCAAGTTAGAACAATTGTCTTGTTTTGATTACATTTTCAAAATGTTTTGTGTTTGGGAAACTTTACCTTAAATTTTAAACATGTAAACAACTTTTATGAATTCTTATTATGATGAAATAATTTTATGGAGAATGCTTTTATGGATATATTGTATATTCCGAATAAAGCTGACTTGACTTTGACTTTGAAAATGCCTTTATTTATCTGTTTTAAAACCCAATAAATAAAAGGCATTGTCATTTACAATGCCAATAGCTTAAACTCTCGCAAATGCGAGACCTATTGCCTTGCAAATGCTTGTTTTCTTTCTGTTCCAGTACTTTGAAGTGACTTAGCTGATGTGCAGCTCAAGGCGCAGTCTTTAATCTCCAAGAAACGAAGACCACATCATCACAGCTTGGCTGATTTAGAGGGGTTTAACAGCGAGTGGTCTTGCCAAAGCCCAAATATCCCCAGTTAGCGCAGGCTCTCTGGTTACCATTTTGCAGGATCTACTTTATGAACGTCGCTATCCACGTGTCACGGGTGTGTAGTTGGAATCTTGCCAAGACATTAGAGTCCAATTCTCTCACCTTGGCCCAGACTGTCTGAGAAGAGTCCTCCTGCAAGCTGACCAATGTACTCCTAATTAATCTTGTGCATCAGAGATCTAAAATAGCAGATCCATATTATGCATTATCCAACTGACTTTTACATTCAGTATCATCCACTGAAATACGAATGGCTAGGAAAGCTCCACCATAGTGAATAATTTCCACAGCATGGCACATACATCTGGGCATCCCTCAACGTAGGGTGTCTCACTAAGAAAAAAACGAAGGTGATGGATGGCATGCTCGCAAGCATCTACAACACAGGCAGTCGCTCGGCTCGGCCCTACTCCAGTACACTCAGACAGGATCACATTTTGCAAATTAGATTAATAAATATTTACAGCACTTATAAGTAGTTATATATACCCAGAGGATTACATTTAATTACCTTGGAATATGAAAGAATGAGGAAAACTGTCAATATTTTAAATGTATGCCTTGAAGATTACATGCTGTATATTTCACTAAGCTATATGATAAGGATTGAAACTTGTTTAATACACGGATGTCTGAAATAAAAGCATTAACCGACTCAGCTATGTCAAGGAAAATTCAGTTCTGTAATATGCATGTTACATTCCGTGCTTTCCAGCAGACGCACTGACACTATGTTATGTTCAGTCAAACATGTGACCAGCTTGTGCGCTGATTTCTCTTGCAAGGGCATTAACCACCAGAGTTATACCCTGACACTTGCTGAACACACGGACATCTGCAGCAAGTGCCTTAACCCATAACATAACGCTCATGACGTGACCAATGAAGTAAACCACAACAACTTTAATACCGCAGATTCTCAATGCTAATCTCTTTTGTTTTTAACAAAGATGTAGAAATTGTCATCAACTATCTCTGCCTTTCATTACTTCTATCGTCGCTCTGCCTTATAAGCAAGCGGCGCATTAGATACTAGCGGTGTGCTCAACATCGTCAAAGAACTCTCCAACCCCAGCTCCAACACCAACGATATCCCACCTTCGCAAGACCTGTGCGACTCCCTTGCCACCTACTTCCATCGCAAGATCGCAGACATCCATGACGGCTTCAACGTCATGACCACCCCGACAACCACTGAGACCTCCGTCCCCACGGCCACCATCCGCGCCGACCCCCTGCTCTCCTGGACCTACATAAGTGATGACAACACCATCAAAATCATGAACACCATCCACTCCGGATCCCTGTCAGTCCCGTGCCCACACCACATTTTCAACAAAGCCAGCACCACCATCGCACCCCATCTCCGGAAAGCCATCAACATCTCCTTCGATACAGCAACCTTCCGAGAGAGCTGGAAGCACGCCGAGATCAACGCCTTACTCAAAAAACTCAAGACTGACCCCAAGGATCTCAAGAACTTCTGGCCCATCTCCCTGCTCCCGTTTCGGCAAAGGTCATCAAGAAGGCTGTCAAAAGACAACTGACCCGCTACCTCAAGGAGAACAGCATGCCAGCCCGGGTTCCGCAGCAAACACAGCACCGAAACTGCCCTCATCGCCGCAACCAATGACATCAGGGCCCTGAGACAATGGAGAAACCGCGGCCCTCATCCTCCTGGACCTGTCAGCTGCCTTCGACACAGTCTGCCACCGTACCCTACGCACACGCCTCCACGACGCTGGGATCCGAGACAAGGCTCTGGACTGGACCACCTCCTTCCTCTCTGGCAGAACCCAGAGCGTCCGCCTCCCAACCTTTCCGCTCCGAAGCCGAGATCATCTGCGGTGTACCCCAGGGCTCATCCCTCAGCCCAACATTGTTCAACATCTACATGGCACCGCTCGCCCATGTCACCCGACTGCATGACCTCAATATGATCTCCTACGCCGACGACACCCAGCTGATCCTCTCCCTCACCAAGGACCCCCTCACCGTCAAAACCAACCTCCATGAAGGAATGAAAGCCGTCACCGAGTGGATGAAGAACAGCCGACTGAAGCTAAACTCGGACAAGACGGAAGTCCTCATCCTCAGCTCCACCCTCTCGGCCTGTGACGACTCCT
Organism: Triturus cristatus; assembly: GCF_964204655.1. Taxonomy (NCBI): domain Eukaryota; kingdom Metazoa; phylum Chordata; class Amphibia; order Caudata; family Salamandridae; genus Triturus; species Triturus cristatus. The sequence continues at coordinate 874,563,325 of NC_140591.1, read as the reverse complement.
GGGGGCCGACCGCACTGGGAACTGCTCCAACACCCACAGACCACGCACGCAACCTAGGGTTCATCCTCAACTCTACTCTCTCCATGACAAAGCAGGTCAACGCCATCTCGTCCTCCTGCTTCAACACTCTCCGCATGCTCCGCAAGATCTACAAGAAGATCCCCAACGAAACAAGAACTGTCACCCAAGCCCTCATCAGCAGCAGGCTGGACTACGGAAACTCCCTCTACGCAGGAGCCTCGGCCAAACTCCTGAAACGACTTCAACACATTCAAAACACCTCTGCACGCCTGATCCTCGACATCCCTCGCCGCAGCCACATCACACCCCACCTAAAAGACCTGCACTGGCTCTCCGTCAAGAAGAGGATCACCTTCAAGCTCCTCACCCACGCACACAAGGCACTCCACAACACCGGACCAGCATACCTCAACAGACGACTCAGCTTCTACACCCCCAACCGCCAGCTCCGCTCCTCCAACCTCGCCACAGTCCCCCGCATCCGGAGAGCAACCTCCGGCGGCAGATCGTTCTCCCACCTTGCCGCCAAGACCTGGAACACCCTCCCCATCCTACTACGGCAGACCCAGGACCTGCTAACCTTCAGAAGACTCCTCAAGACCTGGCTATTCGAGCAGTAGCAGCATCCCCCCTCACCCCCCAGCGCCTTGAGACCTTCACGGGTAAGTGGTGCGCTTTAAAAATGTTCTGATTGATTGATTGATTGATTGATTATGTCACAGCGCTTGATATGCCCGCTTATGCAATAAAAGCTCACCGCCAAGATGACACCACCACAATGTTTACTATTATTGGGATCATTTCCCGTTTTATTTATCCATACATTTTTGAGGCAGTGAAAATGTTGCGGGGAGTGGGAGTATATGAAAAATATGGTTTGGTTTAGCAGACAGCTGACGGGGCACAGCACAAATGGCACACGCTTGTGATACCAGCTGCGACTACACCCCTTCCACATCCAGCATTTGTGAGTGCACGGGCACCCCATGCCCAGGCAGACAGGGGAGGGGGGAAGGGACTGACTATAACTGGCAGTAGGGAGCATGACAACCGCACATGCACTAGGTATGGCCCGGGATTAAAAACAAATAAATAAACTAGCAAGGTGCGAGGAGATGGTGAAAAGGGAGCATGATAAATATGCATGCACTAGGCAAGATGGCGAAAAGAACAAGCAGACCATGTGCAACAAAAAAATCGGGTGTCGTGCTGAAACATAAAGCACGGCACCCATGCATATAGCTGTGTGTCCCTGCATGACCTGGCAGCGGAAACCAGCAGACTGCGTGCATCATAAAATCGGGCACTGTGCTGAAACATAAAGCACAAGTCCGCGTAAAGCACTGATTAAAAAAGAGTTCTCCCAATGATCAGATAAGGATGCATGCGCTAGTAACCTGTACTTGGCCAGTGCTCCTCAGCCTTAAACAGACGTGAGATACCAGCCGAGTGAACGAGGTAGGAGACAGCCAAGAAGAGAGACACTGAGCTGAACCTATGACAACAGGAGGCGAGAGAAAACGTAGTCTGTATTGAAGACAGAAGGTCTTGCATGCAGCGCATGCACACTGATGCTTGCCCTAAAAACATGTGCAGTGGTACAACAATAAACGTGCTGAGTGTAACATGTGCAAAGTAGCCTGCAACTTGCAGTTAGACTATAATAAAGGAGAACTTAGTGGGTCTTAGAGTGAACTCACAACACTGCCGATGACTGATAATGTAAAGCCATTAACCCAAACTACTAATTTATTCCTCAATAACTGCACTGCACACTACGTTCAGCTCCTCAACATAAGCACAATTAACCTTGTATCCAGATCCACACCTAATATATTAATTCGTTTTTCTTAATTGTATAACCATGTAAAGGCACCACATGTTTACCCAGATACATTCAATAACACCTTTTACCCTACACAAAGCAAATCACTCTGAAAACTTCGCAGGATGACATGTTGGTACTAGTGAAAACAAACTGCAAATAAAGCAATACGTATAGAAGATGACAGACTAGTGATTTGCTATTAATAAAGGGAAAACAGTCGGAAAACACAGCGGTCTAAATCATGAGTGTTCAGACTCCGCAAGCTTAACCACATATGCCTATGCCTTAACCATGCATTTGCATGATTACGGCAATGTGCGGTCTAGCTGCGGGCTACATTGGACGGAAGCAGGAAGCAGGGAGAGATCCCCAGTGAGGTAAGTGGGGCTGGGGGGGGGGTGGGTTGTGGATGGTTTTGTGGGATGGGGGTGGGTTGGGGTACTTTTGCAAGCTGGGGTGGTCAGGGGTTGTTTTGCGGGCTGGGTGGGGTTGTTTTGTGAGTTGGAGGGGATCAGGGTTGGTTTGTGGGCTGGGGTGGGTCGGGGTAGTTTTGTAGGCTGGGGGGTCAGGGTATTTTCTGGGCTAGGAGGCGGGTCGGGGGTCGTTTAGTGGGCTGGGGGTGCGTCAGGTTAGTTTTGTGGCCTGGGGGTTGGGTAGGGGTAGTTTTCTAGGCTGGGGGAGGGTCAGGGGTAGTTTTCTGGTCTGGGGGTTCGGGGCTAGTCTTCAGGGCTGGGGGGTTGGAGGTAGTTTTCAGGGCTAGGGTGGTTTGGGACTAGTTTTCAGGGGTGGGGGTAGTTTTCAGGGTTGGGGGGTCGGAATAGTTTTTAGGGCTGGGGGAGTGTTGCACTAGTTTTTTTAAATTAGGGGTTAGGGAATAAGGCCTCAGGGCGGGGGAAGGAAATGGGCAGTCGAGGTAGTTTTTAGGGCTTAGGGGAGGTTGGTCAGTTTTTGGCGCTGGGTCAGGGCCGGGCTGGGTCAGGTTAAGGGACAGGATTTTAGACTTCAGGGCAAGGGGAGGGCAGGGAAGGGGTAGGGGTATTTGCACCTCAAAGCGGTAGGGGTATTTGTACCTTAGGGCGGTAGAGAGGGAGGTGGTGACCTTGGCCACACATACCCCTTCACCATTCATGCCTTTACCATTAAAATTTGTGGTAAAGGCATGCATGGTAAAGGAATGCGTGGTTAAGACGGGGTCGTTATTAAGACCGCGTTGTTTAGGCATGCAGGGTTCCATCATACAACCATTATTAAAGTCTCAATTACCTGGAAAAGCTATATGTGGAACTTTATACCTGTGCATGAGACCTCCATTCTCTGACAGACAATACGTTCATAATTACAACACTACACACAACTACAATGAGAAGGTAATAAAGATTCCAACTCAAGTTATTCAATTATTAATGTCAATGTTTAAATGAGTGAGGATAAATATGTGTGGGTGGGTAGTACCTTTTTTCAGAAACCCAATTTACCGACAGAATCAAAAACGTATCTTTCAGCCTGACTATTTTGATTTCTTTGTTCAGTGCATATTAGGCAAGAAGAAATATCATTTCCACAAAGCAACGGCAAAGACTTTCAGCTCTGTCTTCAGAACCCAGTCTGCTTTGCCATCTATTTCCATTCTATAAACAACATTGCAATGAACCAGTCCCCATCTATCCATCTATCCCCAACTAATAACAATATGAGAATTGAGAGACAAGTTTAAAAGAGTTCCACACAGTGCCTCTTTCTAAATGCGAGTTTCACCAACTGAACATGCTTATCTAAAAGAAAGCATGCTTTATATGTGATTCCTTCCCACACTTCATAAAACAACTACAATAAACAACCTCAAAGTCCAAAATGTTTAATCTTGGCTCATACAGTGCAGGACTGAACGTCCCTGGTGCTGTAACCATGTCCCAAAGTGTTTCTTATTTTGTCATTTTCATGTTACTCCCCAGCATAGTGCTAAACTCTGATGGATGGTAGGGGTATGTACAAAGTTGTACTCTTTTAATCAAGGGGATCACTATACATATATGAAAAGCCATCAAATGACTAACTGTTGTGGCAGATGCTCTTGCTGTAGGATGTTGGCCTTGTTACTGCACCCAGTGGGGCAACGGCCTAATGGCTCTTGTGTTAATGTATAGTCTGTCATGACTGAGCCTCTTAAGTCCCAGCGAGTGATAAAGGTGTGTTTATATGATTAGTACTTAGATAAATGAGAAGTAAGTAACACAACTTTGTAGTCCCTCCTTATATGTGTTTACTGTAAGGCTGCAGAGTGCTTCATATCATTTAGTGCTGGTCAGAGTTGATTTCAAAGGTTTGGGGATCAACAGCAAATCTCGAGTGATCAACTAGTTTGAGTTTAATTGCCACTGTTTCTAAATGTCAAATTGTCCTTTTGGCCGATTCAGAGTCCAGCTCTGTACTTTTAAGAGTCCTCTACACCTGTTCAAAAAAGCCTTATACCAGAGGAAGGATTATTGGCTGTATACCCTGAAAAGGGAACCTTTAAATGAAGGTAGAAAAGATCCAAGATGACACTATGCATGTTTTCTGTCAGAATTACATATATAGAAATATTGTCTGACACAAATCCCATGTCCTAAATATTTCTTACAAAAATATCGTCCCATTAGGTGTAAATGTTCTATTATTAACTCCATTGGAGATATATTTTGGCAGATGATATTTAGGACACAATATTTTTATCAGAACAAATTCTGACAACAATATTCTGGCATGCCACTCTCAATGCATTCTTGAAAATTTCAAATTATTTCAATCAATCAATCACATTACTTTATTGGGTATAAAAGAATACCATAAAAGTACAAGTAAAATACAGCAAAGTTAAAAAACAAACCAATTCAACAATCTAAAAACCTAGATGATACATATTCAATACATCAATAATTAGGTACCCCTCCCCTCAGCCAATTCATTCTTAAAACCATGAAGGGAATAACATCACGGGCAACCTATGTTCTCCCAATGGCCCTTGTTGATCTAAGCCTGACCGCTGCCCTTAAAAAATTTACAGTACAAAACAGAGTCAAAGCATCTGAGGACAGTTTTAAAAATAACAAGGCCACCCTTGCATGCTTAAATCTAGCTTTCTTTAAAATTCTCTTTAAAAAGAGGCTCCTCGATTGTGAATAAAAGGGACATAATAAAACAAAGTGAAGGGTATCCTGTGGAGACCGTTGTTCGCAGCCACATGGTCTCTTCATCTCTATAGATGCTATATATCCTGCCGGGTCAGCTAGTATGTGGTGCATAAGATTTAGCCTGAACCGTGTCATTAAAAATCTATCATGGGCATTATGAAAATAAGACAAATAAGATTCGATGCCCCCGAATGTTTTAGTTAGAAGGTGTTCTCTCACTGACGGTTTAATCAGCTCCCTATCTTCCTTGAGTGTTGTGACATGCTTCAAAAACCGGTCCATAACCATGGCCTTATCCTGCACAGATATTTTATAAGGGTTAGTAAAAAGGTCTGCACATCCTATTCCCTCGAGGGTCTCCTTCACGTACTTTAGCCATGGGATATTAAGCCCCCGGTTGCGGGTGAGGCAGTCTGCTATGACCTGCCTACTGAATGTCACCTCCGCGTTTGCCCAAATTTTAGCCCAGCAGACTAGGGGTTTAACTCCCAACCTGTCCCTAATGTAACAAACTCCAAGTTCTTCATGGACAATATGGGATGGCGTACTCTGAGGCACTTTGAGCAAACGCCGAAGATACTTATTTTCCTCTATTTGTAGTTGCTTTGCGTCAATAAAACCCCATACCTCACTTCCATAGTGGACTTTGGTGCAGCAAGGGAGCTATATAATCTCAAAATTTGCTCAGGTGACCATAGACCTAACCTTTGAATTGTGCAAAATTCATGATCGACCCAGAGCAACTAGCTAGAGTACGACATTTCTCCTCAAGTAATTTTTTTTAATTTAGACGGCCGTCAAATAAAATCCCTAAATATGGAAAAGAGTGCACCTTTCCCAGGCGATGTGAACCAGTAGTATAACTGTACAATTTGCTTGGTTTTTTGCCCACTTCCATGATATATGATTTTGACAGATTGGGGGACAAATCTAAGTTCTCCATAAAAGATACAAAGCCGTCTATCAAAATCTGCAGCCCTTTGGGGGTGCGGGCAAGGAGAACCGCGTCATCCGCGTAAAGCAGGACGGGAATCCCTCGAGAGCCAATCCTTGGTGTGTCAACCTTTAAAGTGCTTAGTGCCTGATCCAGTCTATTTATATACAATGTAAACAAAAATGGGGCCAGAATGCAACCCTGTCTGACCCCACTAGAACACAAAAAAGGTTCTGTGGTGCTTCCCTCCTGATTGTATCTGACCGTGGCGGTAGTATTCGAGTGCAAGGATTTTAGAATATTAATAAGTCCCGGGTCCACACCAAGGTCACCCATGATTGCCCATAATTTCCCTTGGTTAACTCAGTCAAAAGCTGCCGTCAAGTCCATAAATGCCAGGTACACAGTCCCTTGGCTGGCAATGGTGTACTTGGCTACAAGTAGATATAAGTTGAGACATTGGTCGGTGGTTGACTTCCCTGGCCTAAAGCCAAATTGGGTGTTAGTTATAATGTGCTGATCCTCAGCCCAGTCCATTAGCCGGATGAGGATAACCAGCCCTAAAACATTTGTTGACACGTCAATTAGGGAAATTGGTCAATAAGAAAGTGGGCTATCCTGGTTACCTTTTTTTAAAATGGGAACAATCGTGGCTGTGGACCAGGATGGCGGCATAACTGTATCTACTGCTGCATTAATAACCCTAGTCAGAATGGGCGCCCAGAGATCTACCTTGCTCAAAAAAAGGTCGGGTGGAATCCCATCGGGACCCGGTGCCTTGTTTCGGGTCAAACCTTCAATCCCTACCTTGATCTCATCCAAAGAGAAACTTATCGGGGTAATATTCCGTTCCCCCCTATTATCCTCCGACTGAGCCTCATCTGAGCAGTGATTGTAGAGCCTGTAAAAATATTCAAGCCATTCCCCCGGCAAGATATTGTTAGCTAACCTGGGTTTATTTGCCTCTTGGAAACAAGGATTGTTTATAACTTTCCAAAAGGCGGTTGTGTCCTTTAACTCCATTGCCTCCCTCAGATCCTCCTAGGCTTGCTGTTGTAATTTTGTTTTACGGCCTTTAACGGCTAACTTATAGTTTGTCCTACAAAGGGTCACCCTACCCTTATTTCTTGGGGAAAATTTTAGAGCAACTTTCAGCTCTCTCAAAGCACAAGAACACTGTTGGTCAAACCACCGTGGGTCGTCGGATCTAACTCTGTGTGATGTAGCTCTGAGCAGACCGTCAAATAATTGAGCGACACCCTCAAAGGCCCTGACTAGTTCGATCCCCTCCACATTCAGGTCTAGACAGTTCGCAATGACCTGTTCACCGTCTTTCAATAGTGCTCTATAAAAAGCTTCACCATTGGCCTGTGACCATCTCAGCCTCCTCCCTTGATCTGTGGCACATACAACCCCCCCCCCCCACTAGATGGTTTCTTACAAAGGTTTAACTCAACAAGGGACATAACAAGCGGATTATAATCACTGAAAATACTCAAACAAATTCTAAAACCCGACACCCAGTTTTTTTGTGCTACAGAAACAAAAATGAAATCAATAAAGGAAACACATCCTCTGCCTTTAAATGTGGGTGGATCGTTTTGTCCTTTCCAACTTCAACCAGATCCATGGTATGTGTGAAGGCGTGCATATTTAATAGCTTACATAGTACCCTTCCCTCCTTGGTGTGTTCCATATGCGGGCCCTCTTCCAGTGTACACGATGACCGATCCCCACAATTAACTTTCAAAATTTGGACACAGGTGGCAATTAAAGTCGCCAGCTAAGACCAAATGGGGCGCCAGCGCCCCTCGCTCCTGTATGTCAGGCGAAAATCTGACAACAATATTCTTGCATGCCTCTCTCAAAGCATTCTTAAAGAAGGCAATTTCTTTACTTGTCCATGCATATGACATTTTAGTACAAAGCTTTGCAAACATTATAAATGTAAATATAGCTCTTATAATTTGATTTTCTTCATATAACAAAATCACTCAGATTTGGCTTAGGCTGACTGTCAAGTTAGAGGGTGAATGGCTTAGGTGTTTTGTGTGCTATTTAAACATTACCTTTACCCATAAATGTGTGGCTATCAAAAGACGTAAAACCAACTTCACATATTACTGAAAGAACTGTTAGGGTTCTAAAAAAAACTGGTTTTCCACATTTCTGGTAGTGGTACATTACAGACATGTTTTTGCTTGAATCCCTCTGTTTTATAGGAGGTCAATATGAAATGTATTTAAGTTTGTCCAAATCACAACATCTCAGTCATCAACATTAAGGAGGGATTTTAGGAAACCTTGGAAACTCTTTGGTTGGTGACACAGCATTGGCAAAAGGTTAAGAAAAACATTACAAATGACAACTATATTACAGAGGGAAGTCCCTATTTGGAGGACGGCATGTAGTCTGCCTAAGATAAGTTTCAGAAGACCACATCACACTGACATTGCACCACACCTGAAGGAGCCCTACTGGCTCCCCATACACAAACAAGCACAATTCAAAGTCCTTATCCACACTTTCAAGGCACTACATAACACTGGCCCAGCATACCTCAACAATTGCATCTGCTTTCAGGAACCTTCCAGACGCCTCCACTCATCCAGACTCCTCCTTGCACACATCCCACAAATTCGGAAAACCAGATCCAATGTCAAGCCTTTTTCTGCATCACTCCTAATGCATGAAACGACCTGCTGCTACACATAAAAGCCATGCCCTCACTTCTTGAATTTCACAAGAGTCTGAGGGCCTGGCTTTTGTAGTAGCCCCACTAGGCACTAGGCCCTAGGTTAGTCTAGACACCTGCTCAGCACCAAGATACCCTCCCTGGAGGTTGTGCACTCTACAATCTGCAGAACATTACATAACATAACAAAACGGTATGCACTTCTATTAACACTCTTTCCGTTTGATGACCATGAGTTCACCGGCTCAAAATGATTACAAACACTATAAACAAAAATCTGGCCAAACAATCAGCCTCCCCAGAGCTAGCACCTGTTTTCATCAAGTTCAACTCATTTTCATTTACAAAGTTATCACCATTCTCCAAGCTTAAACCCACTTGTCTTCGATCATCCAAATCTACTGATCCACAGAGATGATTATGTATGCCAAAATATACATAGAGTCAATTATATTTAGATATTCTAAGGGTTCAGACTATCCCACAATAGCAAAATCCCAGAAATATAGTATACCACAAATTTGTAGTCCACATTCCTGACAACAGAAATTCTTCGCCAGTCAAAATGACACAGAATCTTCTCTTCAATACCAATGCAAAGACACCATGGAGCAAGCCATGACAACATCCCATTCTCACCGCAACTCTTTGCATCCATTGTAAGTGAATATAGGGCTCAAAGTTTGTGGGGATGATGGGGGAACTCTTCTACATTCTGAATCATTTGTTTTTGTTGGTAACTATGGCATACAGTGGTTATGTAAAGTATGGTGTATGACGTGTTTTTGGACTTGCATCATTGATGGCATCTAATAGTCACATATTAATATTGTGTACAAGGTGCCATGTTTAACTCGTATATACACTGTCCTTCGTAAAAACACACAATGACCTGGAAAAGAACAAAGAAAGAAAATAGTGAATGGAATATTACCAGCTTTTGCATGTGAAATTTCAGTTGTTTGAGAGGTGGGTTTAGAAGAAGACTTTTGTGTTTCATTTGGAACTGAAAAAGAAACGTTAATACTTTTTATATATGTTTCATAAATTTGCAGCAATAGCGTTTTGCGAAGCAAGCATAGGAATTGTTATGTGCTGCACACTAACATGTTGGTGGAAAATTGGATTCTTCTTAGAAGATGGATGGAAACATGTTAGATCTAATGAGCCGACAATGTAAGAAAATGAACAAGCTTAAGGAGGAAGGGCCAAAAAGATGCACTGCAAAGTGAATGATGTTTTTTCTGGGTCAACATAGAATGAGTCATTCCTAAAAAGAAGAGCAGAGCACTGCAAGGCTGTAAAGAGGAGTGGATGCAAAATGGCAGCTTGCACGCTGCGGGAAGCCAGCACATCAGCAGCAAGCACTAAGAAAGCAACTGGATGCTCAAGCAAGAACATTAAAAAACATTTTTTGAACTGATTGAGAGATCTTCGTTACCCAAAGTCATTTTAGGATCTTCAAAGATGTGGAGCCTGATAAGGTTTATTGGCATCTGATGGGTCGATTTTGGTACTGTGGGGAATAAAAACAACTCTGAGGTAGCTGAGAGAAACAGAGTAGGCAGGCAAGAAGGAGGTAATAAAATTGTGTTGAAGTCAGATGGAAGAGTAAAATATATGTGGACACCAGCAGGCCATTTTGATTGATTTATTACTTCACTGAGCTGTAAGGTTTAACATAGCAAATAGGGTAGCAAATAAGTAACCAATGATCTGATAAAATGTACCACATTTTGAGCCTGTGTAGTTTTTGTAAAGTAATCTTTCCTTAAGTACCAATGACATGAGTCTTTAAAAATGGAACACTGACCATCCCATGGGATTCCTATGCTCGTGCATGTTATAGCTTTGTATTTTTTCATCTTGACAATTGATAACTTAATAAACGAAATAATTAACTATATATGGTTGCTAAATTCCAGGCTCTTGTTAGAGTGTTTCATGAACTTCATAAACAGTCTAAATTCTCCTGAATTGTAGGGTGGGAAACCCAACTTTTCACGCTGGTGTAGTATAATCAGGATATGAGGGTTGATTTAAAAAGCAGACAGTAGAAATGCAGTGGTCAATTTAAAGATGAGATGCCCCACTAGGAGAATGATGCTGCTACTTCCATTGGTTAGGACACAGATGCTACTAGCCGTGCCCCTCACCCGGAGTCTGGTGCTATAACGTCCCTACAGTACTTTCCGCACCACCAAGGGTAAAGCACCCCTAGCACTGTCAGCTACCTAGTATAGTGCAAAGTGAAGGAAGAAAGACCGCAAACAGTGAAATAACGTCCAATTAGCAGGCAGGGCACAAATAAATTGTGATTAGACCCATAGATTTTAAAGGTTAGAGAGACCGTCCTAAACAACAGGATACCAAACGACAAATAATTATGACAAAGGTTCTCTGACAATAATAACCACACGACAAAATACTGCATAATAGGGAGATGGGATTATGTGCAGTTGATGTGCAACCGAGAAGGCCATATGCTGCTTCAGTCTTTTAAACAATACATCCTAAAGCTCCCAGAATCTACTGATTCTTCTAAAGTCAGTACTAAGCAAAACTCAAAAATGGTAGATCACTATAAAGGTAAGAGCAATCAAAGGCCATACTACAGTCAGTCAGTCAGTCAGTCAGTGAGAAAGAACTTACACTACAAACTAAACTCCACACAGAGGTGCAAATGGCTTACATATAACAATAAAAGTGTAATTAGTGTCAGGTTATGGGCAGAGGAAGTATGTTTCTCAAGACATAGTTGGAAACGTTATTCCAAGGCAACCCAGACACAAGGACTACTCGTGAATTGTAATAGTATATGAAATTCTCCTCCCACAGAATTCAAACAGCGAATGAATCAGTTACTTTATTTTCAGGACTCATCACACATCTACTTTTACCATTTATAACAAATGTGTGACTGGGGGGGGGGGTGATCAAATTTCACCTTAACAATTTGGCTTGTTGGAGCCAACACTTCTCTCATTATAAATACAACATTGCTTCCTCATTTACCACAACACTTGTCAAGAGTTTGCCCCTAGGCCTCCTCTTTTCTTAATCATATAACGACTATCCCCTCCCAAAACTCATTAGATCCTCCTGCACCTATAGCAACATTGCTTAGTTAAGGTGTGGTTGAGTGAGGATTGTTTGAGGGTTTTTATATCTTGTTTGACCACTCTCACTAAATTGGCCACTAAATTTCTATTACTGCCCTACTTTGTACAGACTACAGTAATTGCCCCATCCAAATCATAGAGAGGATATATAAACCGCCATAAGGTGGTTACACACTAATTGGAGACCAATTTTTGGAGAAGAGCCGAAAAGAGAAATGGAGAAAACCCCAGTCCTCCCTTTTAGTGTGTTAATTCTCAGTATGTCACAGCTAAATACAGCTCAACCATAACGAGAACCTACTTTCGAAATCAAAAGATATAACCCAGGTCTCCTGCTGCAGGCCTTGATACTTGTAAAGGTGGAGAGGGGGTGAATAGCAAAAAGAAGACAAAAAAGGATGTACGGAGTGATGTTTCTCAGTCTTGTAAGATGGCTCAAAGGTACCAAGGCCTGATAATACGGAAAATGAAAACAATGGGCAATCACCCTCTCGAGCTACGCAGTATTCTGGAAAATCCACGGACAACAATGAAGAACCCATAAAAATTCAGCTCCCACAGTAGATAAGGAAACCAAACTGTTTGGTGGTGTTGAGCAATCAAAAGAGAGGAGGCGAGGGCAAGGATGCCCATAAGAAACATGCATTCTTCCCCGATCCCATTCAGAGCACAAGCATTTGCAGTACAGGCCGATATGATGAAAGGAGGGAAGGGTTATCTAGTCGGCAAGAAAGATGTTGTTGCAGATACACCCTTTGATAAGCACATTGCCAAAGAATAGAGACACACAGATCCTATATAGGGAAAGGGTCACCAAGAGCAGGCTGCACAGATGAGAATATTACCACAGGAAAAGGAGGACATTTTGCCACCAATATTTATTCAGAGGACTTCCCTTACAGGGACCTTTCCTACACCTATCTATTAATATTGATTGACACTCAAGAACGTACAAAAGATGTCCTCAAAAAGGAGTTCAGGTCAGCAAGAGAGTTCAATAAATGTTATGAGAACCCTCCAACGCAGACAGTGTTGATGCAGAAAAGGTCCTTATGAATGCAGTCTCCTCCAAAGCAGTGTGTTCCCAACAACTAGTTCAAACCTAAATAGATATTCAAGACCGCCAATTGGTACAAGGTTGAGCACTGGTAAAGAGACAAAACCAAATGCAGTCCAGAAATCTAATTTCACAGATGCCAGCACTAAACCTGTAATAGTACTAGTTGCGAGTCTTTACTTCAAAAAGTGACCAATCACCAGGTAATATTTTAACACGAATAAGCGAGATGCTAGGAGTGGTTGATACCTAGTTGACGATAACATTAGAAGACGCTAGAAACATCATGATCATTAATGTACCCAAGGTTACAGGGCATGACTCGTGGGAAAGCCTGCAGAACATGGTGATGACTATGAAAACCAAGGCTCAAGGCTTGGTGTGGTGACAAGGCTTCGTATTAGTATGTTTAGTTAAATATAACTTCCCTAATATTTTCTCTAAAGCTGTTCTTGAAGTATGAGTAGCATAAGACATTTCACACACACTTTCTTACTTTCAAGTAAATTAAAACCAAGGTGCTAAACCAGACTTAAATGTTTGCCAAAACTCAAACAACAACACAATATTAAACCTAAGGCCTCTTATACTAACTTGTAACTAGAGTGTGCTTTTTGCAAAGTGTTTATAGTGCAGTATTTTCACAACCTCATTTATGGAAGGTTAGGGCTGGTTGCTAATCACAAAAGAAGAAAGACTCATGAACAGTCTGGTTTGGGCAGTTCGTCCTGTTCTCCCTAGTTAAACCAGGCCCTGGCATAGGTGCTGGAAGTAGTGGTGCGGGGGGAAGGGATCTGCAGCACCCCTCAAAATAGCCATACTGGAGTTCATAAGGTGAATGCGCAATAAAGATGCTTTGACATTTTGTATTTCTCTTTTTACATTTGCAGTGCCTTCAAAGCCAGAGGTCAAATGCCAGGCTATGTCCTTTGACAAATTGGTGCGTATTATTTTAACTTGGAGATTAGTGTTTACTTTTCCTTTAAAGGCTGCAAAGTGATGGGATTTTGTAAAGTGAACTATGTGGTAATCTTGCTGGAGAACAATGAGTGTGAAAGGAAAAGCTGGGGGATGTCATTTTTTCTAACAAAATACAATTTTAAAAAATGTAAATGGATTGTAGAATTATTTCGAAATATGCCAGTAGTTAAGAAAGCACACATATGAAGCACTGGTTTTGTAATTCTGAAGTGTGATGAGAGCAAAGATTTTAAATAAGATTAAAGAAATCCAGACACTTTACTTAGTGATGTGCAAACGATAATTAGTCGCTGAAATCCGATATCCACACTTTGGGTCCGATTCACAAAGGTAAACTGAGACGAAAGTTTAACTTTACAACTTTCCGTATTCACAAAGGGCATTTACGAGCAGTAAAGTTAGACTTTTTTCTCAGCTTTGGTCTCAGTTACACTTAAGACCATAACCGAAGACAAAGGTCTAACATTATTACCCGTAAATGCCCTTTGTGAATACCGAAAGTTGTAAAGTTAGACTTTCTTCTCAGTTTACCTTTGTGAATCGGCCCCAATGTTGTTTATGTGCTAAATAGTTTTATCAGTAAAACTTCATGCCTGTGGGAATTTAGTGGCCATTTCAATGGAAAATGGGCTGTTTTTAAGTGACAGTGTGCTACCATACCATGCTATAATAAAATATTTGCACCAGTGTGCTCCAAAATACACCACCGGTTACATTCCAATCTCTTACTACTCTCCTGCTGAATGGGCATCGCTCATTTGCTACAGGTGTTCTTTGTGTGAAGCTTAGATTTTTTACAACCCTTCAACTTCAGTGATGTAACACTGGTAACAGCAGCCCCACTCACAAAATTGTTCTAGCACCATTAGGCCTGGAAGAAACACACCTTTTAAATGAACTACCGGGTTTGCGGATATATGTGGCATTTCATGCATTTCTCCTGGATGTCCATATGCAAGGAGGAAACACAAAACATGAGACTTCTCATGTTGACCTATAGAATTAATTTAGGCAGTTTCTTAGCTAAATCTTTTGCCGCAGGTGAATTGAAAAAAAAACAGGTGAATTTTACCAGTTTTGCATTCTGCAAAATAGTTTTGTCCACCCCTATTCATGGTGTACTAAAAGATATTACTATTGGCCAGTATACATAAATTGCACTGGCAGCAACACTAATCTGCTTCAACATTTCTGAATTAAGCAGATTGCATGGGTGCAATAGCATTTACATCCATATTTAGCCCGACGGGTGGAATTTTTATTGTTTATATTGATCAGTTGGTGTTACTGTGATTTCTTTTTATTGGTCAAGTAATACAATGTTTGTGCAAAATTACACCGTGGTACTGTGCAAACAAATCGCATAGCACTGTATGCAAATTCAAAATACATGCAGCACATAAGTATGCACCATTGGTCAAAAAACACTAAAAGGGAAATCAAAACAAACAGGTGAGTTACCAGCTTTTGTATGCGGGCGTTCGGTTGGGTGAACTGTTTTGGCCTTGGAAGAAGCCATCGTTTGCGTTTCATGTGGAACTGCAAGAAAATTGTTAGTGCTCAGTTGGTGCTTACTTCCTCAAATTATGTATGTCTCTATAATTCACCGTATGACGCATTACTCCTCCACACCATCCATACCACTATAGGCAAATAACAGCATTACAACTTTACTTTGTCAAGCCAGCTCATGCTTGCCCTGGTGTAACATTTTGCCAGTCTGCCTTGCCACATATTGGTACCATTTCCTATGGAGATGGGGACACCACCCGAGTAGGTGAAAAAGATTTTTAAAAGATGTACCTAAGGGTTGGTCAGTCTGACACAAACATTTCCCGCCTTCTGGGATATTTCATGGGATTTTGCACAGAATCCTCTCCCCTTTTCAGTTGAATATTTTCCTGCCCGACTAGCCCTTTTGGCAGTTGGCTGAATAGAAGTATCTAGATATTATGATGTAGTTAGTCTACCATAAGTTTTGTTTCACTGTATTGTTTTTTGCAAGAATGGGAGAGTCTGGGCCAAATTTTACCTAGTTCTAAGTTGTATTTTAAAACCTTGAAAGGATTAAGAATACAGGTATTTATTCTGAAAAAAATGATGTAGATTATGTGGAAGAGGAAGGGAAACAATGGAACATATATTTCATATATGCCCAGTTTTATAAAGCCCATGCCATGTGTGTATACCACCGTTTTGGAATGAATAGTTTAGCAGAAAATATCTCATCTTAATAAGTTTTAGAGTAAGACTTATTATCATTGCTGCTAAACAGCTACTAAATGCTTGGCCATCTATATTACAACATCGTTGTTATATTCTATTTTGGATACACATGATAACAATTGTGGTATTTGACATTGACGTAGATTTTTCAGTAGGTTTTTTAAAATAGTATTCTGAGGAAGATCTATGAGGCAGAGTCTTGATTGACATTTTTTTAAATGTATCTAATGTTTATTGTCCAGCATCCACCTTGCTGTATTTTCTTTAGTTTTGTCTTGTTTGGTCTTACTTTATTTTTTAAATACTGTCTCTTTTAATCTAATGAATGTATTCAATTATTGTGATCTATTGAGAATTATATTTTCATTTTCTTACCTGTATATGATAAGAGTTCTATCAAACTTCAAACTCGCCAGAGCCAAGGGTTGTTTGCATCACTGACATATACTAGGCAGTGATGTACTAGGTGACTAGGTGACAACTTTCTCATAAACACTCTTGTTGTAACCCATTTCAGACATTTTCAATAAGGAGACCATCCTTGAATAAACAATGAATATTTCCAGAGAGTTTCTTTACACATAAAAATGGGTGGAATTGTCAACGTTTCGGTCTCATTTGGTGCTATCATCTATAAGATCATCTTCAGGACGAAATGTTCATATGAGAACTTAAGATCCTAGATCAATAAATGAAATAGTCTGATTATGATTCACAGAAATGGAGCAAGAATGACCTCCTGAACCTTTAACCTAAAATTAAGGCGACAATCCGATTGACTGAGCTGGCCACAATTATTTCACAAGAGAAGGTGTACGACACCTCCTTTAGGGTCCTACGGGTGGTGTCACAGCAAATAACAGAATTGATTTAATCAAATTACTTGTGAAGTAATTGTGGCGAGCTCAGTCAATCAGATTGTCACCTCAATTTTAGTTTAGACTTCTGGAGGTCATTCATGCTCCAATTCTGTGAATCATTATCAGACTGTTTCACTCTACCGCTTATTCCCCATTTTACGTCCGCTTGTAGGCAGGGGTGTAGCTTATTCAGTAAGATTTGTGGGGGGAGCTTCAGATTTTCCAAAAATCATGCTGGCATATAATTTTAAAATTAATTTTATGACAAGTAGTGTGCATGAGATGGACTTAAGAGGAAGTGAAAAGCAAGAGGAGTGAGGATTGGTAGAGGTACTAAGTGAGAGAATACACAATAGTTTGTAAAATAACCAACGTTTTTGAAAACTTTCAAAACAGAGTGTTTATGTGTGTATGTGAAAATTCCTGCTGAAATCAGACAGACATACAACTGAAGGCACATTACCCAACTATTTACCAAAAACTACATGTATTAGGGAGGGTGTAAACACCCCCCTCACCAGTAGCTACTCCCCTGCATGTAGGCAACAATTTGGGAGCGTATAATGTTATATCACCATTAGTGACATCCAACATTGTCCTTATGAGATGCTGTGGTTTCCTCAGTTTGCAATGCACATTCCAATGGATACTATGAAGCGCAATTGCAACTTTGATAACTGCAAAACACCGTTGGGGCACAGTGCCTACTTAGCAAATACAAAGTCATTGGTAAAAAATACTGACATTTTGAACATTAGGCAGTATTACTTCTGTGATCCGTTTTTCTAGTTACTTTGCCAGCCTACTGTGGGTTTGCTTTTACACCAACCTTCTGTGTGTAAAATGATGTCCAGAAATGTGCAATAAAATGTGACTAGAAGTTACATATCAAAAGAAAAACACTTAGAACAATTATGGAAATGCTCCTAATTACCCGAGGTTATGTTGGGATCTCCAAAAATGCGAAATCGTATTAGGTTGATGGGTACACGCTGCGTTTTCTTTGGTGCTAAAATACAGAACATTATAAAAGAGAGTAAAAGCTTCAGGAATAGACGTTTGAGAGGTATTTCTATGAATGTTATTTTCCTTCATGAGTATAAACATGGAGACGTGTTCTCAAAGCTCACTGCTAAAGATCACTCAGATATTCGCAATACTTTTTCTTTAAAACAAATGACCTTAAGTCATCATACTTGACTGTGACGCGCATTAAAGACAGGGTCAAGAATCGCTGTCCATTTTTTATGTCAATACCATTCCCCCACCGTCACTCATACAAGATCTTATACATTAGATGAAACGCGCCAATTGGATAATGCCGTTTATATTGTATATTGTAAGTGCTTACTCTGTTATTATGAATAAATTACACAAATCTGCATGGATATTGAATTTCTATGTGTCACATTTGCAATCTTATATTTGGTATGAGTGTTTCTTTAAAAAACAAAAAAAAGCTAAACATCTCAATTACCATGTGTTGGAAGCAGCCTTTCGGTTGTCTGAGCTGTTTTTGGTTTGGCAGAAGGAAGTTTGTACATCTCATTAGTAGCTAAAAGAAAAAACATGCATATTTATTTTTCTAATCAATTCTGTTCAAATTAATTCCTTATTTCTTGAATAAAAGTTTCATCTTCAAGGAAGAATGCGGGCCTTTCTTGGGAGATCTGCGCCATCACTAGTCCTGTGTGGGGACTGTTGTTTACCACTGGTTTTGAAGGGTCACCAATCCCACTGTACTCCAAAATGGTGTGTTCAAGATATTTATTCTGAGACTTAATTTTATGAAAAATTTGACCAGAAGAAAGGGTGGAACCCACAAGGGACCATCACGAGTGCGGGGGTGAGGTGAGACACTATACCAAGCCTGTAATAGTGCACACAGGATATTTGATTGCACCCAGGATCAGGGAGTAATCCTAAGTATACAAGCACTTGATCACATGGTTGAACACTTGAGTTCACTGATTTTAAATATTAAGACTCAGTGGCAGGAGTTGTAAACTCAGAAACAGCATAACAAAGTAATGACATGCAATAAACTAAATATCTGATAAGAGCTAATGCCTTCCAAGAGCAATATTACTTTTTTTAAGAGTTATGTAAAAAGTGCAGTTAAAACTATGATGCATATAGATGTTAGCATCTTCTGGGGTAGAGATACAATCCTAAATGTTTTAGGATCTAGATTTTTTAAGTAAAATTGTGCTATAAGCCCAGTGTCATCCTGTTGGGCCAAAGAGTCACATGCCAACAGGTTGGAAGGAAGTAATCAAGAAAATGCAATGTTAAAAGAAAGGCCAGGACTGAAAAAGTCCCCCCTCCCCGTCGGCATGGTGTCATCTGGTAGCACTTTTTAGAAAGAACGTGGTTTCTTATTGCTCTATTTGTTTCTATTTAAATGTTTCTTTAATGGGTTATGTTTCCCTTGTTTATTTCTCTCAAAATATGTAAACCATTGGCCAAAATAATAGAAATAATCATTTACAATGGCTGTCTCTAGGATCCAACAAGAAGTGTCGCAAGGATCAACTCTTAGTCCTTCGCTCTTCAAGGTCTATCTAGTTCCTGTGACACAAAATATACAGTCTTTTGACTTCTCTATAGTTTCTTATGCTGACACCACACCATTAGTTTTGTCAAATCCCAAGCATATTTTCTATATCAAACGGCGTTTTAAAGTGTGCTTATCAGGTACAGCTAAATAGATGCGTAATAGCTGTCTCTAGCTTAATTCAGGAAAAAATGAGATCCTTGTCTTTGGCAATCCTGATTCCATCTGGTCCCCTGCTTGGCAGCCACCTGATATGGTCCAGATCTCTTTTTCCACAAAAGATAGGAATCTTGGAATTCAATTTTACCATGATCCGCTTTTCAAATCACAGATTTCAGCGTTTTTAGCTTTCATTGCTGAAATCACTTAGAAAGAACTTCGACTTTCTGTCTTACATTTGCTTAAAACTGCCAATCATGCTGTGACCACTTTGAGATTAGATTATGACAATTAACGATATCTAGGATTACATATATATTGTATTCACTCGCTTCAGACAGCCCTGAAAGTGGCTGCCAGTTTTGGCTTGAATTTACCTATCTCTTCCCTGCTGCGTGCTCTACAGGGGCTCCCTATTCATAACATGGTGCTTTTTAAGGCAACGATCTTGATTTACAGAACCCAAGAGAAAGAAGGCTGAATTGAACTCCAGAAGCTATTCCATATGCATTCTCCAGTTTTAGCCCTATGGTGACCGGGGTAGGCTCTTGACTATCTCTAGAGTCTGCCAATCCAAAAACTGTGGACATTCCTTTACTTTCCAGATTGCCAAATACTGGAACTCGCTTTCTATTGATTTGTAAGCAGCCTCCTCAAATGCGATTTTTCATAAAAATTGAAAACGTGGCTCTTCAATCAAGGCTAGCTCCTGAATGATCTAACTTTGCGCTGCATCCAGCACTGAGACGTCCTAGTTAGGGAATTAACTTTCATCATCATCTCAAGTTGTGTTACTATCCCAAAACATTTGAGAATAAATGATCAAAAAGTAATCCGAAAAAGTAGATGAGTGATCCTATTTACCAGAGGTCATGTCTGGGTCTCCGAAAATGTGCAATCGTATGAGGTTGATGGGCATGCGCTGCGTTTTCTTTGGCGCTACAATACAGAGAATACAAAACGCTGTCAAGAATTGTTGGGACACAAAATGCTGAGGTAGTTATGTTAATTAGGTTTTCCAACACGAACATGAACAAAGCAGAGCGCCTAAAAAGAACTACAGCCAGTCACTCGCGATGCATCTCGGTACAGCTAAGACTGAAGGAATACCTTAATTAGAAACACTAATGCAATGTTGTCAGTATAAATGTAAGTTTACCTCAATATCTCTCCTTGACTCTTTCACACTCTCTCCCACGCACATGCACAAACACACACGTGCACTCACTCAGTTTATTCATTAGAACTGGAAAAAAATACCTTTGTGATCTATATTTAAATTTAGCACAAAGGCACTTCTCCATTTATCATGCCATGGGGCACCTAACATCCGTGTGTGTGAGGCAAGACACACATTTGGGCAAATTCTGTTGTTTTAGATTATTTCTGCCAACCCTAACTCGAGTGGAACTACCAGCAGAGCAATTACACACAATCACATGTATGTGGCTAATACTGTTGTGATCATACAGTAGGAGAACTTCGAAAGAAGACACAGATCTCGATTACCAGCGGTTGCCAGCGGCCCTTTGGTTATCTCCGTTGTTTTTGGTTCAGCGGAAGAAAACTTGTTGATTTCATTTGGTGCTAAAAGACAAAACAAATACAATTTCCTGAGGTTGAAATCTTTGTTCTAAGAGGCATTTTGCGAGGAGCGCAGCTCAGATTAATGTAAAATTTGGAGGACGGGCTGCTCTCCATCCTTGCTCGAAAAGACATGCTTAGACTGAAAGAGGCAAAAGAAAATGGAAGCCAGAAATGTTAACTGGTTAAGCAGATATCCAGGGGTCAGCAGCAGAGTGGGCACCATCTGCAGCGTGCATTATGAGTCTGGTCCTAGGAAGAACAGAATGGGTTAAGTAAAGAAAGCCAAATAGCAAAGAGTGTGAATACTAAACTAGAGAACCAATGACTTTATAAAGTAAACTATAATTAAATGTACTCACAAATGTAAATAAAGATAGTGTCCTTAGTCACATTGGGACTAAGAAACACTTATTTGGGTAATATATAAACCAAATACTCTGTTTTCAAATGTGCTGGAAACAGGAACTATTGTGTTGGTATGTGGGAAGAAAAGCACTTTAATGAATATACAAATCAACAACGACATCAAAACTTTAAAAAACAGCCTCTAAACACTGCTCAATATTCTTGAAATTCCAAGTCTGGTGATGAAAAACAGCAAAATGTAAAATATCATAGATTTTTGCGGCTGGAAGGAGGCAGCCTTCAGCGCTGTGTGTGGGATTAAGAGAAAGCCAAGCAGACAATAGTACCAAAGAAGAGCAACAGGAGGAGTCTCAACTGAGGTATCTCCAAAGCCTAGGAAGCAGAACCAAGCCTGGAAATCCTTGCCACGATTTCATTGCCTTGAAAAGGGGACGTGTAGGAACCCTGTGGAAACAAAACCTGGAAATTGGACGGAGGACAATCTGGCCACATAGCCAGGCTGGAGCACAGTGGTGACTGCCTTGCAGATACATGTGGACATTCCTAGAAAGAAAAGAACAACCGGTCCTCTGTGGCAGCAAAGTGAAAACATATGCCCAGCTCAACTACTCAAAGCACGACAGCAAAACAAAGGCCTGCAAAGGGCTAAAGAGAATATCCCTGGAGTTGACTCAAAATCAGTCACTTCCAATTATTGAGAAAAATGTGTTACACACAGTGACTCCAATGTTATAAATAGCTCAATCGAATCCAGCATTTGTAAGTCAGATATGTTTTATTCTTGACTTAGACCCCATTACATGTTAAATGTAATTCCTCATTTGGTACGGTATGTTGCTCATCAAGTCGGGAATTGCAAAAAATTATGGGAATTACTCAATTAAAGTTATTCCTGCTACTCCAAGTAATTTCACAAACTGAAAATGGGAAATTCTGTGGCAATCTGGCGTGGTATTCCAATCACAGCAGTATTTCCCTATTTCTCAGGTACCTCTGTAAAATGTCCACATCATGAAATTACAGATAGTTGCATATATCTTATATTAGGTGCCATCAGAATTCCAAGCCACCATGCAATGGGGACCTTGTAATATTAATGATCAGTTATATGTTGTAGGCTTGAGTTTTGTCAATTTGCGAAAAGGAAAAGGAATTCTATCTCTGGCAGTACCACAGCGGTGTAAAGAAGACCCACACAAACTATCATCGCCCTAGGGCCCCCAAGTGACTCCCATGAGGCAACATGGCAGGCATCAGATAAATGTTTAGAATAAGTCACATGTGAGCAACACAAGCAGAACACTTCTTTTATACTCATATTTAGTGAAGATTTTGTCCACAAATGCAACAGACGATCGCCCTTCAATACGAATATTTTAGACACGTGTCAAAACAGTAAGGTGGTGTCTACAGGGTTCCTTGCAGAGCCCTGCACCCCATCTGTACTGGATTCTCACCAAGAAGGGGACTACAGGGAAGGGGCTGCTACAGATGAGCCTGCCTTAGTCTGGTTTTGAGGACACAGCACAGGCACCAGTGTAGCTTTGGTTGGCAAGCAGCTCATGCTTAGTTCATTTAATCTATTTTAAATTGGAAAGTGCTAACTTAAGTCATGAATCTTCTGTGATTTAGGGGGGGGCGTGGCTAGCGAGCCAACATGGCGGACGCGAGTTCCTAACGCTCCGCCTGACAACCCTTCATTATCCTGCAACATTATCCTCCACTGTGCCATCCGCGCTGGGAAAGCGCGGAACCTGAAAGGTGATGTGCTGCAGACTCCGAAACGAGTTGGCAAAGGCTTAAAAGTAAGAGTACACAGAGTCATTGCAGAGGTGAAGACTGCGGCCTACATACCATGCGGCCGCGCGAAGCCAGAGCGAGGTAGCGGAAGACGGAAGCCACCCAGACCGGAGCTGGCGCCTCTGGCTGGAGAAAGCAGCGACCGGTAATAAGAACACAATCCATATCCTGCGAGACCCTCTGAGTGCGGTGCTGATGATAAGGTGCAACTGAGGAAATAGCGACAGGTCCCGCAGAGTTAACGCGGAGTGGCCATAACTGGGTCTGACGTTTTCTACTGACACTGCTGATTGATCCGAACACGGTGGAGCTGAGGCCAGCCGCAGCATGTGCTTCCGAACACGGAGTGCAACCTGGTGTGACTGCGGTGGGGCTGATCTCTGCTGCGGCCCCATCTGAGGAGAGAGTCAAGCTATAACCAGGGAAGAGACCAAGACCCGCGTGGAAAGTGCGGACCGCTGCCGCAAACAAAACAAACGAAGCTGAGCCACAATGAGGTGATCGGCAGGACCGGCAATGCGCCGCTGAGATAGGATGCTGCGGGTGGCCTACCTTTGGTGCTCCCTGCTGGAGGTACAAAGGAGGGACAATCTTAAGGGGCCCCATTTGCACGGCGCCGGAGACCCGCGAGTCACAGCCAGTGAGGGAAGGCTCGGACCGACTTGAAGACTGGCGTGTGTCCGTGCGGGTGCGGTCGTGGTGGTGGGTAATAGCAGAACCCGCTCAACCCGCGAACCCAGCACCAAGCTACAAGATGCGGTACGACAGGGAAACGTCTACTTGGGATTGTGCGCATGTAACCGGGCCCACACACAGCTGCCCCACCATATGCGGAACTGTGACAGCGGGGTTGGAGGCACCACGAGTGACAAGTATTTATAAGTAATGGCAAATGCGCAAGATGTCCTGTTGTTATAGAGGAATCGAGCTCAAATGAAGCGATTGCCTGTTACTGAGGTACACTGTGGCCTAGTACCCATGGCAGAATCAACATAGACCACGCAGCGAGGGGCATACGGACAGGGGACTGTTGGATGCCCATGATTGTGGATCTGAAACAATACTGTGGAGGTATCTGCGTTACCGTGAAGAGGACCACATCTCCCGAGAGCGGCATAGCACACCGTTGTACAGAATTATGCTCAGTGGGTAACAGCTACGGATCTGATCCCCCTGCACTGTTAATACGCCTAACTAGACTAAGATCATATACCAGGGGAGGTCACAGCCCGATCTTGATTGCTCACCAACTACCATACAATCAAGGGCCGAAACTACAGCCACACAATACGACCCTACCGAAGTCGAGAAAACAAATCCCGACACCTGTATTTACTGCCAGGAACATACCATAGAGGACAGCATCTCTACCAGGCCACATCGGTAAGGGTACCAGAGTGCAACTATCCATTAATAGAAGTGAATGCCTACTGCACAGCAAATAGTGATGGGCCGTCTAGACGCATTGAGCACAACACTAGCAGCAAAACTTGACTCTGTGCTGGAGGCAGTGGAAAGGATTTGCCATGCACTAGATCAAACCAGAACCTCCCTAGAGTCCAGAATAGACAAGGTCACCATGGACTTTACACTCCTACACGCTGACCATCGCAAACTAGCGGAGAACGTCAATATGCACAGCTGATCGATTGCGGAGTTAAAAACCTATCACCCAAACTCATACCTCAGTCTCGTAAAATATACTGGACCGCATGCACACACTGGAGGACAAGGTGGAGGATGCAGAGGGATGCTCGCGCCGCAACAACGTCCGTGTGGTTGGCCTCCCGGAGGGTGAGGAAGGGTGCAATCCGGAACAGTATGTCGAACGTTGGCTACACAACGTATTACCCCCGGGAACATTATCGTCACATTTTGTGGTTGAGAGGGCGCATCGAGTGCCGGCCCAGAGACCCCCGCCGGGACCCAGACCGCGTCCATTCCTCTTCAAGCTTCTCAACTATAGGGACAGGTACGCAATACTGCGTGAGACCCGAAAACTCCTTGAAGTTAAGGTGAGCGGTAATCAGGTTATGCTGTTTCCAGACTATATGGCACTGGTGCAGAGGCGCAGAAGCACCTACACAGCAGTGAAGCGCCAACACCGTGAGCTGGAACTGCCCTATTCTTTGCTATTCCCAACCCGGCTGCGGGTGGGAAAGAAAAATGGGGTTCGATTCTTTGACTCACCAGCGGATGTGTGGGATTGGCTAGAAGAGTCGGGCCTATGGTCAAGGACCCACCCTATGGAAACAGATTATGTCAAGATTCCTGGCAGAAGAACCCGCCGATGAGGAAACCGCGAGACACAAAGGAATATGAAGACAGCGGTGGTGGCACCTAGTCCGGAATGCAGCAGAATGGAGCGTCAAGATGCTCTGGACATTGTTGCAACACTCGGAAATGCGCAGTACTGTGCAAGCAGAGTATAGGCTCCTCCTGTGCACAAGACGCAGCACATCACACATTTACTCTGAATGTACTGCTGCTTATGCGCTGGACTACCTGGCCAGCAGATGGTGCACCCTATTTATCTCCTCTAAATATGAAGGGAATGCAAATATTGTAGTTAAGCGCACACTGCACGTACCCCACCAGGCACCGTACTGGAATTGTTTCTTTATTGTTATAGTTGGATATAATGTTTGGACGGACACCTTTGGGGAGTTCACCCCCAGTCGTTATAATGTTAAAGGTTGAACCGATGTTTAGGTTACAATTGACCAGCCTGAAATTGTATACCTATGCTGCAAACTTGACAACACACTGTTTGCTCTTGATGCCATTGATGATTACATACGATTGCCATGACACGCGTTAATATACTAACATGGAATATACGTGGAATGCATACACCCACATGGCGATACTCAATATTTGCTTACCTCCAGAGACACTTGACTGGCATTGCACTGCTACAGGAGACTCACATGTCCCAAATGGAACTGGAAAGGTTACATAGGCGCTGGAGAGGACAGGTATTCGTTACCACATACTCAGCACGCGTGAGAGGCATGCTGGTCTGGGTGAGAGCAGGGGTCCCATTCATGCACGAGGAAACTATGGTTGATGACGAGGGTAGGTACACCTTTGTACGCAGGCATTTAAATGGACAGGCAATACTTCTAGGCTCCATATACGCTCAGAATGTAGACCAACCCTCCTTCCTTGCACAGCTCTCGTTACAATTGACTCCCTGGACTGGTATTCCCTGGATAATAGGTGGGGACTTTAACTCAGTGCTCGACATAGATATGGATAGATAATTTTCCACCCTGAATAGAACATCTGCAGTATCTAACACCCAAGCACTTACAGACTGGTTGGCAAACTGGATGATTATAGACATGTGACACACAATACATCCTACAGAACGTATCTACTCCTATTACTCAGCAGTCTATCGTTTGCATGTGCGGCTGGATAGGCTTGTGGGTACCCAGTCACTGCTCCCCTTAATTAGAAAAATAGAATATCTAGGTCGGACACACTCTGATCATAACCCCCAATGGATGCAACTTAGTTGGGAAGCTGATCGACCTCACATACCAACATGGCGTCTCCAGACATATGCACTAGAAGACCCGGAATTCCAATCATCGCTAGGGACGGCCATCCTTACCTATTTCGAGCTTAATAATGGCACATCAAGCAACACACTCATAGAATGGGAGTCTTTTAAAACAACAATCAGGGGGCACTGCTTAGGGGCCACATGGAAGATCCGCAAGCAGCTGACCATCTCACTCACACAGTTAGAAACCCAGTTACTACGACATGAACAGGAAGGCGAGGGGAGGGTTAACGATACACGACACCTGGAACAGTTGCGTGTAGAACATACAGAATTACTAGAACATTTCAGATGCCATAATTATGCTGCACACACAGCTCGCACACATGCATCGGCCGACAGAGCGGGCCGATTACTGGCCTGGCTCAAAACTCAGGACAATGCTCGTGCTCCGATCGGAGCTATATGTACACCCACAGGCACCCTGCTATACACGCAACATGAAATACACATGGTTATGGCGGAACACTTGCCCAGTTATATCAATCTAGGAGACGCTGCACCGATCATGCACTGGAGAGGTTCCTGGGACCCATACTATTGCCCACAACCTCAGAGGACCACCAAACAATACTTAATGGTCTGCTCACATTGGAGGAGATCGGGGATGCCATTGGAGCCATGGCTTCTGGAAAAACGCCTGGGCCGGATGACCTGCCGGCAGAATACTACAAAGCTTATCGAAAGTCTGTCACACAAAAGCTTCACATATTGTTCACTACTGCCTTATAAAAATGAGAATTACCCCCTCGATGCGTGAGGCGTACTTAGTATCCCTATTGAAGCCGGATAAAGATCCCACGACCCTTGGTTCCTACAGACCCTTGACCTTCCTTAACACGACTATAAAATACTTGCCAAGGTAATAGCTGACAGGTTAGCGCCAGTGGCCCCAACACTGGTCCACATCAACCAAAATGGCTTTGTACCCGCGCGGAGCACCTTTAACCTAAGGCGTTTCTTTAGAGTGGCGACAGATGCTGTAAATGAGTGGCCTAAGGCAAGGTGTCTGGTACTAGATCTAGAGAAGGTCTTTGATTCCCCAGAGTGGGGCTACCTAGCTGCAACCTTATTAAAATATGATCTGGGCCTGGGGTTCCTTCAACTGTAAACCTATTGTACACAAACCCAACAGTCCTTGTGCGCTTGGGACTGTACATATCAGAGGCCATTCCGGTACCCAGAGGCACCAGACAGGGGTGCCCTTTATCCCCTCTACTTTTTGCGCTTGCAATAGAGCCGCTGGCTGAAGCGATGCACACTACGTTAGGAGATGGCATACCTCTGAGGGATACGGTGCATCAAGTCTCCCTTTATGCGGATGATCTCCTCGTGTATGTCAAAGACATTGGGAGGGTTCCTGACCAGTTGCCGCGTCTGTTGCAGGATTTTTCCGCAGTCTCTGGACTACAGGTGAATGTTGAGAAATCATGTTTATATACGTTTTGCGAAGGAGGCCAAGACCCACATTTTACCATTAATGGCAGAGAAGTGCAGTGGAGGGAGGGCACCTTCCGCTACCTGGGTATCCAAATCTATCACCAACCGAAAGATCTCTTCGATGGGAACCTGGGCAGAGCCTTAACGCTAATTCGGTCACAGATGCGATTTTGGGGTACGCTTCCATTAGCAGTAACGGGCAGGGTAGCGTTAGCTAAGATGGTAATTCTCCACAGACTTTTATATGACTTTGCTAATCTGCTACTATACATCCCTGGGTCCTTTTTTGTCACATTAACTAAACTAGTCAGAGACTTCATATGGGGCAACGCAAGACATTGAATGGCACTGGCAAAGCTATACTTACCTACAGATCAAGGAGGTCTTGCAGCGCTGTGCTTCGAACATTATTATCTGGTGGCCCAACTGCAATGGATAGCCCGCTGGCTTGCAGACAGGAATCGCGCAGACACGGCCACCACACAACCGCCATACTCCCTAGCACAAATAGTCAGGCTCTTCCATCCCGCTGTTAAGTCAAAGACTCCAAAGCCATTGCTGTTAGCGGTGGCACACAAATGCTTTCGCAGATCCTTGAGAGCCCGATACGAATACCCCGAAATATGAGGTTTAGGCAAACTCAATTGTTTGGCCAAGTATGGGCCAAGGCAGAAAGCATCTTTATCAAACGTAAAGAAACGTTAGGATTGCGTCGAGAACCCATAGCAGCTAGCTGGGACAACCTCTTAAACGAACTGCAACATTTACAGGAGGGAGACCCTGAGGATCCACCTGGCCAAGACGTGGGTGAATAGAAGTAGCGAGCCATACACAACACTGACTGGCGCGCCATAATATTCCATGGGTAAACACAGACCATTTAAGAATGTGAATAAGCATGGGCACTACAAATGGGTAACGTTGAGTAGTACACCAGCAAGGAGGCAGTACGCAAGCATGCGTGAAGATGGAAAGCTAAGTTACTGTGGGCAGGTCACTGTTTTTGTTGTTCTTGTTCATTCTTGATTCATCTGTTCATAGACCTAATGTGTCAAAACTGGAAGGACTCTTACAAAGCACTGCATTTGTTTAATTTATAACTCTTTATACGTTATTGTAGCTCTGCATAGTGCCTAGAGATAACTGAAAGTCAGGAAATGTATATGTTTCTTTTCTTCGGTAGGAGTAACTGTCACGACTCGCTAGGCATTCATGTTGAGAAATGTGTAGATAACATCTGATGCTATACCAAAGCGATGAGTACCGTATATGCATGCACTGCTTCAGATATCTTAACTGTAAGAAAAAAGTGTTACAAATAATTGTTTCCTTATATACTGCTGCATAAAAATTAATAAAGCAGATTTGAACAAAAAAAAAAGGAATCTACTGTGATTTAGGACAGACAAGGGCCAAATCAGGTTTGCCTTGTCATGGCTTTTCTGTCCGTTGGGGCTAATCTACTGGCTATAATGAGTTGGGTAAGGCTGGCGCGAAAATCAAGAACACATATTTTCCTGTGTTGCTAGCTAATATTTGACGCTGGATTGCTGCTAATTGAGAAAGAGGATAATGAATAACTCCTATTGAATTTTTTTCATAACTTGTTTAGCTGTTCCTGATCTTCAATTGCACAATAAGTAGGTGCATCCTATTAGGAAGATGTACAAACGTATGCTTACAACTGTTAGTAAAGCAAGTGAGCCGCCCACCTACAGCCGCTGCGGTGCGACACACTAAGGTAACAAAAAGAGAGTGATCTGTAGACTTCTTTTGCATAAGAAGAATGGTGCATGCAAGTGTTTTGATGAGCTCAAAACAAAGTAAATCCAGTGCTTAAAAGGAGTCCATTAATCTAGAAAGATAGAGTGACAATCACCAGGCTCCCAGTGTGGACCTCTAGATGCTTCGGCCATTGAAGAGGAATCTTTTTGAATTCTAGTTGGAACTGAAAGACAAATAATAATTACAATTTAAAATGGAGAGCTTCATTCTGAAAGGAAGAGCCATCTTAAATCAGAAGAACCCCAAGTTAGGAAATGTCACATTGCCATAAAATATCACAAGGAGATTTGCAATGAGGAGGCAGTGCCCTGCTGATCTGCTGTATTTAGGCGTTTCCACCCGCCCAGTTAAAGATTTGCTGTCCACCGGCCCAAATATTCCACTATTTTGTCATTATTTCATTTAATTACTTCTTGCTGCATTTGGACCATGGTGGCAGAGAAATATCAAGGTTAAATAGAAAGTATGGGTGGGAAATGTACCATTGTACAAAAGATTCCTCAAACTAGAAATTTGGAACAAACTTGTTTGGAAAGCAAAGCAATGCAACAGCTGTCTATGAGTATCAAAGCACTAAAATTCTATCTTAACCTCTTCAGTGGCCTGCCCTTTCCACGCCCTGTGCCGGGCGTTTCATTAGCGGGCGGGGTTCATGACGAGATAGTCTCGTCATGGGCACAGCGCAACCGCGCTCCATGACGAGACTATCTCGTCATGGGCACTGAAGGGGTTAAAGAGGAAAGAAATAAAATGCATGAATCACTGAATGAAGAGTCCCTTTGCCTGAAGTCACTGTGGGGTCTTCCAATATATGAAGCCTTATAAAGTTAACAGGCATTCGCTGTGTTGGCTTTGACACTGTAGGGAATAGAGAATGGCCAGTGGAGGGTCAGATGGACAGAGGCAAGACAGAGATAGGCTTTGTAGCTCCTTGAATCGATTAGATTAGAACCAGCCCAGGTCTGCTTCTGACTGGGTCACATATCACTCTGGCTACTGCTTGAGTGGATTACTCAAGGATGCTCAAGTGGCAGAAGAGGTCCATGTTCATTTGAGGCGGGGGTCTTTTCGGAAAGCACTCCGATTCATGTTGATGTTTGAAGTAAACACATGAACCGAAGTGATGTGCTAGCTTTTCTTTGTAGCCCATCATTTTAATCAGTAGCTTGCCTTAGCACTTGGGCATTTTACTTTTGAAATGACTTGGCAAGCTTTTTAAAGACTAAACCCTGCTCTTTTCCTGAAGCTTTACAGACTGGACACGTTTAATACCAAATAATCACATTTCACCTAGTTGTGCCTAAAGCTACAGTGCATGCCCAGTTCCTATTAGGGATCGGTCCACCTTGCTCGTTGAGGTTGAGGCAGTTAAAACTGGCCCTAAATTGTGCCAATGTTTCAGATATATTGCTAATAGTTGTCGTCACCGTTAGTATATATCAATGCCTTATTGGCTCAGACGAGGCAAAACTTGAGTTCAATTTCACAAAGATGATTTTTAGAGTCAGGCACAGGACAGCAGACATACTCACTTACCCTTACAAATGTGTCATACATAGACAAGGGAGGACTAGGGAAGAGAAAAGTGCTTGATCCATCTCAGAAAGTTAAACTTGAATAGATGTATGAGTAAGTACATTCAGAATCTGGTCTTGGGAAATGGGCACAGAAGTTT
The DNA here is from genome assembly GCF_964204655.1 of Triturus cristatus. Classification (NCBI taxonomy): domain Eukaryota; kingdom Metazoa; phylum Chordata; class Amphibia; order Caudata; family Salamandridae; genus Triturus; species Triturus cristatus. The sequence goes on along the minus strand of NC_140591.1, from coordinate 874,531,488 downwards.
ATTATTCTTTTTTATGCACCACAATACCCAGAGCAAAGGCGACAACGGTCAAATTCACTAATCAAAGACAGTTGTGTGTGTTTTTTAGAAAGCAGCATAGATTTGCTGATTTTGTTAAACAGACAATTTAAACTGCAAGAAATGCACAGTAACAAAACAAGTGACAGGGCAGCTGGGCAAGAGGTGGCTAGAAGAAGACTCATGTTAGGGAAAAAAGTAATTTGATTATCCAACACAGTTCCTAAGGGTCACTGCAATTAACTTACATCTCTTAATACCCACTTAAAGATAAGGCACTAATATATTAGAAGTTGCTATCCTTTATATGTTGACCACAAATGATCAGGCACAAGATCCCTCGAGATCCTCCACCTCTATGGAGAGGCTTCTGGCCTGTGGCTCATCATGACCTAGTCTCTGTTGGTGCCGGTTGAGGGTGATGCAGGTGGGTATTCCTGGTGTCCCACAATCCAGATACTGCATCTCTCCTGTATATAGCTAGGTATCTATACCTCCCGTCTCTCAGCGATGGCTTGGAAGCTTCATTTTTAGCCACTTATGAAAGGATTGACCAGGGACCTGCGGAAATGGAATCAGCTGCCTCTAAACTATATGGGACAAATAGCATTGTTTAAAATGATGTGCCTCCCACGCTTCTTATATGTCCTTGTAAATTTTCAACACCCATCTGCTCACAGATGGTTTAAGATGCTGACATCAAAGATCATCACTTTCTTCTCCGTTGGGGGTCATCACCGAGTAGCCTTTATTACCACCAGAAAATCCCCATACAAGGGAGGAGTGGGTATGACTGACCTCTATGACTATTACCTCGCCGAATAAACTGCAAAGATAAATGATTGGTTCAGTGGGGGTTGGGATGACCCCACCTATCAGGTGGAGGTGCACCTGTTGAGAGTAGACAATCTGCTAGGAATGCTTTATGGTGACCCAGTTTCTCAATCTCTCCCTGACTCCGCCGGGGTGATTTTGGTTTGTTGGAGGGCAGCACTATGTTTCATTCATTGGGATTCCAAACCCACCGGGATGCCACCGCTATGGCATGGCACATGGTTACGTCAAGTATCAGTCTGCGTACCAGTGCTTTATTTGTGACTGTGTTTGCCAGTGTTTGGCCCTGGCCCTTATTTCTCAACACCAGCAGTTATATTTCTGACAGACCATCACATGACGCTGCTGCCTGTGAATTTGTGATCAGGGCAGATCAGGCGAAAAATTTAAATAATATCAGCTCTTTGGGGGCCATCCTTACAACTTTGGAGACATGGAATAATCCAATTGTCACATTTGTAACAGCGTGATGGCTAGCAGGTAATGATGGCACTGGCATTTTGCAGCGCTGGCAGAGTGAGGGTGTGTAAGCTGCATTGGCCTCCCGTGAAATACCTTGGTCCCTGGAACGGATTTTTTTTCAAATTAAGCACTGCACCTCAATTTATGATTCACCTTTAAGTGAAACCAATAGCATAAGTGCTCCCCTTGTGCAAATAAAAATTGTGGGGAAATACGTGTTGCAGTATTTCTTCGCACATTACAAGTAAATGGCCGACACTGTAAATGAATATACAGGGGCAGCTCCTCCGTAGTGGTATAGGAGGAGCGTCGTCCCACTGGCTCCGAGCCAGCTGGTGAAAAATAATAAAACGATTACCTAAATCATTTTATTTTTCATTTGCCGGGACTGAGTCAGCGTATTCAGGGAGTGACGGGACTAGGCATGGGATGGGGGAGGAGAAATGCTATATGCACTAAGTGTGCATATGTTTTGCAGGCGGTCTCAGGCCGCACAAACACATATGCACCCTTAGGTTTCTCCAGTGCGGCTGCATTCTCCAGGCTGGAGATACGCCACAGACTCCCCGGTGTGAGCAGATCATTTTTTCAGCCTGCTCAGACCAATACCCGTGCTGCTCTTGCATGAGACCAGCGTGGAGATTGCCCCCCCCCGCACGCTTCCTGTCCTGTCCGCGCCCCCTCCTCCCGCCCACAACCTCTTCTTTGTGTCAGACACCACTGTTAATATATACTTCCATACATTTTTCAGTTGCATTTTTACAGATATATCAAAAGTATTAGGTCATGACGTGCCGGCTTAAACACTTTATGGAAGATCACATTTCTAACAATACTGCGAAGAGCGAACATAGTTTTCTAGGCAACAATTAGTGCTATAAGATGTGTAGCCAGGTGGCTAAGTTACCCATTCAGCAGGAGATCTGGGTCATCCATGATGATATACCCTTTCTGTCCGTGCCCTACCTTTCTGCAACATACTATATAGGAGTGGTTGTCAGGGACTTATATTTGTTTCTTGCTTAACAGCAAGTGGGTTTCCCCTGAAGCAACAAATTATTTATTAACAAAAATTAAACAAAATATTTGGGCCTCACGCTGAAGTGACGGTCCTGCTTTCATTGGAGTTAAAGCTGTCTTACTGAGGTACATAGACATTGTGGGACAGAACTTTTCCAGAAATGATGCTGCCCAAATGACCCTAATTTGAATTCAGAAAAAAACAGTAAATGTACCCAGAGTGCTCTGCGGCCTGTGGGGCCTCATTGAGGTCGTATGTTTGGAAGGAATGAACGATGGTTCTTTGGGCCCTAGAAGGAGAGAGAACAGGTGTGATTAGATATAAATCGTGAGCAGATGGAGAGGTTCTTGGACAAGCAGTGTGCCAGTTAGCAGCCTTACTATCCTGAGAGAAAAGGCAGAGCATTCCCATGAAAAGCCTGAAAGCAGATGGAAGCAGCATTCCCACTTGCGCATCATGGTAAAGAGCTATGAAATGGCAATGGCGAGGATGATACAGAAGAAAGACTCAAGTCTCCAGTTCACTTTTGTTTACCATGAGTTGCCTTTGATGGCCTTCGAGGAGCACGAGTGGGTTTTGTTGTGGCTGGTGTAGGGCTGGTCCAATATACTATTATGAAGAAAAAAAATGGAATTACAAAGAGTACCATCGTTCTAAGGGTGTACCAGACATATGCACACCACCTATCTGCTTAAGTACACCCTTGTACAAAAAGCCATTTCTTTATTTGATATGATGAATATTATTGGTATAATTGATTTCTTAGAAAAGTTTTTTTTTAAATATGTTAGTATATGGTTTGCTGAAACATCTTAGTTATTCTGCATTTCTTGGACTCTTCGTTCTTATTGTTATGAATTAACTTTTTAAATGATATATTCTTTGATTTGATTGATTATAATATTGCTATTCTATTGTACTTGTTTATGATTGTAGTTCCTGTTTTGTACTTTTATGATTTGAATTAATCGAATAAAGTGGATTGATTGATTGATTGATTGATTGATATGATGACTTATTTTCATATTAATTTCATGGTGAACACTCATGCAGCTGTTATGAGGGAAAGCTCCAAAGGTGGAACATTGCATTGCAGTATATTCATTTAGATTTTGCACATAAAGAACAGCAGTTTCTAAATCATTACACAGTCATCTGCAACATTTTCTGAAACTACTACTGTGGATTTCTTACACGAATTATCCTAGAATTATGTACCTTGCCTTCAGAGATATGTCATGCAGAAGCTACATGTAACTTACAAGTAATGCTTTATAACGTGTGTCCTCCAAATGGTTAAATTCACTTTATTTTGTTGCTTTTTAAGCAGTGCAGATTTCTGTGTTCGGGTGAGTGATTGTACTGGGAAACACAAGCACTATTCTCAGTCCATTCACACCAAACGTGAGCATTGGGCTAGGCTCCGAAGCGGCCATGTTAAAACTGACTATGCACATTGAAAAGTGCAATGAATCAGTGGTGGTTGCTCGGAGCATCATTAGCAACACATGCAGTCAGACACAAAAAACACAGCGTCTAACTTTATACCTTTGATTTTAACCATGAGTGGTGGCATGAAGGAATCAATCGGCACACTCCAAGCTCAATAGCTACCTAGACCTTAGTAATGGGGAAAATAAGAAGAGCTAAAAACGCAGCTCGACCTGCAGCCCTTTGAAGTGTCATCAGTTCCAAGCACAATTCGGAAAACGTGAAGAAAAGCATCGTTTTAAATATATACCTTACATTCCTTCGATAATCTTCATTCGGCGACACAAAATAGAATGTAATCATTTATTGGACTTTAGTCAAATCGTGTGCGAAGAAGAGGTTTAAAATGATTTAGCCATCCTTCTATCTTAACTAAAGAAGACAGGCCCTTCCTTTGATGTAATTCTATAGGAACTTGCAAGGCTCCATTATGCTGGGTCGCACAGACATTGCTCTCTGCTGTTCATAGATCATCCTTTCAGAGCCTGGCTGCACAGGTTCGATGCTGCTATCAGCCGCTGCAATATCCTGCACGGCATCCACAAGAGCTGAACGGGGCTGAACTTAATTTCATATTTGATAAACCTTCATTTGGAGCGAAATTTCTCTATTAACAATTAAATAAATGATAATGTGATGTGCTGCTGGCATGAACATTCGGCAAGGGGCCACGGGACCGAACAGCAGCTGCCCTAGAATGACTAAAGGCAATGACGCGTATGTAGAAAGCAGTGCTTGTGGGTCCAGATTTTATTATACTAAAAGGCGATCAAGAGGAGACCATAATACGCAGTACACTGAATGAGCAAGCGTTAGCTTCCTCGATGACAACATGCCAACATTTTTTTTAAATGGAACAGTTTGGCTCACTGAAATGAGGGTGTGGGGGCAGACATGTTGGAAATGAGCACCCACGTGGGGGATGTTAACTGCTCCATTTATGCCCTCAGGTATGCATTTGCCATTCTCTCTGACTAGTTGCTGACTATGTGACCTCTGGGTGCCTTTTATTGTCCATGTTTTTAGACTTTCTACATTTTCAACCACCTGCCCTGATATCATTGTTTTGATTACCCAAGGGTTTCAGCAAATGCAAACATTTTCATGGACCTGAGGATTACTTATCAGGACGATTTATGAAGGCTGCTCACCTGCAGGCAAAAAATAAATTTTAGCATCCATTAAACAATTAGGTCAGATTGTTTAATGAGAGCCCTTTAATTAATTTTGCCAAAAACTTTACTAGCAAAGAGAAGACAATTCTTTCCCTTCCGGTGCCAGCGCCAATATCTCGCAAAATAATGATCCATGCATTATGTATACATTGCTGGTACCAGATGTATTGCTCCAAAATGCGTTGCACTGCATCCGTTCAACCACATACACTTAAAAATATCCAAATGTCTTGGACAACATTGTTTTTTAAATTAAAAACGACCAATTGTGCACACACACACCTATGTGCCAAGAAATTGCCAACGACGGTCAAACACCTTATGCCTCTAATTCAGTTTGCACACTGGGCTGTCTAAATTTCCCTAATATGACTAAAGTCATACAATTCCGAACAGGGACGTTTTGAGGATTTTGAGGGCCCTGGGCCAAATGTTTTTTGGGGGCCCCTGTTCGGACCAGCTTTGATTTTATGATCCAGTCTCAGCTCTTTCATGCCTTCTTTGGTCAAATACTAAATGTGTGTACATATGATATTCAGGGATAGTGATGTGCGTTTTCAGTATGTAACACAACAGCAGCTCACTAATAGTACTGCAACTAATCTCTGTCACACCCTCCCATTTCTCATATGCGAGGTCCTGTGTTGATCTAAACTAACTTTTCATATGGATGTAACATGACGCATAAACAAAGTTTGGCTGCAAAATTTCTGTAATAGACTCTTACACATTAAAAATGAATGATAGAAAAACGCTATTTACAACATTGTGTTTAAAAAAATGTCAAGGTCATGAGGGCAAGACTGTAGAACAGAGCTGGCTCTTTCAGCACCCCCCCCCCTTCCCCTCACCCGCTTTAAAAGGCTGGGGCCCTGGGCCAGAGCCCACCTTGCCCAGTCCTTAAAACATCCCTGATTCCGAAGCATTTTCCAAAGGTCTTTAGAATTAGAAGTGAAAACCTGTATCCCACTAAGTCCAGCAGCCGGCTGTGAACGACGACGGGGAGGGTAGAATACCTGTCTTTAAATGTAGTATTAAAAGCCAAATAATCTTTCATAAGAGTCGAATTTTTAAGCTTTGGAAAATATTATTAAACACGCCTTTCTTTTTAAAACAGGAACATTGTTTGTTGCCGATGTAAACAACTTTGCTTTCGCAGGACACGAGCAAAGCTCCGGGGTCGGAGTCTTCAGAGTAAGGTATAGTAGGGCCGTCTCCTCAGGTCTGTCCTAATCCAGCCGTGACAGAGGACGCAAGGCAGCTGGACTGCAATGCACAGAACAGAGGGACTTCAACACGCAGCCATCACACAAAACAGCAGGAACATTACACAACTACTTCAAAGCAAAGGCTCTGTGCTTCCTGGTGTGAATAATGCTTTTGTGAAGTTTAACTTTAGCTTTCTTTCTAAAAATAATGGTGTCATCTGGAGAAAATGTATATAAAAAACGGAAACATCCGGGTATTTACAATTGCAGAGTTGGTGTCTCAGACAGGCCGCCATCTTTATGTAATTGCTACTCTGCTTTACCCTTGCTTGACAAATTAAAGACAGTGGCTTCCATGTGACCGGAGAAGGGCTCTTTTGTTTTGTCCGCATCGAGATGTACCCTCTAACCAGTTTCAATTTTGGACAATATGAGAGTAGTGGAGTGAGGTTCAAACCTGTCATTTTCACCACAAAAAAAATTAGTGTTTATTAAAAAACATAAAATCGACTAACAAAGTGCCTTTGCCAACTTGTGGCCCAATTGCATGATAAAAGGCATATGAGTTAGTAAGGAAGGAACTTTGAGATCATGAAAAGTATCTTATGAATAAACCAAGGCGATACAGAACAGATAAAATATATTATTCATAAAGTCATGTCAGAAGACTTCTGTAGGTGCAGGTCTTCAGACATTGCAAATATACTCTTATACAATATACTAAGGGCTCATTGCATGACAACTTCACTTGGTACCACTCAAAACCTGGGTCAAATCAGAACTACTAATTGGTTCCTAATAAGTTAATTAGGTGCTTCATAACACACCCTGTTTCAGACTGGCTTCAACAATTGTCGGAATAGTGCCTCCTAGTAGCTGTGTACAAAGCAGCTGATTGCAACCACACACTCTATGTGTGCTTTGTCTATCTGCAGACTCGGCTCTGACAAGTTTTTCTGGTAAAGCTACTCACAACTCATTGAGGCAAAAATTGCCTCTACCATAATGCATTACTGGTATGGCGGGTATCGTAGTGAGGGCAACCATACCTACTAAATATGTTTACTGTTGGCTTAGATAGTGGCGTCTACCACGGAGTGGGTCGTATTTGAGCACCTCTACTATGGGGCAACAAGCAGTTTGCCCTCACTTTAATGATTGGCAAGGACTATGAAAGACATGCTAGGAGACTTCAGAACTTCCAACACTGGCTAAAACCAACAATAGTACGAAAACTAGAAAGTATATCAAATCAGCAACTACCATAATGTGTTGCTGGGCTGACTGGTGTTATACGTCAAGCGCAGCCACAAATGTTAATAATCTATTATCCTACTTTGCAACAAAGAACATCTTGTTTAAAAGAGGTCCAGGAGCGTAGACGATAATCTCATGAATGCTTTGTAAATTCTATGCCAAGAAGACCATCTAGGGACAGCTTTTAATATTTTGAATTGTTTTTAAGAGAGAATAGGGACATTGTACATTTCCATATCCATTTGTCCAACTTAAACAGTGTAAAAATGCATTTTGACTAAGGCATTGTATGTCACCCATCCTCTGTTGTTCACCTTCACTACATACTTTGCAGCCCTCTGCACTTATTTTTTTTCCCTGTGTCCCAGATAATTTAAATGGAGTTAGTGAAATTATGACTCCCTGAGAGTTGGCTGATTGATATATATAAACATTAAAGTTACCAGGGTTAGTTTGAGGAATTTCAGATATTTCAAGGTCCTTGGGTTCCGAGGAAGAGAATGGTGTTTCTTGGAAAGCTGAAAGAGAAAAACTTAAATTTGTGGTTAAATCCCCAAGCCTCCCAGTTTAAGAGGGCAGTATACCCATTTTGTGGAAAGGGCACGCTGGAAGGCTGCAGCAAAGCAGAAGGATACCTGAAAGGGAATATACATGGTTGCTATTGGAGAGAAAAATATTAGTGAATTCCAGTGGCATGCAGATTAGAAGAAGATTAAAAAGTTTGATGAATACAATGGATCTTCTAGGAAAATGGGACTCTTGAACAAAAGTGTTTACGAAAATGGGAAGAGGAATGCGGGTTCTAGAAGATAGTATGAAGCAGATGACCATAATCAGCACAGCCTAAGGTTTTTTGTCTTTAAAGAGCAAAGGTGAAGGCAAGCGCTTAAGCAGATGTAAAGTATTTTGTTATGATGATATGAAGCAATCTCCATTGTGACGAGGTCCTGCGTGGGATTAAAAGCAGCACAGAGATTGAAATTACCCAACGTTGCTTTTGGTTGTTCTTCATTGCGAGAAGATTTAGGGGTGACAGTTTCTGGGATGTTTTGCCTGGTTGATGCTAGAAAAAATATACATCACGTCATCACAAATAGCAAGGATAAACAATAAAGTGGTCACTGTTAATGTCAACACAGATCATATGTTTTAATATTTTCTTCTTTAGAATAAAGTACGGATTGTAAACAATGAGATGTATTCCAAATGCCTGCAATTTCTTTGATTGATAGTTGTTATTCTTTTCACAAAATATATTAAAATATTTGGAAAATACTCAGAACATTAGGGTCCATTATGCAGAGAGTAGCAAGTGTGTGCTAGATCTGTTCTGACCTTCTTCCATTTTAAAAGGGTGATGATGATGGCAGAGGGCTGACTTGTAGCACACTTGGGCCATTACCTGTCTCAAGGGTAGCTTTAGTGTTGACTTTACCAAGTGGCATAATGTAAAGTCTTCTTACTGTGGTTTCTTGTATTACATTTGTGGGAGAGAATCAGCGGCATGAGAGTTTCCAGCATCCTTTCGGCTGTCAATGGAAAAGAGACTGCTGGTGTCAAAGGTACTTACAAAGCCAGCCGTAAATATGGGCTGCGTGTGCCAATTTTACCAAAGGAGCTGAAAGAGTGAAGTCTCCTACCACCTGAGCAGTACAAAATACAGTTCCACCACAGGCGGCTGGCACAGGTAAGTGCGGTGAGGTGTGGCAGGGCACGGCAGGGGGGAAGCAGACGGATGACTTCCTCACGCTTCCACCAGGGCCCCCGCTCCTACCCCCATTCTGTCGCCTTGCAAGACATGGCACTTATATAATTTTCTATTTCAAGCAGTGCCTACACCACTCTGTCCCATGTCTTGCAAGGCCACAGAATAACGTGAATTAGGTTACAGGTAACCAGCGAAGCAAGAACTAGTTACATGAGGACTGTGTGGGCAATCATGAAGGAGACTTTGGGGGTTTGCCATACAGCATATTGAGGTCCAATCCAGCATCAGTTCCTTATTATCCTATCCTCATCTCAAAAGAAGTGTTATAGATTTGCTTTTTCTGCCAATTGCTCCTGTCCCTCTTCCATATGACTAATCCCTGTTAAGTGACCACTTGTTGACAACACCCCTGCCTCCTGAGGCCCAGAGGCCAAGTCATGTCCTCTGGAGAGCAAGGTTTTTAACTCCATCATGAATGAGTACTGGGCGTCTAAAGGTGAGATGAGTGACACAACTGGTTCTAAGCAAGTTTTGGCACAGACATCACAAGGTACATTTTTACAAAGTTACTTTTCGAACAAAGTTATAAAAAAAAAGCTGATTTCCTCATTAATTTACATTTTAAAAACTGCGCGGAAAATAACTAGATTCATTTTGCCAGCAGTTCCCCGTGTGGAGCTCCAGATTAAGAATTGTAATTATATACACGCTTTTACATGGAGTATGTAGTCTAAACCCACAGACTGAAAACAGCTTTTGGGCCTTCAATCACTGAAAGGGAACACAATTTCAAAGTGTCACTTTTTATATATTAGTCACCCTGCCCTGTGGGCTTACAAGATTCACTTATACACTTAATAATGTATAAAATAGGTTTTCATACATGATAAATGTTCTTTTCCTACCCATGTCTCACTGCAGTGTGTTTAAACTGCATCCCAGCATAGCACAATGGTGCTTTCTGCAGCCATATAGTTTTCCATATAGGCATAACTACACACTGCAGTTCGCATTTGACATTTTGGCCCTACAGGAAGATTAATTAAGGCAATTGGATGAAACTTATTTTAACATTACCATGTTACCATGTTACAGTCTGAACACGTGCTGCGGCACTTAATACCACAGGGCCCAGAGTTACAATACCAGTGCAAAGAAGGTCCAGAACAAAGGCAAACAATGGGACTGCAAATGCAGAAAACGTGGACTTTTGTACAACCTATTTAATTTTGGCTTATAAAAACCATAAACACAGAAAACCATTTGCATTTACAAATCATAAAAGGTTTTGTGAAAAGTGCTAAAAATGTTTTAATGGTCTTCATGTTTCAGCCAATACTAGCCCAATAGGTTGGCTTTCTTCAGGACCAGAAATCTCAAGTTGAATTCTCAGCCTGAGTTTGTGAAAATGAAGCATGCCACCAACTAGGTGGCCTTGCATGGCTTGACAAATTTCATTCAGGTTTTGCTTCGCCCTTGCGTCCCCTTGCATGGGACAAGGGTGGTGCAAAATCTTGATTAATATACCCCAGCATACATATGTATGCTCATGGATTGTACATTTAAGTTGTGTGTGAAAACTTAAACGTTACATACATTACGATTTTTTCTATGTGAATGTGTAATTCATTCTTGGGAAAAAAATGTGAGCATTTGCCCCATAGTGTATCTACTGTGACAAATCTCAAAGTTTCAGATTAGAGGAAATGTGAGTTAAGCTTCAAACCAGCATTAGATTCAGTGCCCTCTATCTGTAGTGACATCTGATCACATTGAGATATATTCAGTGCATTGTAACCTCTGCATGGTTAGAACCTTACACACAGTACCGGATATATTGACTCGTTCAAAAATCATATTGTCGTTTGCGGAAAGGCGACAGGTTCCAGAGCTTCTCACTACTGTAGATTGACTTTCATTTGTCAGATTTCAGTGAACCAGATGCAGTGGCGGATCATGTTGTAATCAATGGTCTCTGCCCCACAATTTAAGAACTGCTGCGGCTGTGAAAGCTGACCTGACTCACACTAAGGGCAGGTGATGTGCCCTTGTTGGAGTGAGTAATAAGTTGTATCACTCGCTCCGGTCTGTGCATGTGGCAGGGGTGTGCGAGGCAGTTTTCACAGGCAGTGCAAAGGAAGCACCAGAACCTTTGCTATCAGTGGTGCTAGCTTGATATCCTCTGGGACTAGGAGAAAGGTGGTGCCAGGACAGGGATGAAGAGCCTCCTCTTCCTCCGGGCACTGAGGAAGTAGCCAGCGGGAGCAGGCACTTTTTCATAGGCCCACCTAGTCACCACCCATGCCCCAAACTATCTTGGTTTCCCATGCGGAGTTTAGAGTACTGGGCAGCAGTATTAGGGTGAGTGACTTCGAAATTCGACAGCTTCTGCATCATTAATTAGGGTTCAGTGGCTAGAGGGCATTTGGGCTGCAGCTTGTCACAGCGAGAGGACTGCACCGAAACATCGCCAAAATGGCCGCTGCTCCACGCCGTGATGACACTAGCTGAACTTGAGGTAATATATTTTTACTCTACACTGGGAGGCGTAAAAACGGAATGACATTGCAGAAGTGGCACGGCCGTTTTCTGAGGTCAATGAAGAAACTTTATGGCTTAGAGGAAACTGGAAGGTTGGGATACGGAGTTCAACGATGGTGTATTTCAGCTGCACCTTGGAATCTTTGAAAAACTCTACTATTGGAAGGCCTCTGGTATATGACAGTAACACCCTGGCAACGGTTGTAAAGGCATATTTTCTGGTAAATTGAGTTTGATGTGTTAATAAATGGCACTATATTAATAAAGTATTATATCCCCAGTCAAAATATTTCCTAGCTCTGCATCTTATCCTTTTGTCGGCTTCTGGTTTGTTATTTCTAGTGAAGACGTGGCGCATGGATAAGACTGGGGTGGTTGGTCTGCCACTTTAAGCAACGCTATCGGACAACGCTGGGGAGGTTGGTCCAGCGGAGTCTTGCTTACAAATGTAAGATGGCTTGCAGGGCTGAGTGCCCCGGCGGTAAGAAGGTCAGTTGTTGGTCACTGATGTTTCATTTATTGGGTCTTACTACTTCTGTCAGTGACGATGGTGGCTAAAGTGCTGCAGGGTAATTAGGTCCGGCCAGTGTCGTCTGGGTCAGTTCGGTACCGGCCTACATACCTATTCTTACATCTAACAACAGGGCTGGGGTGATGGCAAAAGGGGTGAACTAATTCCCAGCATTAACAGGTAGTTTCTCATTGGTTTCTCATGGTCCTAATACTGCGTCTACATAGCCAGTGTCAGATCCTTTTAAAGGCGATTGTCGCAAGAGGACCGCCTTCCACCCAAAGTTGGGATAATCAGTCCGTGACTATGCGGGGCAGAGTATATTCCTTTCCTCAAGGGTGTTTGGGACAACTTTCAGTGCCACCTTACTAGGGACAGTATATGTACACAAGCACAATAGCGGGAGCGCTCACTGTGGACATGAGAAACATCCGGTTATTATATATTGTTTTGCTGCACCGGCTATTACTATTTGAGTGGGTACATGATCTGGCTAGTCATTAAAAAAAAAAATAATAATAATAACAGTAGTAATATTAATGATTTCTACAGCTACTGCTTGCCTGGAACAGGGGCAGCACAATTTTCTAGACTGAATAAGTGCCACCAGTCAAATGAAATACACTAGTCTTAAGGAAGTATTTAGCGCAATCTACGCGGAGCAACTTACCTGGGGACAATGTAGCAGGAGGTAGTGTATCAGTTGGAGTAGACAAAGGGTCCAGCCTCCTACAGGCCGCTTGGTAGAGGTGACGATTGGGAACCGTATTCATAGCCTCCATTCCTAGGCATAGAGATAGATACTCGTGAAGGGGTATGCAGGCTCCCGCGAGAGAAAGTGGTAGCTTTCAAGGCGGCTATTGAAACTTGCTTGTTGGCACGGAAAGTGACGTTACATCAATTGCAGGTATTAGTGGGGCAGTTGAACTTTGCGCTGCGAGTCATACCAATGGGCAGGACCTTTTCGAGGAGCATAGCAAGGGCAATGTCAGGGCTACGCGCAAAACACCATCATACACGGTTATCAACTGAGGTGAAGAAGGACTTAGCTATTTGGAAAGACTTCCTAGAAAATTTCAATGGCACAGTGTTCTGGCAAACGCCGAGTCGCCCCAATGGGGAACTGGAATTGTTCACAGATGCAGCCGGGAGTGTGGGTTTCGGAGCTATCTTAGGCCGCAAATGGTGCATGCAACACTGGCCGGAAGAATGGGCATTGTCAGGTCTCACAAGGAACATTACCTTTCTTGAATTGTTCCCAATCATTGTGGCTTTGCATCTGTGGGGGGGCAGTTTGGCGAACAAGCATATTGTGTTTTGGTCAGACAGCATGTCAGTAGTGATGGCAATTAACAATCAGAGAGCAAGGTGCACATGGGTTCTGCGCTTGCTGAAGGAGCTGGTGATGCAATGTTTGCGCCTGAATGTACACTTTACTGCCAGACACGTGCCAGGGATAGACAATTCAGTCGCTGACGCCTTGTCCCGTTTTAAGTTGACAGAGTTTCGCGCCCGATGGCCGCAAGCAGACATAGAGATGACGGAATTCCCGGCCGGACTATGGAAGCTTGGTGTCCCACAGCCCACGAGTTGATAACAGCTTCACTGGCTCCCAAGACAAAGAGTATGTATGAGAGGTCATGGCAGGCATATCAGGATTTTGTCAAAAGAGCAGAAAGATTAGAAGATTTTGCACCGTTAAGTATCTTACAATTCATAGTGCACCAGAAAGAGAGGGGGAAAACTCCAGCAATGATGAGAAGACAATTGTCAGCAATAGCATTCTATGCTGGGTTGAGCGGTGTGGCAGACCCGACGAAAGACCCAAGGGTGAGGATAGCGATAAAGGGTTGGGAGCGATTGACACCAGGGGCAAAAGATGCTAGGAGACCCATAGATGCAAGCAGATTAACTAACATGCTGGAAATTTTGCCAAGAATTTGCTTTACACCATACGAGACACAATTATTTAGTGTGGCATATTCGCTGGCCTTTTTTGGGGCATTCAGGGTATCAGAGTTACTGGCGGCCTCAAAAACAGACAAGGAAGGGGGCATACGAGTTGAGGATGTTATTCTGACAGACGATTCTTTGCAAGTCAGGGTGTGGAGATCAAAAACAGATCCACTAGGGAAAGGGAGTTGGATCCAGTTAAGGCCTATGGCAGGGGCGACATGTTGCCCAGTGAACCTTACAAGGACCTTCCTGCGCATCAGGCCAAATGGGGGCGACAGCAGATTGCTAGTACATGACGATGGGTTACCCCTCACAAGATTTCAGTTCACTAGAGTGTGCAAGCTAGCGCTAGTAGGACTAGGGGTAGACACGGCGCATTACACCTCTCATTCATTCCGCATCGGCGCAGCCACATCAGCAGCGGCACTAGGCCTTCCAGATGAGATCATTAAGAGGTTAGGCCGATGGAGGTCGACATGCTTTGAACGATATATACGCCCTCAGCTACTATAGGTCGGCTGACTGTTCCCCCCTGTTTTACGGCACCTCACGTTGATTATGTCCATCTTCAATTTGCTCTAGGTACACCTACTCAGAGGTCGCAAATATGCTGGTGTGGTCATTCCTTTATACGCAGGGCAGGGCTCATTTTCAACGATTCTCAAGAAGAGAGAGATCAGAAGTCGAAAAGAATTGACCACCATTGGGTGGGGGTAGGCGGACAACGTTTAAGGGGTGTCCCCAAGGACCTGCAGGGCGCCATGGCTAGAGGCATGCCGGTCCCTGACATTTTAGTAATACACTCAGGGGGCAATGATATGATCCCGGCAGGGAG